>NC_139218.1:248336599-248814099 GCF_055691185.1 Crinia signifera
GAACTGGCAGCCGTTGGAACCGGGTGGAGGTCAGAATTAACGGGTCCCATGTTATCCTATGGGGAAAACGTTCCAGGTTTGCCTGGCAGTATCTCCGGTTCCTGGGGGGCTAGCGACGCGGGGCTGGTCTCATTGGAAAGCCCTGACCCTGAGCTACAAAATGGGCCTATTTGGAGAGTGGGCCTGGAGCTATAGCTCCATCAGGCCCATTGTTAATCCGGCTCTGCCCGCAGGTACACGGTACGATTATCGCACATGCAATGCATTTTTGTACTTTAAAAGTACAAAACGCATGCGATAATCGCAGCATGTATGGGCACCTTAAGTCTCATTTTAAGACATAATCTATTACTCCATGAAGGTTATAAGCAAGAAGACAAAAGGACACCGTTGTTTTTATTAAACACAATTGTTTGTTTATGTTTTTATAATATCCAGATATTTCACAATCTTGACAGTTTTTAACAATAAATAAAGACATTTTAATATAAATATAGACACATAATTTACACTGCACCACCAGGGGGGGGGGGGGGGTACACCGTACCACCAATGCTTAAACTTTTTCTGGGGAAGGGGGTATACTGTACCACCAATGCTAACACTTTTTTCTTATATAGCTCTTTTTTTTATTTAATTTTTTTATTATATTGCACATTGCTGTTGGGGAGTCCTAGAGGGAACAATGGGAAATAAGACAGGTTAGTGTGCTTTTATGAAACCTGTCCCCTATACTCCTGGTCTCCCAGTCACCAGGTCATGAATCAATGAATGACTTGAAGGTGTGCCATCTGAGTGATTGAAGCCGTCTGCTGCTGGGCATGATGTCGGGGGGGGCATGACGGCTCGCCTTTGCCCCCTGCGCTTTTGGGCTTACCAGGCAATTGCGGTGGCGGCGGCGGAGTGAAGGTTCCCATCGGCGGTGTGAAGGTTCTCGGCGGCAGCGGGTTGAAGTTTCCAGGCAGCGGCAGGGTGAAGGTCCCCGGGATGAGTGCTGCTGCTGGCCGGCACAGCCGCTCCCTCCTGGCAGCCGCTCCGGCGGATTCTTTTGATTGCCGCTGTGCAGCACTGCCAGCGGGACACAGGCGGGGGGGGGGGGGGGGGTTGGGAACTGCTTTGACCCCATCCTTTGCACATTGCTTTGAACATTTGCATTGTTGCAGAGAACTACAAGTATCAGCTGGCCCTTTATTGTTCCGTATGATGGGACTTGTGGTTCTCCAAGTCCCCGCATGTGGTGCAGGCTTGCTGGAACTTGTAGTTCCACAACAATGTAGAATAGTATATTCTATTTTTAATACTACAATCAGCCCGGTGCCCACCGCTCTTGGGCACCGGGGACAGTTGCGGGCTTCAGGTCAGATAGGGGGTATACTGGAGGGGAGGGGACTCCTTCATGGGGGGTCCCCACTCTCCCGGGGACCCTGCCCAGCCTAACCGGCCACAGGAATGAATGCTTTGGCCAGGGGAACTTGCATAAAAGTGGCATTACCCTGTTGGCTGTTTGGGCCCAGTGCTGGTTGCCAGAATACGGGGGACCCCTACTCATTTTGTCCCCCATATTTAAGGAACCAGGACTGGCCCTTGAGCCTGGTGCTGGTTTTAAAAATCTGGTGGGAACCCCAACATTTTTGGTCCCTCAAATTCTAAAACCAGGACCGGTTCTTTGAGCCCGGGGCTGGTTCTAGCCATGGGGAGGGGGACCCCACATCGTTTTTTTTTATTATTTATTTATTTATTCATTTATTCTTTTTAAATATTTTACATTAGACTGCATTGCACGGATCCCACTGATCCATACATATTTGGCGACATATATATGGCCACTAAATTTTTGTGATGAAGTGCAGTTTTTTACGCCACTTTCTGTGACAGTTGTGGATTTGAAATCTCCCATGCTGAATCTCCCATTATAAAATCTCTGGCACAAATCTCTCTGTATTTGGCTCATTATCTGAGAGAGTGAAATCTCCCATTATGAATCTCTGGCACAGATCTCTCTGTATGTGGCTCATTATCTGAGAGAGCGAAATCTCTTGTGCTGAATCTCCCGTTATGAATCTCTGGCACAAATCTCTGCGTATGTAGGGCCCTTTAGAAGTCAGGGGAGGCAAAGTAGAACTGCATATAATCAGCATAGAAATTATATTGTAGGTCAAAAGAGATAATGGACTCACCTAGGGGGAGATGTACTAAACTTTGGAGAGTGATAAAGTAGGGAGAGTTAATGTACGGGTCAATCATTTTCTATTTACCATGTTACAGGATACGGTGCTAGAGATATATTCGATTACAAAATACTACTAGGATTTGGATATTGTTACAATTAGAAAATGATTCATGTAAGTGTATTCATTGTTATTTTAAGAAATGGGTAGGGCCTTATGTAATACAGCTATTAATATGTACCACAAGGAATCATCGTGGCTTATTAGATCTTTCTGACACTTGATAAAAGATGAGTCATTAACATGGTGAATCACTAATGTTAATCAGGTGGAGCCAGTGAACAAATATTGTGACTTTTCAGGACATTTATTGCACCTCTGTTAAGTCTGAGCTTGCAAAGGTGAAGTGTAGGAATACTTTTTAAATGCAATCATTTTTTCCCAATGATTAGTAAATTGAGAAAACAAATTGTATATTTATTTTGATTTTGTTCTATACTCAAAAGATTACTTCAGCAACATGAGAAAATATTTGAGCTCCTCAGTACATTTATAGCTATATATAGAGCGGGCAGCAGACAGTCCTATAACATAAAGCTACATGAATACTCTGCCTGTTGTCTGTTTTCCCAGGAATGTGGCCTAAATATTTGTAGTCTGGTATATAGGCAAGTTCAATCGGCTCATTAGTCAATATGAGCCTTTGTTGTCCTCAGCGTATTAAAATATAGAACTATTGAGCCCACTTTAAAGGTGTGTACATACGGGCATAGGTGCCGATTCTGTGGGTGTTCAAGGGCCCGAGCACCCACGGAAATTGTTGAGCACCCACGGGCCCGAGTCCCACTGCTGTGCCGCCATATTAAATTGCTAATTTGCAGCTGCAGCACCCACATTGCCGGACCAGCCATCTGGGAAGCAGTATGCCGGGAAGAGTGTATTCTGTCCACGGAGTACCTGCACTGTGGGGGCATTTATGTACCTGCACTGTTGTGGCATTTATGGAGGTGGAACTCTATTGCCGTAATTTGAATATTGGAGACAACTGTGCTCCGTGATATAAATTCAATTATTTTGTGATCACACTCCTTCCCCATGAAGCCACTCCTCTATATTTTTGGCTTGAGCACCCACCAGCAAAAACATAAATCGGCACCTATGCACACGGGCAAGTCTGCACCGGCGATAAATTGCCCCTAATGGTCTCTGGTTGGAGGAGCATGCTCTTCTGACCAGCGACTTCCCCTGCCTCTTCTACCAGCAGTGTGACATTCACATCAGCAACCATCTCTGGTCACTGATGAAAATGGGACACTGAGCAATATGATTGCTGAGTAATATATTGCCAGTGATCCTATTGCTCCGTGTGTACACAGCTTAAGCAAATACATCCCCCCTTCCTCTCCCGTGGTCCAGTGCCATCACTGCCCGGAATCTCCTTGGAAACATGCAAGAGGATGTACGAGAACATATCCCATTGCATGAGCTGCTAGCAGGAGAAATCATTATATTGTTGACGACCATCTTCGTAAATGTCAACTGACTTTTATTTGCGAGTACCAGGAGGAAGACGGGGAGGGTGGCTGATGTCATGTAAAACGTCAGCCTCCCACCCCCGGCAGGCATCGGACCAGCCATGTACCCATGGCAACACTCAGCGTTTTCATGTGGAAGCCCATAAAACGCTGGGTGTTCCTGTGGTCCAGGGCCGTCACCATCCCCATCCACACCCGGCCCTCCCTCCTTACTATGAACAGCCCAGAAAACGTGTAACTCGCTGCAGCCGTTTGCTGTCAGGGTTTGCACATGTGCATAAATACTTGAATGCTGAAAGCCGCTCATACGATTAAACTGTGCGGCTTTCAGGTGATAGTCGACCAGTGTGTATGGGGCTTAAGTCATAATAAAATAAGACTAATGGCATTACTTTTTATTCATATTCCATCATTTGATCACTTTTTCAGTGACAAACGCAGGATTTATAGAGGGGGGATTTCAAATGCTGTACACAAATTACCAGGACAGAGGCAGGTCGAATGTAAGCCCTTCACATAAGAGGGGGAAAGTTTCAGGATGACTTTGGAGAGCACAGGATGCAGGTACCCTTGTCCAGGTCTAACAAAGACATGGAGTTATTAAAGAAGATTTAAATGATGAGAACAGGACGAGGACTGGCAGCTGGGAGGATCCTCAAGGAGACTGGATGGGACTTTGAAGAAGATGGGAAGATAAGCTGAGGCCGGAATGATTCACCAGGAGACTGGACCAGACTTGAAGCCGCACACCGGCCATGACACTCACCCCCACCTCACAGTAAGCCTCCTGTCTCACAGTAAGCCTCCTGGTAGCAACTCTCAAGTCCAGTGCACTGACTGCGGACTCAGATCCACATACAGCAAACTTGGTAGAAGAAGCCGCTACCACTGGGCATGTGCAGCAGCTTCGCTCTGTCCCTTACACTGCATGATGTGGAGGCAGCTCCCCCCCCCTGTATTTTCCTAGGTTATTAGTAAGTAAGTGCTAGGAATATAGCAAAAACGTTGTAGGTCAGATAGCAACATCTTCAATGGGTCCCTTCCAGCAAAACTGTGGCAAGGCATGATGGGACTTGTAGTTTCACAACAGCTGGAGGGCCATAGTTTGGACATGCCTGTTTTCCAGGCACACTTCTCTACACAACAGTTCCTTTTTTTATGCACCATAGTAGCGTACTAGGTAAATTCATGAAGTGTACTGATTACCAAGTTAATGCTATGTACCATAATAGTGCCCTAGTTCACGTTATACCACATAGTGCGCAAGCATATTATGTCACATTGTAGAGCCACGAGTTAATAATATGCCACATTGTACTGCTGCAAGTACTTTAATAATGCCACAAGGTGCCCTCATTTCACATTCTGTAACAAACCTTTTTTCCACATTTCTGTATCCGCAAGACATCGACCTGGCCAATGCAGCAATTTAGCCACCAGCACCACTCATGCATCACTAGCTATTGCCACAATGAGACAACTCAGAGTCACCACACTTTACAGGGACTAACCTTTACCAAGCCTTTAGAAGCAACATCGGTACTACTGAAAGTTTCAGAGCGATATCCTTCACATACTACCAATCTATTAAAGGCCATAGTGGTGTGCCTGTTGTGCCCACGCACACCCTAATATCCAGAACCACCCTCTGTTGCTGCTGGCTCTGGGCCTGTAACCCTGTCTGACAGGCAGCAGCAACAGCACCTGCAGTTAGAAGTTTCTTGCATTCCCATGTAACAACGGATACTAGAAAGGGGATGGAGCTACTCATGCAGAGGGGGCAGTACTAGATGGGTCCAGGCCATGGCTGCTGTCAGAATTAGATCCACAGAAGCAGAGGTGGTGAGTATTACCTGGGGCATTACATATATGGCACTTTGGGCACTATGACACTATGGCTCTTATTCTAGTTGATTCGGTTGGATGCGTATTTTCGGACAGGAACCAAGTGTTCTTAGCCCGCCTTCCGTACGGATTGCTCACACCGTCCATATGCGGTAAGACACCGACCGAATGGACCGTGAGTGGATTTTTCATGTGAACACCTCCTCCATCTGTGGGAACCTCCCCCATCCTCTGATGGTTGCCGACGTTCGAATGCTGGACCAAGTGGTCAGGCAGTACCGAGTGCTCCAGACCACTTGGGCATTCCTCTGTGCAAATGCAGGGATATGGGCGGCCAGCTGGCCTCCAGCTATGTCATGTGTCCACCCCCACACCCCCCGTACTACTGCCATGTATACAGCTGCAGGGAGATTCTAGAGTCTACACAGTTGGAAGGGGTGATGTAGAGGGCAGTAACATAACAACTCCTCTTAGAAGGGGGAGAATAGGGTATAGACAGCACAACCCCCATTAGAAGGAGGGAACATAGGGCAGGAACACACATTCCCCCCTTCCCCTCCAGAGGTGCCAGCTTCATCACCAAAATCAAGAAAAAAGTGCTCCCTTACCCACGCCCCGGAAGCAGGAGCAGTGTCAGCATCATACATCAGACACCCTGCTTGCCTGCCTGCCCCATTGCCAGCACACACATAGGAAAGCAGCCCAGCCCCGGCTCCCCTCTCACCTGTAGGTGAGACACCATGCACCCTTGGTAGCTCCATGTGACACCTCCGGTTCGTATCCTGCTGATGGTTGACCATGTCTTTGCTGCAGGGTTGGGGGCGATATAAATGGTGCCAGGGATGCCTGCTGCCAGAGTAGAGCGTAGGGTGAGTCCCTTATGCTCCGGTGGCCATGCACTGTGACGGGGGGGGGGGTTGCTGGGCCACACATCTCCAACTGGACCGCAAGTGCCTATTGGCTGGAGGTCCAGCGGGAGACTTGAATTTGTGTCCTGACTTGTCCGCCGCCCAGCCGTGGCTCACACAGCTGATATTGCAGGAGTCATGACACAGGTGTCGCGGACGGGGGAGCCAGTGGCAGAGTGGCTCCGGTGCCATGTGATCTTTTGGTGCCCGGAGTGTGTGCTCTGCCGGCTCTGCCCTCACTACGCCCCTGCGTATATATCACTATGGGGGGGGGGAATTATGTAAATAGCACTATGGTGCAATTCATATATGGCACTACAGTGAACATTATGTAAATGGCAATATGGAGGGCATTAAGTATATGGCACTGTGGGGGCATTATGTATATGGCAATATGGGGGGCATTATGTAAATAGCACCACTTGGGACATTAAGTATATGGCGCTATGGGGGCATTACGTGTATGGCACCTCAGGGGGCATTATGTTAATGGCACCACGGGTGGGCATTTTCTCAATGGCACTACTGTGGGCATTATGCATATTGCTCTACAGCTGGGCATTCTATATATGGTATGATGGGTGGGTATTATGTATATGACACTACTGGGGACATTACATACATGGCATTATGAGGCATTATGTATATGGTGCCATGGGTGTGCATTCTTTATATGGCACAACAGCTGGGCATTTTATATATATATATATATATATATATATATATATATATATATATATATATATATATATATATATATATATATAGCACTATGGGGGCATTATGTAAATGGTACTACGGGGCATTATGTATATGGCACTAGTATTAGCGCGATGCGGTGACGGAGGCCCCACCCGCGATACCTGGAATGTGGTGTGCGGGGGGTCTCCGTCACCTCTCTGCCCCCTTCTGCATCCCTCACGCCGGGGACAGCTATGCAAGCTGTCCCCGGCGCCTCTTCCTCCCCCCTGCAGCCGGAAGGACGTCCGGCTGCGTCACTAGGGGGAGGAAGGTGTTACCTTCCGGGTCCAGGAGGACCTGGACCAGGTAAGAGAGGGAGGGGGAGAGGGGGGGCGGCGGGTTTTTCGGCGGAGGCGTCGGGCGGCGAAAAGAAGCCCATAGGCTTCTATAGGGTATCGCCACCCAAAGGTGTCTGCACAAATTCTGTGGGGGTAATGATGCATTTTTATATGTTTACACATTTGCTTCCAACACTTTATTAGTGGTTGTCAGGGGCTTAGTTATCATAAGAAGTAGAATAATGATTCTAGAATGCAAAAAATCACTTCCTGAATGGTTCTAGACACACCCACAAAGGTTTTTTTTTTTTTAATTATGGTAGGGTACACCCTAATGTAATGTGCTGTGCATGCCTATAAGACCCTATAAATATGTCACCTTTTGTACACTGGAATTGAGTAGCTGCCTTTCATCGCTACATCAGCTTATGGATCAATGACTGAAAAGTGTTTCTCAGGAAACATTGTGGCTTTTTTTTTAATGTAAATAGTTATTACAAATCATTGCTAAACCCACAGATACAATATTGGTGTGCCTTCTGCAGGAGTTCTAGTCATCGCATAAAGTGGGTGATTCTGGTTGGTTTGCAAAAGCAATCTCCTCTAATGGGCAAAACCATGTCCACTGCAGGTGGGGCAGATGTAACATGTGCAGAGAGAGTTACATTTGGGTGAGTTATTTTGTTTCTGTGCAGAGTAAATACTGGCTGCTTTATTCTTATGGTGTGTACACACTTGTACAATTTAGACTATAGTACAATTTAGACTATCTGCATACAATATATACAATTTAGACTATCTGCATACAATTTAGACAATATGGATTCAGTATTAAATCCCGGCGATCGGGATCCCAGCGTTCAAAATCCCAACACCGGAATCCCGACCGCCGAACTCCCGACAAGGGGGGGACGTGGATCGCCCCCCCTTGCGGGCTCGCTGCACTCACCACGCAGCGGGCCCGGTGCCTCGCTACGCTTGGCACACTAAGGCCCTTATTCTGAACTGAGCGGTACGGCCCGCGTGCGGCCGTACCGCCGATGTTTTCACTCTGCACATGCGCAGAGGTCAATCTGCGCATGTGCAGGCGAAATCGCCGCACATAAAGTTTCTACGCCGCAAAGGGGGCGTATAGGGGCGTGAGGGGCTTCATACCCTCATTTCCCTATGCATACGCCCCGCGTTTCATGGGCGTTCCCATGCAAACGCGGGGCGTATGCATGGTAATGAGGCTATGACGCCAGTGATGGGGGCGGAAAGCTGACATCGCCGGATGTCAGTTCTCCGCCCCCATACAAGCTTTCACACGGACGATTGTCCGTGTGGTCTCAGCTTGCGGGAGCTGGTGGGGCGTGCGGCCCTGCCTTCGATGGTCGCAGACCATCGAATGCAGGGGGCAGCTCCCACCATGGTGGAGGCGTACGCCCCACCATTTTCATGCGGATCGCCAGCCGTCCGTGTACGGACGGCCGTGGCGATCCGTATTGTGGGCGGGGATTGGTTTGTGCGGCCGGAGCACCGTATGCGGCTCCGGCCGCACAGATCTGAATAAGGGCCTAAGTTAAGTGTCGGGATTTCGGCGATCGGGATTCCGGCGTCGGGATTTTGAACCCTGGGATCCCGACCGCCGGGATTTACACTGCATCCCGACTATATAGTGCAGATCTGCACTATATAGTCTATGTAGCCAAGACTTTCTGGGAGCGCGCATCGGGATCGCATCGGGATCGCAAGGGTTAAAACCTGTGCGATCTGCATGCGATCCAGATGAGATTTTGACTATATAGTCAAAATCTCATGCACATTGTACAAGTGTGTACACACCATTACACTGCAATTTAGATTTCAGTTTGAACACACATCACCCAAATGTAACTCTCTCTGCACATGTTACATCAGCCTCACCTGCAGTGCACGTGGTTTTGCACATTAAAGAAGGAGCTTACCAACCAGAATCAACCCTAACTGTCCCTATTTAAACCCAGCCTGTAACTTAACAGTCAGGAGCTTATTGGCCGGAGCAGGGGCGCCGATTTCCTTTTTTCTCGGTGGGTGCTGCCAACCCCCGCCAACCCCCCAAAAAAACAGCCCCCCCCCCCCCCCCCTGGACTCACCCGCTGCTCGCTGTCAGGGTCCGGGAGCAGCAGCAGCGCCGCAGCGGGGCCATGGAGCAGCAGTGCCGCAGCGGGGTCAGAGAGCAGCAGCGCCGCAGCAGGGTCCCAGCAGCAGCGGATATGCTGTCAGCAGCAGGGTCCCTGCGGCAGATGGGAACTAGCAGCAGTATTAATCCGATGACAGCATATCCGCTGCTGGGACCCCGCTGCCATAGGCCGTGCCGTGGGTGCTCCTCACCTTCCATGGGTGCTCTGGCCCCGGAGCACCCACGGTTTCGGTGCCTATGGGCCGGTGATAAAGTACCAGGAACTTTATCACTTTTCTTCCCTTATCACTGCTTCATACATCTACCCCAAAATGTTTCTATATGCTTGTATTAAAATATATAATATACCCTGTATTTCTGTACATAAATATGGAAACATTTTCTCTTCTAAACATACATATGGTATACTTTTGAAGAAATAGCACATTTCTTTTAGCTCTCTATAGCTGTCCATACATTAGATATAGATCATATGCAGATATGTGATAAAAAGGACCAAAACCCGGCATCCAGACTGATCATACTGTAAGTGCAGCACATACGATCATAGGAGCAAACTCATGACCTGCGGGACCTCGCATTGCATCGTCATCGTGACAAAATACCTCATGATGTGCACACAATCAATCGCATGAACTGTCAAATTGTTCGTTCGCGCCTAGAATAGTTCTGATGTATGTCCAGCTTCAGACAGGTTCAGCATGTTACTAGACTTTCATTTTTACATATGTATATTTTATATTTATATATGCGGTGCGGAGAGAATATACAAACTCTGCACAGTTAGGGCCATGGTGGGAATCGACCCCATGACCTCAGTGCTGTGAGGCAGTAATGCTAACCATTACACCGTCTGTACTGCCCTAATCATATCTCACTTCTTGTAACCTCTGTGGCCCTCTCTCACCAGGGGCAGCTGCAGGGCTCCGTCGAGTGTTCACGAGATGTGGCATATTTTTACCACGTGTGGCAGAGGAGTAAGCTATCAATGCTAATAGGGTTGAGTCTAAATTTATGTGGCCTAATGGACCTTTCCCAAATGTAACCCTAACCTACCCCCATCAGCAGTAACCTCCCCCTTTTCTTAACCCTAAGCACCCCCAAAGCCCTAACATCCCACCTAACCATAACCTCCCCCAGTACATAACCCTTACAAAAAGCCAGTGTGATAGATTCCTCTCCCGCAGGCTAACCCGACCTAACTCCAGTGCCTAACCCTAACATGAAGACAGTAATGTGATCAGGCAGCTTCCAGGGGACAAACTGCAAGTTCTGAAGCCAAGAAATCCAATATCTTCTGGAAGCAAGGCAGACTAATTCTATTCACTCCCCACCAAAAAAGCTGTTAGGAGACCATAAAATTGAAAGCAGGGATGCCTTTTAAAATGTTGAGAAACTTGCAGAAATATTTAAGTACAAGTGGAGTACAACATATTAAATATCTAGATTCAGTAAACTGACAACAGCATCCCAACTGCCATCTAAACACCGATGCTGGATCTTCTAAAGGATTAGGATGCTGATGCCGGAATAATGACAGCCGGCAACCCGATCAGTTGGTTAGCATGCAGATAGGGAAGGGGTGGGTTATGTTTAGGCACTATTGGGGGGACTTAGGGTTAGTCACTTAGAAAAGGGAGTTAGGGTTAGGCTGCAGGGCATGAGGGTTAGGTTTAGGCAGTTGGGTGCAGGGGTTATCTTTAGGTACTACTGGGGACAGTTAGAGTCAGGCTCTGGTTAGGGTTAAGCTGCTAGTAAGAAGGGTTAGGGTTGGTGGGGAGAGTGTAAGTATATCGCCTTCGTCATACTGGCATCCGTATACTGACTGCCAACATCCTAACCGGTCATCCATACTGTCTGTATCCCACCTAAAGGCCTGTAACAATGGAACTGAAGGAAGTACTGTATAGGGAATTCACTATAGCCAGTGATAATTAGTGAATCAACATATTGCTTCAATATTGCTTCAGTTTTATAAGGCCCAGGCCCAACACAAACTAACTTAAGTCTACTAATTAAATAATAATGGCCTCATTCTGGTTCAGACCTAGTTATTTATTGAGTAGTGAGTGAGTAGTGAGTTTTATTAATTATTCATAGAAAATAAATGGGTAGTAAAGGTAGGAATACAATAGGAAGTGTATTTAACCCCTTCAGTGGTAATCCCGAGAATTTTCCGGGCTGTGCTTCAGTGCCCAGACTGGCAAACCTGGAAAATTCTTGGGATTAACACTGCTTAGAACAGGGCAGCGCGGGTCCAGCTGATCAGCGGTGCATTAACTTCTCCCCTCCCCCCCCCCCCCTCCCCCGGCTGTGTGACCTTATGTGTCATGCGACGTCACACCAGGTTGCCGGGGCAGGGCCAGGTTGCCGGGGGGAGCGCTCCCCAGGAAAAACTCGCCCACTGGGGACCACTCACTAAAAAAAAACCCACCACTGAAGGGGAAAAGGCAAAATTGGATTGATGGCAGGGATGGTTATTTATGGAAAGAATTGTTTGGTGCTGCTATGTTAAAGCAGAAATAGAACTCCCTATTAAATCTATTAATTAAACCCCATGTTGGGAATTCAACCAATTAACGAGATGTTCTAAGCATTGAAAAGTGATAAAATGGAGAGTGCTAAATAATCATCCATTCAGCTCCTATTGTAATTTTTCAAACACAGCCTGTAACATGGTAGTTAGGAGCTGATTGGAAGATAGTTTGGGTGAAATGAAATAGGGTGCGATTTTCTAAAAATTGCACTAAATCTCATCTCTAAAAATAAAAAATAAATTGTTAAAATGTAACTGGGTGCCACAAAGTGACGTCAGTTGCCCATGCCCCCGGCACCTGCTTCATCCGTGAATTGCCATGGGAACGGCTAGCGTTTTCATGGGAACATCCATGAAACGCTGGACGCTCCCGTGGGAGCTACCCATGCCCGCTGCCCCACACCTCACTGTTACGTGCGAACGGGAGAGCGAATAATCAATTTGCCATGCCCGCTCAAAGCAGCTGCACATGCGCATAAAAGATTATGCGCATGTGCAGTAGCTAAACATCACTCCGTGCGAACACACAGGGGAGTGATCAGACCAGAAGCAGGGCCATTAAGCAACATTGAGAACAATATCACTCAATAAGAGCTTTCTGAGTGACATTAATGACCCCATCCCTCATCCTGCATGAGGTAGGACCTGGTCAATGATGATCATCACTTTCCTTGCTGTTGATCCAACTCCCCCCCCCCCCCCCGGCATCAGCAAGTGTGTGGGCACTTGATGATGACACCCCCTCCCCCCCCCCCACCCCCCGCGCACACACACACACACCACCAGCTCCCTACAGCTGATATCGGTGTTGGTGGGGATCGGCTAGCGAGTATCGGGCTTTTGGGAGTATCATTACTGCCTTTATAAAATTAAAGTTTGTGAGGAGACCTAAAGGCTGGAAGTTCTGTACTAGGGCAATATTCAACATCTGTGTAGGGAAAACGGTACTTGTTTCCTAGCACAGCGCCACCGATTTTGATTGTATCCATTGGGTCGGAAAAATCGGGTCGATCGCATCGCATGCCAACCAAATCGCATGCGATGCGATCGACACGATCGATACGATTTTTACATTGGAATCAATGTAAAATGTTCCCTGAGACCCGATTTTACATTGATTTCAATGTAAAAAGCCCCCAATCCCCCAATTTTAATACCAAACCCCCCCTCATGTTTCAAATGCCCCCCCACCATTGTTAACGCCACCCCACTATTGACGCCAACCCGAAGCGTGGTGAGTGCAGCGAGCCCGCGAGGGGCAGCGGTACGCGTCCTCTGACCTTTTCATACCCCTACTATCCACATCGGCGTGGAGTTGATTTTATATAGTGTGGCGAGCGCAGCGAGCCACCGAGCCCAAACCGTGGCGAGCGCAGCGAGCCCCGCGAGGGGACGCGGATACCTTCACAGGTATCCGCATCCCTTCGCGGGCTTCACAGGTATCCGCGTCCCCTCGCGGGGCTCGCTGCGCTTTTCGGGCTCGGTGGCTCGCTGCGCTCGCCACACTATATAGAATCAACTCCACGCCAACGTGGATAGTAGGGGTATGAAAAGGTCGGAGGACGCGTACCGCCACCCCTTGCCACACTTCGGGTTCGCGTCAATAGTGGGGTGGCGTTAACAATGGGGGGGGGGGCATTAAACATACTTTTTAACCATATTCAGTACTCTTTACCTAGAAGGGCGCCCATCGCGGGCATCGCATGCACTAAAAAATCGCATGCGATGCGACCGACGCGATGCCTGCGATTTCCCATAGGGAACAATGTTAAATGTCCCAATTGACCCGATTTTCCTGTTCAATGTCTCAATTGACCCGATTTTTCCATAGGAAACAATGTTAAATGGCCCACAGAGGCCAAATAGGCACCCTGAAGTGTGAAATGGCCCCCACAATTGTTAACACCACCCCACGATCAACGTCAACCCGAAGCGTGGCGAGCGCAGCGAGCCCGCGAGGGGCGGCGGTACGCGTCCTACGACCTTTTCATACCCCCACTATCCACGTCGGCATGGAGTTGAGAATAGAAAGTGTGGCGAGTGCAGCGAGCCACCGAGCCCGAAGCGTGGCGAGCGGACGCGGACACCTTCACAGGTATACGCGTCCCCTCGCGGGCTTCACAGCTGTCCGCGTCCCCTCGCGGGGGTCGCTGCACTCGCCACGCTTCGGGCTCGGTGGCTCGCTGCACTCGCCACGCTTTTTATTCTCAACTCCACGCCGATGTGGATAGTGGGGGTATGAAAAGGTCGTAGGACGCGTACCGCCGCCCCTCGCGGGCTCGCTGCGCTCACCGCGCTTCGGGTTCACGTTGATCGTGGGGTGGCGTTAACAATTGTGGGGGCCATTTCACACTTCAGGGTGCCTATTTGGCCTCTGTGGCCCATTTAACATTGTTTCCTATGGAAAATCGGGTCAATTGATACATTGAACAGGAAAATCGGATCAATTGGGACATTTAACATTGTTCCCTATGGGAAATCGCGGGCATCGCGTCGGTCGCATCGCATGCGATTTTTTGGTCGCATGCGATGCGACCGACGCAATTTTTTTTTTACTAACGATGCCCATGATCAAAATCGTGGGCGCCCTTCTAGGTAAAGAGTACCCCATATTCAATGTGAAATGGGCCATATTGGCCCATTTCACATTGTCACCTATGTAAAATCGGGTTGATCGCGTTGATCGCATTGCGGGCCATTATAATGGCCCGCGACCGACGCGATCAACCCGATTTTCACTTTAAAAATAATTTTACATTGTTCCCTATGGGAAAATCGCGTTGATCGCGTCGGTCGCATTGCGGCCCCTTATTAGGGGCCGCGATGGACGCGATCAACCCGATTTTGTCTTTCACTGGCAAATTAGCTGGTGATTGACACAAAATCGGGTCCATCGCGTTGACTGTATGCCTTAAGTGCCTTAAACTTAAGGCATACAATCAAGGAGATGGGCGCCGTGCTAGGAAACAAGTACCAGGAAAACAATAAAAAATCTGTTCAACATAGAACACTCTATTATGTTTCTTTCTCTATAGTTAAATAATGCATTTCCATTGCTCTGCAAATGTAGGCACAACATTGCGCCTTCTCTATATGATTTCACTCTGCACAAATCCTCTCCTGCTCCTGCACCTCCACCTATTATTCTGCCATCTTGTGTGGCCATAAACCCATGAACTTTTGTTCAGCTCAAGATAAACAGCGGGACCAACGTTGGTTTTGTAGTGTCCCTCAGTCATTATGCGCTTTGTAAATGACCTCCTCTGACTTTACTCAATGAATAGACAGCCCTTTTAACAATAATGTGTTCTTTCACAGTCTTTGTTTTACCTAATTTGTCTTCTTACTCCCCACTAACAAAACAGAGTAAAGAATTCTCATTATACTACAATTTGCTTTGCTCTCTGGAGAACAGCACCCACTGGTTATAGAGAGCTCATTATTACAGTGCTTGCCATTATTACATCGCTTGGTCAGGTCTGGATGAAGTCAGTATAAAAAATATGTATTTATCACTGATGGTCAGTGGTGTAACTAGATATTTGTAGGCCCAATAGCAAAAGTTTGCAAGTGCCCGTATGTATTACCCAATGGGGAAAAATGTATATAGCACATGTTACTTTGACAGGCAATGTGGGCCCCTTTCAACTGTGGGCCCAATAGCAGCTGCACTTCCTGCACCAATCATAGTTATGCACTTGATGATGAAGATGATACTCTTCTTCTCTATAACAGTGTACAGAGGGGGTGATTGTAATTCCCTCGGAACAGTGAAAATTTGGTCCCATTCTCAGATGTTAGAGAGTCTGCGCATTGTACATTAAACACATGTGCAGCTCTCCTTTGTGAACGGCTTTGGCGACTTGCATAGATGCCGAGCCATTCACAGGGATCAAGGCGGGTGTCCCCATGAAAAAGCTGGGCATTCCCATGGGTACGCGGACAGGCCGATGCCTGCCGGTAGCAGGCGTCTGACATCACGGGACGATAGCTGCCAGCCCTGTCTTTGTACTAGCGTTCAAAAAAGCAGAAAGATATTGACTATAGAGGTGCGCAATTAAACCTAAGTGCAGCCACACTTAAATACACCCAGTAGAAACACCAATTACTACTAGAGATACAAATGGGTAGGAAATGGTGAATTCAAATGGTAGCGCTCATAGGTAACAATGTGATAAGGTGAATATAACCTTACATAGGGGGATATCAAACCCCAAATTGACCAATTGCTGAAAAGGTCACAATCCTGTGCATTCAACAGCTTCTCTTTCTCCCCTATTGAACAAGCATGGGAGACACAATAGAATACAACATAGTGCAGGTCAATAAGGTTTAAAAAATTGAATACAAATATTGCACTTACAATCAAGTGACTTTTAAAAGAGCATGAGAGCATTAGACAAATTTCCTCCTTCTGAAGAAGGAAAATTTCCAAAACACGTTAAGTGTGCCCTTTTATTGTGGACTCGTGGACCCTGAAGGGCTGACTTGGAGAGTGGGACCCCGGCTGTGGCTTCTTATTCTGGACTAAGGAACCCAGAAGGGAGAACTTGAATACCATCACCTGCCTGCAGTTTGCCATATGGGACACCTGTCTAATGCTCTTTTAAAAGTCACTTGATTGTAAGTGCAATATTTGTATTACATTTTTTAAACCTTATTGACCTGCACTATGTTGTATTCTATTGCGTCTCCCATGCTTGTTCAATAGGGGAGAAAGAGCAGCTGTTGAATGCACAGGATTGTGACCTTATCAGCAATTGGTCAATTTTGGGTTTGTACTAGCGTTCGCAAATAAAAGTCAGTTCCCACTGACTTTTATTTGCGAAGGAATGTGAAATTATTCGGTGGCCGCGGACCATGAAATGATTTCTACAACAGCGGCGGCATGCAAGGGGATGTGTCTTATGGGCCCTACACACATGCCGATGTGTGCAGGGCTACCTAGCTATGCTAGGTCGGGCTGTTCTGCGCCGCTATCGCCTAGCACACAGAGCTGACAGCCCACACACAGAGCGAGCTGTCAGCTCTGTGTGCTAAGCGAGCGGACAGAGACAGTGTTCTCCGGTGGGAGAACACTGCCGATGCCGATATTGATGGACACTGTCCATCAATCTCGGCCACCGATAAAGACGCGCGGGGACGCGCACGGATGCCGATACAGCCCCCACACATACACCGATGTGAGGGCATTTGCTAAGCGACTTTGCAAAACTAAGCAAAATCGCTTAGAAAATGCCTTAATATTGCGGCATGTGTGTAGGCCGTATTAGTTATACATCCCCTTGCATGGTAGTAATGGGACTCAGCAGCGGAGGGGGGGGGGGGGGGGGGAGATGGCAGAGTGGGATCTCTGGCACTTGGTAAGCTGCTTCCGAGCTTCACAGCTTACTAAGTCAACCAGAATCAGGCCCAGAGTGCATACAACAGTACAGCACAAACATAACAGGACAAAAACAATATCATGTACACATGACAGCTACAAGTTGAGTGCCTTTTACAAAAGCTCTTGTAACTTGCTCAGGCCTCACTGTAGCAATTATTGAATAAATGGTGTGACATTTGTATTAAAGAGTCATGATCAGTTAAAATGTTGCAGTTCTGCTAACAATCTCTGCAGGTCAAAAGCAAACAATCTGCACTGAACATCTTTGCTTAGAGATAAATCTGACTTTAAATTATCTTAATACCAAAGTAATGTGTCTGTGTTCCAATGTTTTATGAAATGTGTCTGTGTTGCTATTATTATTGATACTGTCAGAAATAGCTATTAACAGGATGCTATGTAAACTCAATGGCAGGGCTCATGCAAAGGATAACTATGCTTTGTAAAGCGCTGCGTAATATGTATGCGCTATATAAGAAACTGTTAATAAACAAAGGATATACTCCAGTGGTTCCCAAACGGTGTGCCGCGGCATGCTGTGGTGCCTTGTGACACTTGCATTGGTAACCTCAGGTTCATGGACAAGGACCAATACAATTAATTATGGTCAATGTAATTGGCAAAACCAGTGCTTGTGGCTGCCAATCATATGTGGTCAGACAGAACCAAATCCTGTCCCTCACTATGGCGTAAATGTATGAAGCTTGTAGACCTAGCATCTATCCTTATAAAGAACATTATGTGCAAGGTGATAAGGCGTTCTTACTGGAGTTAGGGCAAGCCCGCCCATTTCTGTCATGGCAGAAAATGTATCTTATAATATCACCATCTCTGGCAGAAACAGGAACAGTTTTATTTTTATCTATATAATTATTTTTTATTACGTTTTTCTAACTTAGTAAGGTCTTCCATATTGAGGGAGAGCTAAGCTATCACTCAGCTGCCTTTGTAAAACTGTATTGGTAAATTCTGATGAGAATATTTTCTTTCAGAAGCGATAAAAAATCTTTCTTATAATCAGGCAATAATGAATAGGATATTTAGGATAAAATAGGATTTTTTCAAACTGAGGTGTAGATGTATGATGCCGTGATAACGGAGGGGAAGTGATAAATTGCCTGGTACTTTATCAATGGCTAATCAGCTCGTAGCTGTCCCTTTTTAAATCCAACCTGTAACTTAACATTCAGGAGCTGATTGGCCGGTGATAAAGTACCAGGCACTTTATCACTTCTCTGTTATCACTGCTTCATACATCTACCGCTGAATCCTTTTGGGAAAACTTAATTTAATCTCTGTACAATGATTAATTCTCCACTAGGCATGTAAAGCATGCCCTCGCGCATGACTACCTGGGGCGACACATTGGTCTCTCTGTATCAAAACTTTCCAGTGCCCCAATTCAGCCACAGCTATTTGACATACCAAGGACTACACCTCCCAGGGGCAGTCATGTGCAGTCCAGATGCTTGGAATATTAAATCCATATCTTGGAGGGAATCTTAGAAGTGTTTGCATGTGAAATCCTGGAACTGGAAAAGGAGGTGCTGAGCCCATGATAGAAGCCCACACAAGATCCAAAACACTTGAGTCTCACAGAAGTCTGCAGGTTCCCGATAATATTGTGCCTAAATCCAAGCCTGGCTCCATAAGCAATCTAGTGTATTCTGCAAGTTAATTTATGGTAAGGACTGCATTAGCTGGTCAAGAGGTTTACTGATATTCTTTTAACACAGTAGATAATCAGTCTATGGGCAAGCTTAGAAATGACCATATTTTCCTACGGATATGCTGTATGCACAAGGTCCTAATATTTTATATAATGCTGCTATACTAGTGATATGCAGTCAGAAAAGGAAGGGGAGGCAGAACCTCACTTGTCATACTCCAGTAGACTCCAGACCTTTGATATGTGGGTGTAAATCTGGCCCTGATACTAACTAGTACTACTCCCCCCCCCCCCCTCACCACTACCACCAATGGTCTCACTATGCTCAACTGTCTATCGATGGCATACCCAATGAGAGCCCATGATCATGACAGCCACTGCCACCATTACAAGACAATAAAACAAAATATTCAATACAATATTGGCCCGTAGAATCATGAGTCCAAAATGCTAATGATTTAGTGAAATGCCATTTATGTTATGGCGACGGTGGACAAACTCCACCCTGGCCATAACTTTTTTCATATTATCCCATCAGGTAGATGCTTCAGGTCCATCCCTGCCAAGTCGTCAAGAACCACAAATAGCTTCTTCCCGATAGCTATTCAACTATTGAACAATGTACTCTAAGATACTGATAATCTAAACACATAACTGCTCTATCTAACCTTGCAAATCATAACATGTGATTGACATTTGTTTGTGCAACTGATGCAATGTATGTATGTCCTGTTATCCCTCTTGTACCATGCTTGAAACTGCACCGTGTCCACAAAATATTCATAGTATTTGAGAGTATACATGGCCAATAAAGTGATTCTGATTAATATGTAGGGGTATGGGTCGTAGGGTTGACCCAATTAGGGTCGACTGCTATTGGTCAACAGGCCATAGGTGGACCCCCTTGAAAAGGTCGACATGACTTAGGTTGACAGGAACAAAAGGTTGACACAAACAATAGGTCGACATAGAAAATGTCAACATGAAAAAGCTTGACATGAGTTTTACCCTTTTTTTGTCTATGCCGACTTACGTCGATGTGGACACCGTATCTGTGTACCAAATCCCTGTGCTTCGGGCATGGTGCCTCTCTATGCTCATCACACTATTATGTGCTTCCTCTTTGTCCACGTGGATAGTTAAGTATGAAGAAAACCTGTTCTGGAAAAAAAAATGAAAAACTGATGCCAACCTTTTTCATGCCAACCTTTTCCATGTCGACCTTTTTCATGACAACCTATTGATTGTGTTGACCTTTTGTGCCTGTTGACCTAAGCCATGTTAACCTTTTTAAGATGTTGACCTATGGCTTGTCAACCAATAGTGGTTGACCTATTGAATGGCGACCTACTTAGTGTCGACCCACCGAGCGCATACCATCGGTAGATGCCTACTTTTCGGGAGTATCTACCTAAATCCTACAATAGAATGAGATTTAGGGATATAAGGGGAGATGGATTCCCAGGACAGCAGGCAATGCATACCTTATCGCCACAAGGTATTGGAAATTATACAAAGTAGGCAAGTATCCTTTAATGTGTGCAACAATCATTATATTCCACATTCTTTGCCATTAACAGTAATATCATCTCCCAATGGGAAAACCATGGGTATTAACAATGGGATACATACAGATGATGTCAATATACTGATGCCGGCTTCCAGAAAGGAGTCCCGAAAATATACTCACTCTCTTTCTGCCTGCCTCCCCAACCCTCCCTTCTTGCAGCATAAACCTAATCCTCCCGCAGCCTGACCCTTACTCTTTCTTTTAGTGCCTTAACCTAACCTCCACACCCTGCCACCTAAACCTAACCCCCCTCCACGCAGCTTAACCATAACCTTTTCCTCCCTGCAGCCTAGCCCTATATCCCGCCCACTATTTCCTAACCCCCCCCATCCCCGACCTGACCCTAACCTGCCCCACATACTCACCAATCGGAATGCCATCTGTTGGAATTCTGGCATCGGCATCTTGATCCTTTTGATGATGCAGGGCTTTTCTTGAGTTTCTACTTTGAGTGTGTGAAAAGTGCAGTCTAGTTAACCATACACTAAAAGTAATATTTGTATAAAAAGGAACATACATGTTCATATACAGGTGGAGCGCCTGCCGTTATTGCGGGTCCTGGTGATTCTATCGTCAATTGCCAGGACCCGCCATCAGATGGAAGGGGGTGCGCACGCACGAGACGCTTGCGCACCCAGGTGGTCAAAGCCGGCGCCTTCTCGTCCAGCACACGAACAATCAGTACTGGAGCCCCCCAAGGATGCGTCCTCTCCTCTCTGCTCTTCTCTCTCTACACGAATGACTGCACCTCAGTTGAGCAGTCAGTGAAAATCATCAAATTCGCAGATGACACCACTATCATCGGCCTAATCAAGGATGGTGACGAGACCGCGTATAGGCATGCAGTGGAGAAGCTGACACAGTGGTGCAGCAGCAACAACCTCGATCTAAACCCCACCAAAACAGTTGAGATGGTGGTCGACTACAGGAAAAAAACAAATGCACTAGCCCCGCTAACAATAGCCAACGCAGTGGTGTCGCGGGTTCATTCCTTCAAATTCCTAGGGACAACCATGTCCAGTGACCTAAGATGGGGATTAAACATAACCACAAACATCAAAAAGGCCCAACAGCGCCTGTTCTTCCTGAGGCAACTCAGGAAATTCAACATCCCACAGGAGCTGCTGTGCGTATTCTGCACCGCCATCGTGGAGTCTGTCTTATGTTCCTCGATCACAATCTGGTACGGTGGCGCAAGCGAGAATGACAAACAAAAACTGCAGAGGGTAGTGAAGACTGCGGAAAGGATCATAGGGACCGACCTCCCCCCGATAAGGGATCTGTTCTCATCCAGGGTAAGGAAACGTGCTGAGAAGATTGCAAACGACAAGCTGCATCCTGGTCACAACCTGTTCGACATCCTACCATCCAGAAGACGGTTCAGGTCCATCCCCGTCAAAACGTCCAGATCCGCAAGGTGCTTCTTTCCGTTAGCCGTCCATCACCTAAACAATTCAATCAAAGCGAATGCAATCCCAATATCAACAGCCAAACAACATGTCCCTACTTGGCGACCTGACCACCATAGTCGTAGCTAGAAATTAAATGCTTGTAATGTCTTTATGTAATATATGTAATGTCTCCCTCCCCCCCTTTTCATCCCTGCTTGATGCTGCACTGTAATCCACAAAAAAATCCTAGTGTGCGCAAACACACATGGCCAATAAAGTTGATTCTATTCTATTCCATCTGAGCCCACCTCTGCCACCTCCACCCTGCTCCCCCGTCTCTGCCTGCAGCCCCTCGCACCCCCCTGCCTATGACCCTGAAGCGGTCATGATAGAACACAGCAATATAATGGTGCACCAGTTCATATTCTTTTTTTATTTTGTATTACAGTTATCAGCTCAGCAAATATGCAGTATGTTGTGGAAAAATGTTGATCATACACATTTCTCCATCAAGTATCTTTGATAAAAGGTATGCTTTGCAAAATGTAAGTGAATTGTACGTAGTCATCTGTTTTTTTATTTTGGCCTTATAACAAAGGATATTTTGCATCTTCAGCAAACAAGTATTGCGATGTGCCCTTTTAAAATACAGCAGAAATGCTAATAAACTGATAGATGCCCTTTAGTTGAAGGCAAGGACATGGAGTGTTAAGATTTCCCCTAACCAGGCATTTGTGCTCCATGTTTGCATACAAAGAGCTGGGTCACGACCCTGCCACACATGGTGCCTGAACTGAACCTATTACACAGAGTTTCACTCCTCAGTCTGCCTGCTGAGCCAGTGCCTGCAGTTAGTCATGGGTTTCCATTGTATTTCTCTTGGGAGACTTCAGTCACAAAGACATCTAAAGGATCAGCTGTCCGGTCCTCTTTGCAGGCAGCCTAATATGTTAAAAAGTGAATGACCTGTGTAAATCACAGTATAAATACAGTATAATTCCTATATTTTGCTTTACTTCACACAGAGCATGAATGCTTTGCTACCTTGATCATTATATATTACATGATTAAAAAGTACTTGTAATATTGTGATGATATTCTATTGAAGACACTGCACATCTAAATATAAATTGCCTGCAGAGTGCATTTGATATTTATCAGCATTGCACAGTTCATGATGGATAAGTAAAGGTTCATGTTAGCTACATGACCAGATACAATCTCCTGGTCCTACAGTAGTTCCCAGGCTGTTTGTTGTTTTTGTGTCTCCTTCCTGTGTCTGCCTCATTTCAAGACTGTATGGTGCTATTGTCTTGGCTGATAGTGATGGGAAGTTATTAGGTGCATTTACTTAGCAGGGAGGTATAAAAAGCATATACAGTAGTAATGGATGTTATTTATTGTAACGTAAATAAAGAAGTAAAGTATTTATGCCATAAGTTTACTGTATATATATATATATATATATATATATATATATATATATATATATATATCACACACACACACACACCGTTATCAGTGTCAGGAGAAACTGTAGCTGTTTCTTAAATTGTCATTTGTCCTGTTTAACAAATATCAAGGAAATGCACAGATTGATACACTATATAATAATAATATTAACCATTTTTTTGCACTTGTCACTATCCTCAATAAAGCTATTCATCTCAGTTCACTGAAGCCCTCACTGTATTTGTCAATAAGTTATATAGGTAGTTTGCTGAATTTGAGATCAATACAGTAGCAGGTTCTAACAGTGGTGACAAACATCTCATATTACAGTTTATTCATAGCCGTAGATTATATTTTAGCCTCTTCCCTCCATTATATTGCATTGCTGAGATTATTGTGGCATACCTCCCAACAGTCCCGATTTTATCGGGACAGTCCCGATTGTCAGGGCCTGTCCCGATGTCCCACCATCGGGCGGCAGTGTCCCGCGGTGTGGGGGGGCTGTTGGGAGTCCCCCCGTCAGCTGCTAAACAGCGGGGAATAAACGCTGTGCGCATGCGCACAGCGTCTATTCCCGCAGCCAGGGGGCTGGGGGCATGGCTAGAGGCTCACAGAGCCTCTGGGTCATGCCCCCATAGCGGCAAAATGGGGGAGTGGCATCGCAAAAGAGCCGCAAGCATAGGCCACACCCCCAAATTAGGCCACGCCCCCGAAATTTCGGCGCGAAGAAGCAACGTCCCGCATCCTGTACTGAGAAAGTTGGGAGGTATGTTGTGGTACATTATTATGCATGCACTAGCAGTATTTAATATATATATTTATCGAAGGGCCAAACCCATCTCTAATTATTAGGCAAATCAATGTAGTGGTTGGATACACCCCCTCTGGTGATTGGCCCTTCATTCACCAATCCGACACTGACTATTACTCCTTATTTTAGTAGTATGACTATTACTACTGATGTGGGCACTCCTTCCAGACCTTTCACATCCTGATAATTTATTGATAAATTGGCAATGAATAATGCAGTCCATCTACAGCCAGGTTTCTAACAAAGTGACTTGCTTTCAGTCCCGGCCATACAATTTCTTACGGCAGTCCTTCCTAAAGCTCTGCAGTGACATACAGTCAGAGTAAGCAGGGCGGTATACTGCACCGGAATCGGTACATTTGTCAGAATAGACTTAGGTCTACAGTCATTAGGTCGACCCCGGAAGGTCGACTGGCCCCAAGGTCGACATGGTTAAAGGTTGACATGGGTCAAGGTCAACATGACTTAATGTCGACATGGGCCAAGGTCAACATGGGTTTAGGTCGACAGTCATTAGGTCGACATGAGTTTTCACAGTTTTTTTTACCCGAATGTCGACAGAGTCGACATGGACACAGTTGGAGTTGAACCGCAGCCCCTCGCAGTGCTCGCTATGCTTCGGGCACGGTGCCTCGCTATGCTCGGCACACAATTTTATTCTCCCACCACGCCCTAGTGGATGGTAGGGCATGAAATACCGCCTGTCGGCACATGTCGGCTCAAAAAACAGTGAAAAACTCATGTCGACCTAATGACTGTCAACCTAAACCCATGTCGACCTTGGCCCATGTAGACCTTTAACCCTGTTGACCTTGGGGCCAGTCGACCTTCCGGGGTCGACCTAATGACTGTCGGCCTAAGTGTGATCTGACAGACGACTGTTTCCCACTCCAATATACTCCTTGTACTTGCTCATAAATATCTTTGTATTATTCTAATAATTTTTATAGTTGCAATTCACCAGCAATTCATATGCAGATGTAGCCATGTCATTTTGCACTTATGACTTGTTTTGCTGGGTACACACCAGGACGACTAGGGCCCGATCCCCTCAATCTAGATCCAATTCCGACCAATTGGATGTAGATTGTGTGCTGATTGGGCCCTTTTCTGTCCTGGTGTGGACCGATACCGATCCGATGCACGGTCCCGCGGGTCGGTCGGTCGTTATTCAGATCCTACCTGCTGCAGGTAGGATCTGAATAACGACTATACTGCCGGGTGCGGGTCGCCATTGGATCGGACCCGCTCACGGTGCACATCGTGAGCGGGTTGTGCCACCCCCGCGTCACCGTGAGCGGGTCGGATGAGACACTGACGACCCGCTCACGATGTGCATCGTGAACGGGTCGTCGTGGTGTGTACCCTACATTAGCCTCGGGTGAACCTATCTATTGGCACCTGTGGCTCATAGGGGTTTATTTACTTAGCCGTGATCTATTTCAGATGGGATGTTGCTATTAGCAACCAATCACATTCTATATATTATTTTCTAGAAGGTGGTAGATTCTGATTGGTTGCCCATAGCAACAGCCCATCTGAAATAGTACTCCCATCTTAGTAAATAAATCCCATAGACTTCTCATCGAGCAATCGCTGGTGTTGTGTGTTTATATCTGGCTTTGATACTAATCGAGGCCTCCCTAGACATTGGCCTATCTGTATCTCAGTGGAGCATTGCCATAATGGGCATTTAGCAACAAATGATAGTTTTCTATATGATGCATTTCATGATTACTGAATCTGCATTATTTTGGGAATTCATTACTTGAGCAGAACTGAAATGAGGAATAAAAGCTTTATACTAAGAAAAACATTAGCACCATCTCTAGGTGAGCAGCGGATCCAGAGCTCCTGGATAGTGTTGTTTCTTCAGTGCTTTCATTGGTGGATTCCCACTTAAAGGTGACAGAAGTCTGATTGAACTCAGTTCCAGTTCCCTCTTATGCAGGCTCTCCATCATATCGCATAAAACCAGCAGGAGAGGCTTCGGGGTTTCCAGTATGAAGGTCACTCCTCACATGACAGAGGATGTGCACCTGCTATTAGCCATAGAGACACATATTTTAACATCTTAAGTAGCACATAAAACTAGGGAACAAACAGTTGTAGAGAAGCCTACCCCTGCTTGGTTGGCGCATTCCTCTTTATAAACCAGCTGTATATGTCAATTAGTTTTCATCTCCTGTGTGATTATAATAGCAGGTGGCGCTGTGAACTGGAGCTGGTGTTCTATAAAGTATAGTGCAAATTGAAAGTAGAATTTTTTTACGAGAAGTCAGATTTCAGTGAATCATTTTCCATCTATATTAATAGGTATTATCATTTTGAACGTGGAACTTTTTGAAGGTGTCTCAGCGGAAGGCATGATAGAACTGTTACAACGTTTTATAGACATTCTGAGTAACCATAGGGTGTGGGTGATATCAGATCAATTTTGTGACCTTGTGCACATGAACAGATTAAGGGGATTATTCAGACCTGATTGCTTTTGTGTGAATTCACAAACTGATAATTGAATGAAGCCAAAGAGTGACAAAAATCAGTTAATTATTTTTTTGCAATCTGCTCGCAGTTTGATTGACAGGAATTTGATGTTTGTGGATCCTAATCTACCGTTTTCTGGGAGTGTTGGATAAAACATAGGCGTGCCCAGACGTTTTCAGGGAGTGTGTGTGATGTCAGCTCTGGCCTCGATCTGTCTCTGTCGCAGAGTTGCGGAAGGGGCAGAGTTATGCGCACTTGCAGGACAGGGTAATCATTCAATGGTGAGTTTGAATTGATTTGCTCAGAGATCTATTAGAAAACCATTTGCAGACTTGCATGGGCAGGATTTACCTCTGTCAGGGGTGGTGGATATCTGAACGCAAAACCTATGCAAATTCGTACAGCAACAAACAGGTCTGAATCAGACCCCATAGCATCAGCAGGTGGCCATCAGAGTTGAAAGCAATAGCATACATTTCAAATAGGTGGTGCAACTCCGCATTAACTGCCACTGCATTAACATTCACCATTGAAGCAGGCCCTGCATCACAGGCTTTAATAATAATATGAGTCACGATGAGCAATAATTCTTGTAATCTTCTGTTTTGGTCTTTGCTCCGCAATATTCCCTTATCCAAAATGGTTGTGGTCTGGAGCATTTTGGATAAGTGATACTCAACTGTATATAGTACATCTCTCTCAATAGGTCTCAAAAGGGTAAATTTACTATAGCTTCTAAAAAAGAGGTGATGTTGCCCAACAACCATTCAGACTCTGTCTATCATTTTCTAGGATGCAATAAAGAAATAATAGAATTTGATTGGTTGCTATGGGCAACATTAACTTATTTTTTAGAAGCCTTAGTAAATTTACCCTAAAGACACCCTAGTGCTGTGATGCAGTAACTATCACACCAATCAAAATAGAAAATAGATTTGTCTCTTTATGATCAGCCAAGGAAGGGAGCAAAGCATGGGGTTGATATGTTACCAGCTTGGCTGCTGCATTTTGTACCAGCTGAAAAAGCCCCATACACACTTGCCAATCCCTGGCAACACTGATAGCGGTGGCGGTGGGGATGAGAAGGGATCAAGTGCATACAAGTGAAGTGCGATGCCAGCAGATGGTGACCGATGCCAGGAAGGGGGGCATCAGTAGAAACGAGGGTCATGCTTCAGCTGCAGCATGGCCACCGTTAATGGGACCTTTTTCAATAGAACATGCAGGACGAGGGAGCGCTCAATGTTTATGCTAGAGGGGGAAATTCTCTAAACTAAAAATGCGGTAAAAACCCAGTTATCAGGTTTTTACCACATTTTGGGATGCTCTAAACATCCCACACCGGGTTACTGCGATGGGGGGCATCGCCAGAAAAATCTACCACGATCCACCGCCGCCCCGCACCGACCCCCCTCACCTGTGTTCGGGCAGCACAGAGCTGTGCTGCCCGGACCTGTGACCTCCTCCTCCTCCCTGCACTATGATCCTCTTCCGGGTGCAGGGAGGAGGAGAGCCCGACGCAGCAGCAGCAGCGCCGGGTAAGGGAGGGAGGGGATAGCCCCCAGGACCCACTGACTCTCACTGCAAAGGACAGCTCTTAACGCAAGAGCTGTTCTTTGCCATAATTATCGCATATGTTAGAGCATATGCGATAATTATGTAGGCGATGGGTGGCAAAGGGGGCGGAGCTGGGCTGCGGATGTTAGAACATCTCGCCCAGAGGCCCTTATTCAGATCTGATTGCAGTACAAGTTTGTTCTCACTGCAGGGGGTGCAGATGTAACATGTATAGAGAGAGTTAGATTTGTGTGAGTTATTTTGTTTCTGTGCAGGGTAAATACTGGCTGCATTATTTTTACACTGCAATTTAGTTTTCAGTTTCAACACACCCCACCCAAATCTAACTCTCTCTATACATGTTACATCTGCCCCACCTGCAGTGCACATGGTTTTGCCCATCTAGAGAACAAATTTGTACTGCGATCAGATCTGAATAAGTGCCATAGTCATGTCCTTTGACAACCTGTTGGTTGCATTTAGGAAATATTTGCAGTTCCGATAGTCTCCAGTAATGTTGACAAAGTTATGTAAAGTATCATGTTCTCATAATTATAGGTAAATTATCTTCTTTATGAATAGTCAACTCTGAATGGAATTTTAATGTGCAATTATCTATAACAGCATGTTTGATTGCTTTTAGATTTGAACTATTGATAGTCTTTACTGTAACTTAATGCGTGTACACACTGGATGCCATTCTTAATGATATTGATGATTCTGATGGGTCAGAAAAACAAAATTGCATCCTTTGCACAGGGCGGGTTTTCACTCTGACCAGGCAACGGCTATCTGATCGCAGGGCTATGCAATTTTGCAGAACAGTGATCAAGTCTTCTTAATAACCCCCTAAGTGTGGCTTAGGAGTCTGGCTACATCTGTCTAGGTGTAAGTTACTGTGAAGGAAATAAAACCGATTTCCTCTGTGCGCTGTGAAACTTAGCTTGTATAGGAGAGATATTGTATTCAGTAATTTTGCTCCAATAGGGCTGTATGATTTGAATTCACCAGTAATAGCATGAATATATGCCTTTCTGATAGTAATTAAATAATACCAAACTGCCTTCCCTAAATGGGAAAAGACGTAGGGTCGGGCGTTTTAAGAGAGGAGAGAACTGGCATGCAGCCTCCGATGCCAGCCCCATCCTCTCTGATGGTGAGTAGACTGGCAAAATGGTGCCCATGCGCATAAGATGGCCAATTGTTGAGTGATTTGTGTCTTTATTGCTGAGATGCAGCTGCGGGACTCCGGAGGGGTAAGTATAATATATGGGTGCAGTGTGTGCGGTGTTCGCCCACCAGGATCCAAGGCCTTGTGTACACTGCACCCATTAATGAAACGCCTATGCATAGGGAGCATTTGAAAGCACATTACATTACTGTATGCTATTTCTCATCACTTAAAATGTAAAAACTTTCAAAATGTAGAGCAAATAGAGTCAGAGTCAATGAACCTTTTATCATAATGCATAGGTCCGTGGTTCCCAAAATGGATGCTGTGCCACTGGGGTATTTGAAGGGGCCAATGTAATAGGCAAAACCAGTTCTTGTGACCAATCATAAAATATGGATAGAAGCTAATTCTGTCCCTCGCCACATAGTTGGCCTGAAGGATGACATATAAACCCAATTTACTAGTTTTTCTGCATTTCTCAATAAGAAACTTTTGGCCTAGGGGTGCCGGGATAAAAAAAAAATCTGATTCTCTTGGGCACCCTGATTTAAAAAAAATTGGGAATCACTGGCATAGGTAATTCTTGTCTACTATGTATGGAATGTCTGCTAGAACATCCATATGGAAATGTTGTATTTTATGTACTGATATAAAGTTTTTCCAATCAAGAAGTGTCTCAAAGAATCATCTGACTTCCTTATTGGAAACAGATGACTTGTTGATCCTGACTGCAATGCCTGTACCCTGTTCCAAGGCAGGGATAATACACTGTCCTGAAGAGAACTGAAGTTTTTTTGCAGAGGTTCAGTCTGCTGGGCAAACCTTTTTACTAGCAGGTTTAGCCAAGAGTGATTCAGCTATAACAACCATTTGTCTGTTATGTTTTCCCAAGACTGCAATGAATTCCTTAGAGGAAGAAATGCGGCTTGTAGAAGAGTATGAATAAGGTATTGTTATGTTGGTAACAGCCCCAACAACCATTGGCAGATATTCTGGTCGGTGCTGGTTAATAACCCAGAGTAGTTGTCTCTTCTAAATTAGGTTTTACCATGTACAGGTTCTAGCTGGCAATTTAGCCAGAGGGCATTGGGCAATGCACAATATCTCAAAACCTACATACACACAGTGACATTTTGACTGACTATGATTTTGACCATGCAATTTCCCATGAACTTCCCGGAACCAATCTTGACTATATTTACTTGATATTTAGGGGGTAATCAATTTGGGATTCCAACTGTCAAAACGTTCTGACAGTCGGAATCCCAGGCTGTTTTCAGGGGTATGGATCATTGGATAGACACCAACTATGTCAACAAGCATTAGGTTGACATTACTATGCCAACATGTATGAAGGTCGACATGGGTTAGGTCAACAGGGTCATTAGATTGACACATGCAATAGATCGAGATGGGGAAGGTCAACCGTCACAAGTTCGATATGGAGTTTTTCACTTTTTTTGGCCCGAATGTCGACACAGTCGACGTGGACACTGAAACTTGCTAAGCTCAGCACACTATTGTATTCTCCCACCACGGCCCTGATGGCACATGTCAGCTCTAAAAATAAACAAACACAGAAGGTAGCAGACTAGCTTTCTAAGCTTTTGCTTCGAGCGGGCTTACTAGCAGGGCTTGATGGGCAGTTGCCCAAGGGCCCCATTATCTCAGGGGCCCAAGCCTGCCTTCTACTGGCCCTTAGACCACCGGCCAAGCCGGTCCAACAGCCCCATTGGCCGATACGGCCAGCCCCATAGCACTAGTCACAGTGTCCCGGCTCTCACAGATGTCCTGCTGCCTGAAGCTGCTTGCTGCTGCTAAGACCAGCGGCTACTTCCTGCTGCATGCGCGCAGCGTAATTAAGGCATCAATCCGGGAGGCGAAGAGAGCATTGGCGGGCGGTGCAACTGCGGGCGCCAGATTGCATACCTCCCAACATGACCCTCTCCAGGAGGGACACAATGCTCTGTTTCTGCAATTTACTTTTATTGTATGATTGCTATCACCTGTTTTAAACCTTTAATTGATAAGAAAGGTATTTCTACACAGGTGATGGTAATCCTAAATTAAAAGTTAATTCCAGAAGCAGAGCATTGTGTCCCTCCTGGAGAGGGTCATATTGGGAGGTAAGAGATTATGCGAGCAGCAGCCCGCAGCAGTGCAACAGAAAGCCTCCCTGACAGCAGCTGTGCCTAGGCATAGGTGCACACCAGCGGCAGCGGGAGCCCGCTGCACGGAACCGGCAGAAGCAGCCCACACAAGGGGCTTCATGAGCTAGTAAGCAACAGGACCAGTGGCACAAGAGTGTCAGTGAATGTATTTATGTATGTGTGCGTCAGAGTATGTATGAGTGTGCCAGCGCATGGTATATATGTATGTATGTATGTGGGCTCCAGTGCATGAACGTACGTATGAGTGCGCCAGTGCATCAGTGCATGTATGTATGTATGTATGTATGTATGAGTGCATCAGTGCATGTATGTATGTATGAGAGTGTCAATGTATGTATGAGTGCGTCAGTGCATAAATGTATGTATGAGTGCGTGTATGTATGTATGTATTTATGAGTGTGTCAGTTCATGTATGTATGAATGGGAGCGGCAGTGCCAGTAGTGTAGTGGGGGGGGTATATATCTATCTATCTATTTATCATAGTGTGTGTGTATGTAGTAGGCAGGGGCCCACTTTGGGGTTTATTCTGGTTCCGGCGGCTGGGCTGTAAGCGTACGTTCCGGGGTTTTTTTTTTATCTGCGCATGCGTACCTTCCGTAATGCGCAGGCGCGACGACTCCACAACGCTCACGGACGATTGTTTCCGTGTGAAAAAACCTGTCCGCAAGAGTACGTCATTGTGGGCGGCATAGGGGCGTGTTGAGGGGAGCGGCCGAAATAATGAGGAAAACTGGGCGTAAACATGGGCGTACACGGGGGTGTGCACAAAAAATGTACGCTGCTACTACCGCTCGATCGGCCAAAGCAACGTGCATTTCGGACACAAAACAGGCGGACGCCACATCCAGACCACCCCTACAGATACCGCATGAGAGCGGACGCCTGGGTCTGCTAATTAACGCTGATTACTACTCAAACTCATACACCTGAATGTAATAGGCAATGCTGCAGTCTATTAAGTCCAAACCATGATTTCACTACATGCAAGCCACACACAGCCCACAAACACATTGGAAGCTTATCTTTGTACACTTCTCTACATGTAAAGGTTGGTTTCATTTTAGTTAAGATTCTTTTTTGCTTATATATGCCAAGGTAGTTATTTGGTAACCATTTACACACATTCAGTAAGTGTTTTCATATACTTTAAACAGCAGCACACTCAATCTACACAAGTCGACATGTGACAACCTTTTCACTCTAATACAAACATAGTTTTTGTATTTATGATAAAAATACATAAACCACATCTAACAGCTACAAGGATGTTTCAGCAATGTTTTCAGGCCATGGCCACTATTTAGTTAAAATGTATTTTTATTAGGGTGTTCATTAAGGTAGACAATTGAGGTAACATAAAACAATAATTGAATAACAATTAGAATAATTCATTTAATTGCCTTAATCATAGTTGAAAGGCTAGATTATGAGGGCCATATATGTGAAGGGTATGCCAGCGTGCACGGACGTACGCTCACTCTCACGATCGGTGACATACGCTGAGTTTTCCATTGAAAACAGTGGAGACCCGTCTGTACAAGGTGGCGAACGCTCAGATTGCCGAAAGATGTCGGTGGGAAAACGGACGAGACGCTCTGTTGTACGCCAGTTGTCGGAGTCTAAGCGCTGATCCGTCCGTGTACGGTGGCGTACGCTCAAGTGTACGCCACTCCCCTTTGTCGGTCTTTGTGGCCGTCCGTATGCGGATGTTTTGTGGGTGGACTTTCGCTTAACGTCCGCGTACGGTAAACGTACGCTGATACGGAACGTACGTACGTTTGGCCGCCGCAACCAGAATAAGGCCCTTTACTACTTTGCACAGGGGCCCATAATGCTTTTAAAATGGCCCTGCTTACTAGTAATTAATAAGTACCAAAATAAAGCAATAAACTTCATTAAGTAAATGAGTTTATCATTTTGCAGCTGAAATGCAACAAGTTATATATTAAAATAGTGAAAATGAAAGCAATTCAGTGCATATTGGCAGTGTACCCGATATAGGGGTGCCCATCTTTGTCAGGTTTAGGTACTGCACATCAAACATGACAATATCACTAGCATCCCATAAAATGATAATAAAGGAAGGAACATGATTGTTCCAGTATGTACAGGCAATCCAGACTGACAATGATGGAACAAATCCCCAGCACTGCAGTGTGTATCCAGACTTATTTTTAAATATTGTTTTGTAAATAAAGATTATATAAATAAAACCCAAAAGACTTTTTCGGAATTTACTAATCGGAAATCAGACTGGATCACGTACAGTGTAATGAGCTTTCTATGACATTCTATATACTGTAGACAATAGGAATCCCATGTATTTTTACAGCTTTACAGCACTGACATTTTATCTTACAGACAGTAACCCTGCAGATATCATGGGTATTCTGTGAACCCCCATACAATTAGGCGATAGTGTTCACACTGTCGCTCACAAAGGGGTTTCTGAGCGATATTGTTCACCAATATCACCTAGTGTGTACACTTAATATCGTTAACGATGCACCTCCCACATCATGCTGATTGTCGTTAAGGAGTACTCCCTCATCTGAACATGTTATGATGAGGGAACCCTTGTTATCGATGTTCATGCTGCTTAACCGTCGGTCCCCCCGCCGTCGCTCCATCCCCCCCCCCCCAGCAGAGGCAGAACTCTGGGAGGCAATGGAGTCATCTGCCGCCGGGCCCCTGCTTCAAACATAAACGTATGCGTGGCGAGTGCAGCGAGCCCGCAAGGGGCTTTGTTGCGCTCGCCATGCTATCTGGGTCCGGCCAGTCGGGATCCCGACTGTCGGACCCCTATACCACATCCATATTTCTCTGTAATGGAACAGGAGAAATGCCTGTTAATGCAGCCAACATGCAACTTAAAAAATAGGTACTTGTATATTATCACGGCGCCCAAGATTTACATCGTATGGGCTCCTAAAAATCTCATCGCATCGCATCCCCTTGGAATATTGCAGCATGTGATGCATGAGATGCAATGCGATTTTTACTTGTACAAGCACCCATGCCATGAGATGGGATGGGTGCTTACAATGAGATGTAACCCCCAGTATCCACGCCATTCCGAAGCATGGCGAGCATAGCGGTACGCATCCTGCGACCTTTTCATACCCCCACTATCCACGTCGGCGTAGAGTTGATTTAAGATAGTGTGGCGAGCGCAGCGAGCCACCGATCCCGAAGCGTGGCGAGCAGACGCGGAAAATGAGCCCGAAGCATGGCGAGCGGACACGTATTACTTTACATGTATTTCGCATGTGCTCGCCACGCTTCGGGCTCGTATTCCGCGTCCCCGTTTGTGGGGCTCGACTCCACGCCGACGTGGATAGTGGGGGTATGAAAAGGTTGCAGGACGCGTACCGCCGCCGCTCGCTACTCTTCGGAATGGCGTGGATACTGGGGGTTACATTTCATTGTAAGCACCCATCACATCTCATGGCATGGGTGCTTGTACAATTAAAAATCGCATTGCATCCCATTTGCTGGCATGCGATGCTATGCGATATTTAATTGTACAAGCATCGCACACCACTCAATTAGGTACACAATGCCATGCGATGGGCGCCGTGATAATACACAAGTACCAAAAAATATTGCATTAGACTGACATGCTGGATAATTCAGCATGTCCGCTGATTGATATTTTTGGTTTGGTCGGCAGCAAACAAATACTGTTTTGTTGGCAGTGGCAGTAATGAGATGCGAAGAAAGTAAAGTATGTACATATACCAGTTATTGCAGTATACTGGTAATACTTGAATCAGTTGCATCAGTTCCAGTCAAATTATTTGGTCCTGCCATATCGACCCTGGAGGTTATGAGACCAATATTGCCCCAGCACACTCCAGGACAGTCCTCTACTATAAAGCACATACATTACTTGTTCTTCTATTTTTCCATCTTTGGGAAACAGATCAGCAGTGACAACAGTGTCCTTGCTGATCGTCTGTTCTAGGGCACATGTTAAATTAAATCTACAGTCTGCCCTATTATAAGAGTTGCCTTGTTAATAGACTTGAAGATGGTTAATTCTGAGGCCATAAATCTCTTGATTGAGCATTGATAATAACCCTCCCTTAGCCTTATCCAACACCATTAACACTAGATCAGCATCTGCCGCCTTATTAATGCAAGATCCTTTATATTTCCTGAGGGTCATTGCATCCAACCGTATCAGGGGGAAACAGAAAAATTAGTTTTGTGAAGTGGGAGACCTTTGGCTCCAGTAGAATTTTGATGCCAGACTCATGTTTTCAATCTACAGTTCACTCATTTCCCCACAGTTTTAAATGATATAGAATTTAGCCTCCTCAAATTACCAGTGCATGATGGACTTGCAGTGGTCAGCCGGGTCAATCTTTAAAACTGATGTGAGTATAAAGTGCTTTACCAGCAGAGATAACAGATACTAGCATTATGTGCAGTGGTGGGATTCAAATAAATTAACAACAGGTTCTATGTCCTAATGCCCATTGCACATAAAGCCACACGCTATAATGCCAATAACACAAAAGGCCACACACCGTAATGCCCATTACACATTGTGCTACACACCGTGATGCCATTTACACATTATGCCGCACACCATGATGTCCATTACCAGGGGCGGACTACAAGACTCACTGTCACTCCTGTGTATACCTGATACTATAAGTCCCCTCCAGGGCCGGCACTAGCCGCTCAGCAGAGCCTGCTAAGCAGGGAGGCGCCGGGCTGGAGAGGCGCTCAGCTTCTCCCTTCTCTGCTGACCCTGCTGCTGTGCGCTGCGGGCTCCTGGTCATCCTGTATGACAGCGGTAGCTTATAGAACGGCTCCCCCGCTGTCACTTACTTCAGATCCCTACCCAGAGCCGGTGCCACCCACCACAGACCTGAACGCTGCTATTGATCCAATAGCAGCTCTGCAGTCTGCACTCCCGGCTCCCTGCTGCCCCTGACTGACAGCCGGCGCCGCCTAGCAGCACGGGACAGCTGAGCGACGGCTCAGCTGTCCAATAGTGTTTGATGAAGCACCCTGCGGTGACTGGCTGAGCGAGCAGGATGGTTGCACTGGAGGAAAGAAGGAGGCGGGATTCTGACCTAAGCTAATGGAGCCATCGGAGGTGTGCTGCTCACTGCTCAGAGACAGAGAGGAACCTGCAGGCTCTCTCTCCTATGCTGCCAGTGTACAGTAAACACAAGTAAGGCAGACTGTACTAAAAACCTTTTAGTTGAAGGCTCTGGGAAACATACTGTATATAAATTTGTGTGTGTATGTTTAATATATATATATATATATATATTTATTATACATTAGTTTATAGATCGGTGTGTATATATATACCGATACTGTAGATATATATATATATATATATATATATATATATATATATATATATATATATATATATATTAGTAGCCACGCTCATCCATCCCACACCTGTATTAAAAAAAATGTTTAAAAAAAAAAAATAGGTACTTCCTCATCTTTGCGGAACTTTTGTAGCATAACCCGCACCACCCTGGGTCCACGCCACCATCTTTTACCTTTTGTAAAGTTGTGGCAAGCAAAGTGAGCCCACAAGGGGGTGTGGTACAGGGGTCCGACAGTCGGGATCCCGACAGTCATTAGCCCGACGTCGGGATCCGGACTGGCCGGACCCAGACAGCATTATGAGCGCAACTAAGCCCCTTGCGGGCTAGCTGCGCTCGCCACGCTGCGGGCACGGTGGCTCGCTATGCTCACCACCTATTCTATTCTCCCTCTATGGGGGTCGTAGACCCCCACGAGGGAAAATAGCAGGTGGCCATCGGGAACCCGGCTGTCTGTGTTTTGACAGTCGTGATCCCTACGTCGGGTAAATGCCTGTCGGGATCCCGACTGTCGGGACCCTGTCCGGCACCCCCCACGAGGGGATGATTATGCTATTCTGAAAGTGGCTAATGTAACTAGCGTAAGATGTGGCTGCAAAGATGAGGAAGTACCAAAAAAATATTGTATGTGTTATTATTTTTGCGTAAAATTTGAAATAATTTAAAGATGAAATTGGTCTGAAAGATTTAAAATAGACCAACTAATTGTAGTTTTCTTTGTAGTGATTTACTAGGTTATGCTTTTCGTTTTAGAGCTTAGGGCCCTACTATTTTAAGAACCCCCAAAGCCTTAATCCAGCTCTGTCCCCACTGACTCCTTCTCTCCACCCGGTGCCTATGGTCCCATGAATAGCAGCCTCCCTCACTCCCACTTCATTCCTACATACTTTCCTAGGTCCGGCTCCTCTTTCCCTACCTGTGCTGGCACATTCCCAGGCACTGAAACCTGCAGCTGCTTGCCCTCAGCCTGGGTGCACGCGTATGTATTTACTAGCGTTTTAAGGAACCTAGAGGCGGCACTCCAAGGATTTTTCAAATGGTTGTTTGAGTTAAAAAAAAATAGATGAAATCACAGAAACATGTCAACTTTTCAAGGCCCATTGGCCTTTTGGTCAGAATGACAGCCTGTGGGAGATTGTGGTTCTAGGCTCTGACTTGGCATTCTCCTGTGTGCACATGGGCACAGACCCCCCACCTCATTGCTCACTCTCTTTCTTCCTCCAGAGGGGCCCACACAACTTAATGTAAGCGGTACTACTACTGTGGGCACTGTGTATAAGGGGTAGTACTGTGTATTCCTAACATGAAAAAGTGGTACTACTGTGTAATAATGTGAATAAGGTAGACTACTATGTGGTATATTGTGAATAAGATTGTGCTACTCTGTGGTATAATATGATACGTGGATACTATTGTGTGGCCATGCTTCTTGTAAGATCAATCTCTTTGTTGCATGCGCCGACAGTATTTGAGGGCGCAAATTTATATTTCGCAGGAGGGCGCCAAACACCCTAGCACCTGCCCTGGTCCCCTCCCTCCCATACTGGGGTCACCAGTTTCCCCTTGCTGCGTGGTCACAGCCCCCTGTAATATATAACGAGACATATGAGAGATCAGTGCAGAAAACTCACGTGTGTACAGCAGCTTCAGCTCATCCTGTGGCCGCGGGCACTAACAGCTGTGGTAGCGCAGTCCGATGCCAGCGGCCCAGCCAGGGAAAAGAGGCAGCCCAGACAGGGAAAAAGCGGCCAATTCAGTACCAGCCCACCAGGAAATGGCCCGATCTCCCGGTGGGCCAATCCACCCCTGTCCATTACATATTTGAAATATAAGTGCCACTCACCTACATGCTCATTGTTAGGGGGGTTTTGCTCGATGCCAGGGACTTCATGCTGGATGCCAGGGGTTTCATGCAGGATGCCAAGGGGGCTTCATGCTCGTTGCCAAGGGGGAATACATGCTGGTTGCCAAGGGGGAGTAAATTGCTCTTTGTCAAGGGGGAGTGAAACACATTGTGTAAATACCACTGCCACGGACACTCACAAGGTACTCTAAGCAGCTGTGACAGCCGGGCAGAGAGCTGTATACTGTACAGTATACATGCAGCCCAGCTGTATACTGTAAGCAGGTCCGCGGCTATTTTGAATTTTCCTGCTGGACCGCGAGCCAGTAGGAGCTCACGGTCTGGCAGCCAATAAGGAGCCACCACTGTCACTCCTTATTGGCTGCCGGACAGCGAGCTCCTATTGGCTCGCGGTCCAGCAGTAGCATTCAAAATAGCCCCTGACTTGCTTTGTGTATACAGCCGGGCAGCACACAGCTCTCTGCCTGGCTGTCACAGCTGCTTACAGTAACTTGTGAGCAACCGCAGCATTCTTTGGCCAACGGTTCTGCAGAACCGATCGTATATTAGGTATCATTTCTGCAGATTCGGTGCGAACCGGCTGAATCCCACCTCTGGTTATGTGGTAAAATCAAGCAAAATATAAACAAGAAATCACTAAAAGGTGTTTCCCCCGTTTTCCATGCCAATGTAGATAACAAGGTCTCACCCCTATATGGCTACTGCAACTGCTGTAACTTCACTGTAATTTGTGGCCTAATTCAGAATTGAACAAAGGGCAAATTTGTTCTCAAAATAACAATTCCCTCCCGAGAACTAGCCTGAAGTACATCAGGAGATAGGAGAAGATAAAGGGTGCAAAAACAAAAAAGGGGCAATTGTTAATCTACAATCTAACACGTGTAAGGTGTCTGTGTGAAGTGACACATCCCCAGAATACCTGCCAGACACCTCCGAGAGTGGAGCATGAGCTGCATACAGGATAGCCTGCGGACAGCGGTTACAGATTTTGAAAAAAATTCAAAAGATAGGCCGGATGCTGATTGGCTGAGACTGCCCGCCCCACGGCGACACTGCGCCCACACCCCACGGGCGTTCAGCGCAGCCCGGACCCCGCGCTGCCCGCTCCTTTACATAGGTGTGTGCCAGCAGTGCTTCAGCGTTGGGCACCTTAAGGCACTGTAGGCCTCTTGTGGTGCCATATAAAGGCTAATAATAACAATCAGTTTTCAATTCTCTGTCAGAGTATGGCCTCCAATGTCGATTAAGCATCTGAGTTCAGTGACAGGCACACAACACTCCCTTATCACGCCCAGGAGTGGTGCATCTTGGTTTGTCCGAATAGCCACCTCCAACAACATCCAGCATGTTTCCAATACAATTCCGACCATAGGTGCCGATTAATGTTTTTGTTGGAGGGTGCTCAAGCCAAAAATATAGAGGAGTGGCTTCATGGGGAAGGGGTGTGACCACAAAATAATACCAATTTATATTACGGAACACAATTGTCTCCAATATTCAAGTTACAAATACATAAATGCCCCCACAGTGCAGGTACATAAATGCTCCCACAGTGCAGGTACTCCGCGGACAAAAGACACTCTTCCCCGCATACTGTTTCCCAGGGGTCTGGCGATGTGGAGCAAGTTAATATGGTGGCCCAGCAGCGGGACTCGGGCCCGTGGGTGTTCATCAATTTCCGTGGGTGCTCGGGCCCTTGAGCACCCACAGAATCGGCACCTATGATTCCGATAACGCTGAGTGTGCCTGTGTGTGTGACGTTTGTCCTGTATATGTTGTCCTTCACATGCATGGACATTGGCATTGCAAGCGACTGTGACCCATATGGTTCAAAACAGATATTTCCCATGTGATTGCTCACTGTAATTGGTGCTGATTGTGACATGATGTTGAGCCTTCGATTGTGCATCCCTTGCTTTAGAAGTAGCTGTTTTGAACATTAGCTTCTGATACATAATTTTACCACAAGCAAGGTTCCTGTTTAAGAACAATAGTTTATCAGCACACAAATCATCCCCAGTACCCAAGCCATCTGCCTTCCTATCCACATGCTCCCTGTTTGTCTCTGTAAAACTCCCATGGGTGTCTGCCTCACTCTATGCTCCCTCCTTTTCTCCTATCCATATGCTCGTGCTGACCCTAAGCCCCCCCTTATTTTCATCAGCAGTCTTGTATCGCCGACACACTTCCCTAGCCTCTCACTCAGCTGTACTGTGCTATGATCCCAGTGCTGCTGCTGGCTCTTGCTGAGGGCTCTGTGCTAGGTGCTTGCCGCTTTAAAGGGGACGTCCAGGAGTAAACCAGCCCTGTCTTCCCGTCCTCCTCCCCCGGTGACCTCACTGGCTCCGGCTGCAGCTCGGATGAGAAGGGGAGAGGAAGCGAGAGAGAGTTTGGGAGCCCGGCAGCAGGCTCCGGAGTCCGGGGGGCACACATACCCAGCACCGGGCGTTCTGTAGCCGCAGGGCACAGCCACACGGGCCCCGCCACTCCCCTCCCCTCTGCCCTGCTGGAAATCCGCCCCGGGCCGTGCTTTGTCGCCTGCCCTCAGAGTCATGGCCAGCAGCGCGAGCAGTAGCGCTGGCAGCAGCGCCCTAACCGGGCGTCTCCCGGGGCCCCGGGGTGCCAACCCTCGCAAGGGCCGCATCCTGGGCTTAATCGATGCGATCCAGGACGCGGTGGGACCCCCAAAGCAGGCGGCGGCCGACCGGAGAACAGTGGAAAAGACCTGGAAACTGATGGACAAAGTGGTAAGAGGGTGTCAGTGGATGGGGTGGCATCATGTGGTGGGCACAGTGCCCAGCAGCTCTTCCTGTATGTGGCGCTGAGATTGGAGGTGAAGGTGGAAGGAGGACTCTGGCAGCTTGGCCTCTTTGCCCACTCACCCGGTCCCACTTACTAGTAACTTTATTGACCCGTGAGCTGGCAGAAGTTGGCATGTTGGCACTTCTTCACATGGGTGACCATGTCTGCTACCACCTTAGAACACTTATTACTGACACACGTGTTGTACAGTACTTGCAGTTCTGTAAACTTGGAAAGTTGTATGTGTATATAGATAGATAGATAGATATGTTGCACTGGATGAGAGGTAAAGGTTACCAAAGTACTGATTCATGTAGGGATAATTAGGGGCTGGAGTAGCAGGGGGTCATGCCATATGGCTCCTCTTTCAGAGTTTGGAGAACATTTATGGAGGGGGTGGGTAACTTAGTACTACAAAAAAGGCAAATGATAGTCCCTTCTCACACTACAGTAGGCACACTTCTCTAAATGTGTTTTGCTTTAAGGGAAATGCAGCTTGGTTTGGAAGTGGTGTTGGTATCCTTGGCTTGCAGCTTGTTGTCAGTATATTTATGAGAAGGGGAACCTTTCATTCACATCCTTAAATGCACTGTAGTAAAGATCCATTGGTTTCCTCTGCGCATAAATAGTTTTTGTTATTGCCAGATTTGTGATACATGATGTCCTGCCCTGTACATGATGGGGAATTGTGCCAAAGTACAGTGGTTGCATACTTTTAAGCTGCGTTTCCACTGGCATTAATTTTATGCATTACACATGGGATTTTATTAAAAGTTAAGTGCAAATGTATTTGTATTTCGCTTGTGCTTTATTGTTTGCAAAGTTTGATCGACCCCCCCCCCCCCCCCCCCCAACATGTTTAAATATGCAATAATTGTGCAAAGTTTGCTGTGTAGTTCATATTACACAGTGACAGACATGCCACAACAAACGATGTGTGGCTTTACTTTCTGACATTCTTCTCAAGTCAGAATAGTATTTACAGGCAATACAAATCAAAAGTGGAAGTAGCACTAAAAATGTTGATCTGCGTTTAGGATCTGCATTGCAGTTTTAATCTAAATGAGCATTACAATTCCTGCAGTTTTCTTATATGTTATATTATAAAACATAAATGGTTCTTTAGGAAGTACATCTATTCTATATTACAGTATAAACTAATGAGCTATAGTCTATAAGGGGTGACTGTTCCTAATCTGATACCTTTTATCTTGCTTCCTGTTAGTTCTGTTTGTAATAAACACATTGCTATCTGGGATTATGTTACAGGATGGGATTCTCTAATAACTGCGGCACCACATCACCGGCGGGGCGGCGGAAGACACGAAGGGTAGCCCATAGGCTTCTATGGGGTTACGCCATCAAGAAATGGTGTAACCCCTGCAGCGAAGCCCCGACGGTGGGGCTTTGCTGCATATAAAAAGGCAGTAAACCCCCCCCCCCCAATTTTTTTTATTACTGCATTGTTTTTTGGAGCATCTCGCCCACAGTCGGTAGCGGAAAACACAATATTTTTCTACAAGTTTGGACTATATGAAAAAGTGGTACTTGTTTCCTAGCATGGCCACACCGATTTGCATCGGGGTGATCGTGTCGGAAAAATTGCGTCGGTCGCATCGCATGCAACGCGACCGACCCGATTTTTACATTGAGTCAAATGTGAATAGGGTCCCTGGGACCCTATTTTACATTGGATTCAATGTAAACTATTCCCCAGACCCCCAACTTTACCCCCTCAACGGCACCCCACGATTGACGCCAACCCGAAGCATGGTGAGCGCAGCGAGCCCGCGAGGGGCGGCGGTGCGCGTCCTCCGACCTTTTCATACCCCTACTATCCACGTCGACATGGAGTTGAGAATATAAAGTGTGGCGAGCGCAGCGTGGCGAGCCCCGCGAGGGGACGCATATAACTTCACAGGTATACGCGTGCGCTCGCCACGCTTCGGGCTCGCTGCGCTCGCCACACTTTATATTCTCAACTCCACGCTGACGTGGATAGTAGGGGTATGAAAAGGTCGGAGGACGCGCACCGACGCCCCTCGCGGGCTCGCTGCGCTCGCCACGCTTCGGGTTGGCGTCAATCGTGGGGTGACCACGGGGCCATATACAATGTGAAATGGGTCATATTGGCCCATTTCACATTGTTTCCTATGTGAGATGGACTTAATCAAGTCCATCTCATCTTGTGCTATTATAATGGCACAAGACCGATGCGATGCTCCCGATTTCAATGTTAAAAATATTTTAAGCCTATGGCAACATCGCGGACATCGCGTCGGGGGCCATGTTAATGCACGCGACCGATGCGATGCCCCCGATTTTGCCTTTGCTGGCAAAATGGACCTGATTTCAAAGGAAATCGGGTCCATCGCGGGCATCGTATACCTTAACTTTAAGGTACACGATGCCCGCGATTGTGGCCGTTCTAGGAAACAAGTATCGAAAAAGTTTTGAGACCTCTCAGTGATTCCCAAACTTTCTTTAATCCTTTCACCCTAGAGTATCACCTCTTTTATTTTATTTATTTTTTATTTTTTTTTTAAAGGTACCCTTAAGTCATGTACACACGGGGCAAAAGCATAATCGCTCAGCACACATCGCACACCACTTTGCCCCGCAGTCTAGCAAGAAAGACGGTGCAAGCACTCCCCTGCCGTGTTGCGACGCACGGGACCGCTATACATTCGGATCAGTGCTCCATTTCAAAGTGATGTAGTCACATCACTTTGAAATGGGGTAAAAATAGTCCTGTGTGTATGCCCCTTTAGTTTCTTATTGATAAATTAAATATATTATAAATATATAATCTATGTATGTGAATTGTGCTAGCCTATCATAGTTGTGGTTCTGTAAGTGTAAATGTCCATATGTTTTATAATTAGCAGCCACCAGCATTGGTTCTGCCTATCACTTTGACCATAATTAACTTGTTTTCGTCCAAGGTTACCTACCTGGGGCACCCCTGCAAGTGTCTCATGGCATTCCATGGTGCCTAGGCACACAGTTTGGGAACCAGTACCCTAAGGATCCAGAAAACAAACTGTTGGTTGGCACTGCAAACAAGAGTCAAGTATCTGCTCTCCGGTTGCCTTAATGTATGATATGCCAGTGTGTGTCTTATTATAATATATTGACTAAAACCTGATTGGGTGACCCCAAAAAAACAAATTCTGCCCAAAATATGAAGATCTCTGACAATATATTGTACGACTGCTAAATAAACATAAAAACTTTTTGGACTCGCATGCAGCCACATGTAAAAATTTAAATTATGCCATTCTGGGATATATATATATATATTTTTTTTTTTTTTTTTTGCTCAAGGACTTTTTTTTGATTTGGGAACTACTTTAGTTTAAGTACTTTTATGTATTATTTGGTTATTCTATGCATATTTTTGGACTGAACCGAAACGTTGCTAATGAGACTATAACGCCATGAGTTTTGCAAATATGACCACTTTTTGTGTATGCGGAACTGATTAAATACCGGTAAACATCATGTACTGTATGTGCCAAGATAATACCCCTTTCAGACAGAAAAATCCCAAAAACCCAGGTATTTCCCGGATACAAAAACCCGGGTACAACTAGGCAGCAAGGGGCTGACCCCCTTTCACACAGGTGCAAAAACGCGGGTATTTCCCGTGTCGACCCCTTTCACACAGAAGCCGGATTTTTCCTGCAAAACTCTGTGTGTCATAAGAATAGGACAGTTTTAAAATCACAGAGATGAGGTCATCAAAAGTGGGTGGTGACTGCTCACTGCATTGCATTAACCATGGCATGACACAAGGATATGTTGTAAATAATTTTTTTTTTTTTTTTTTTATATACTGGAAGGTACATGTTACCTCACATGGCTGTCAGTATATTTGCAATGTTTGAGTACACTGTGTCATCTTTGACTGTCCCAGTCATCTGTTTGCCGATATCCTCCTCCCCTCTCACTGCCAGCAGCTCTCACCTCTTGCTTCTACCAGTGGGCCATGCTATCCTTTTTTTCAGCTCCCTAATGACCTCAGAGGCCAGCTCCATTGCCATGCCCTCCCAGCCAATCAGCCAGCACCCCACCAGGAGAGCCAATCAGTGCCTAACAATGTGTAATAATCCCAAAAACCTGGGTCGTTTCCTTTAAGACAGCCGGTGACCTGAGTTTTTGGAATACAGACCCGGGAAAACCCCAGGTAAATACCTGGGTCGAAGTCCCGGAACTTTAGACCCGTGTTGACCCTTTCAGACAGAAGAAAAACCCGGGTCGACACAGCAAGAGCAGGGAAATTCCCGGGTCTTTTTTTCTGTCTGAAAGGGGTATAAGACAGTATATTTAGGACTGTAATTGGGTCCCTTGAAGTAGGAACTGACTGCTTGAATTATGTTGCTCCAATTGTAGGTCGGCTGGTTAGATTACTTTTGCATTGGTCAAGTGTGGAATATGTTTTATGGTGTATTGTTCCCTTTCTGTATTTAGGTTGTAGCTGTCCAGATTGGGTGCTTTATATTTACATTTCAATCAGGTTGGCAAAGCAGTTCTTATCTTTTAAAGTGTCTGAACCAACTGTTCTGGTACTGTAACTTTTATGATACGTTTGCTTTAGACTTACTTTGTTTTCTTTGCCTGAGTCATTCTTGGCAATCAACACACCTCCTATTAAAGAGGGGCATTGTACACTCACCTGCATTTGGGTCCTAGTTGGAATCGGTCCTCTTGCTTGTACTACATTGCTCCCATTTTTTTGCAACAAAATCTTAGTTCTTTAGGTTGAAAAAAAGACCCTTGTCCATTGAGTTTAATCCTTTGTCACATGTGCACACCTATTCTGAATCACTTTACAGAGAATAGTTAAAAATTCACATCAGTCCCTGCCTCAGTGGAGCTTACAATCTATATTCCCTACCACAAGTACACACACACAAATTCATTGTAGGGTTGATTTTTGTTGGGAGCCAATTAACCTAACCAGTAGCAACCCAGTTGAGTTAGAGAAAAACTACCACAATACAGTCCAAATTTGCCCAGAAGAAATTCTCATCCTTATCCATACTGTTAATTTCATCTCCCCTATGAATAATTTCTTTCTCATTAGGAAACTACAGTACAGGTCGAGTATCCCGTATCCGAATATCCGTTATCCGAATTATTCCGAAATACGGACATTCCAGAAAGTGAAAAAAAAAATTTTTTTTTGCTATAAACTCACTGGGGACATTTGTAACAGCATCACTGGGGACATGATATGTAACTGGCACTATATATGTGCAAGACAATGATTGCTTGGCATTCAAATTCAGTGCTGAGATAGTACACACATTTTGTTTCACGTTTTGAAACCTTGTTTTTTGAACAATTAAAATATATTTGTGTGTATATTATGTGTTTATACAGCATACATGCAAGATACTTCAAAATACATAATTGAAATATTAAAATATTCCGAAATACGGAATAATCCGTTATCCAAAATTCTCCTGGTCCCGAGCATTTTGGATAAGGGATACTCAACCTGTACAAGAATAAAAACGCTTAATATCCAGCACTCAAAATATCAATCAGCCCTAGTCCTCTGCAGCTGGAAAACAATGGGGTGCTCAATCCCAAAAACCTGGTTGCCAAAGAAGAAGTACATGTACCAGCACTGAGGGTTAGGTTTAATTGGATTTAATATAACAATATAGACTTAATAAAATCAAAACACAAATAAAAATTTACATTCAAAAGCAATTGCTCATAGCTACACATTAAAAAAAAAAATCATTGCATTGAATAATAAGCTAGCAGAACACTACACTGCACCTTTTAATTAATTCATCAATGTCCCGTTGGTAGCCCATCCTTATATAGTTTACTGTTAGGTTATATGGTCCAGATGAAATAATATAGTCACTTTGTTAGTGCTTTTTAGTAGTAGTACTGTCCAGTATTATGCATAGATGGTATTAGTATAATATGGTTTGGTATGCATACTGTAAAGTTCAGTCTGGTTGGGATACTTACAGGTACGTGTTAGGTGACTCTCAGACTTAAGGCCCCCATACATTAGGCTGACTTGTCCTTAGGACAAGTCGGACCCGATTCTCCTGTGAGCCGACTGGCAGCTCCCCGGGAGGCTCACATACAATTTGGCACTTGATGGGCCATTAAATAGCTTGCCAATTATCAAATGTAATGGGGAGCTGCAGCGGGCGGGTGGTCATCATCTGCAGGACGCCAGGGGTGTGCAGCGAGTGATTTCACTAGCGGGCGGCAAGTCCTGACCTGGCTGCGTAGTGAACGCAGATATCATCAGCGGGATGGGCAGTGTAGTGGCGGGCATTCGTTTTTTTTAAATAACCTGTCAAATGACTGGCCGTTCTTTGAATGGCTGAGAACGCTCTCAGCCAATCAGAGAACGGACAGTTATTTTAAAAATGGAATGCCCGCAACTGCACTGGCCATCCCGCTGATGATATCTGCGTCCAGGACTCACCGCCTGCTGCACACCCCGGCGTCCCGCAGATGATGATGACCACGCTCCCACCCGTCCCACTACTCCCCCTCAGGCATATATACAGGGAGGTCGGACGTGATCTTATGTGCTGACCATCTGACCTCCCTGATCCGGTCCGATGCGCACGGGACTGAGCATTGGATCGGATCAGATGTCACACACCTGCGATTTCGGGCTGATTTCACCAGGTTATCAACATAGTGTATGGGGGCCTTTAAAGTTGAATCTAAGCTCTCCATGTCTCCCAGCGGTTGGCGCTTTCAAGCCAGAACGGCTATCTCCAGAGTCTACGGATCCAAACAATTGATGTTTGTTGAAGTGCTGAATAAAATAAAGATGATATTTTTTTTTCCTCTTATAGTGTGTACAAACGGTACAATTTGCCTTCCGATGTTGACGATATAGTCAACAGCGGATCGGAATCGGATTCAGATCGCAAGGGTTTTAAAGTCTTGTCTGCCTTGACTATATAGTGCAGATCTGCACTATATAGTCAGACTTGTATGCAAATCGGATGTGCCTTGCAATCGGATCGCATCTTAAGGCACATCTGACCGGGTGTACACACCATTAGGTGTACAAGGAAATAAACCCTAACGTGTTTCCCTGCCTCTATCCGGTTTTAGGTGTAGGGCAGGCATGTCCAAACTATGACCCTCCAGCTGTTGTGAAACTACAAGTCCCATCATGCTTTGCCACAGTTTTGCTGTTAGGGGATGCTAAAACTATGAAAAGGCATGCCGGGATGTGTAGTTTTAAAACAGCTGGAGGGCTGCAGACTGGACAATCCTAATGTAGGAGTAGAAATTCTGTCTAGATAATGACATGTTTATCAATGATCCCAGCAGAGCACTTATAAAGCCGTGTACACACGGCAGCGATGCTTGCTGATATCACTGGGAATATGGTCGCTGGCTACCATATTGCCAGTGATGGGAGTGTGCCCCGGCAATAAATCGCTGGGTGCGCGCTCCTGTTTTCAGCCCCGTTATAATCGCCGGTCGCACCTTTAGGCAAGTAACACTTTATTTGTATTAAACTGCATTTATCTATACCTATTTTACCAATTATTTATATAGTGGGTACACCTATTCCGCAGCACTTTACAGAGAATAGTTGAACATTCACATCAGTCCCTGCCCCAGTGGAGCCTGCAATCTATATTCCCTATTACATGTACATGCAAAAACATTCTAGGGTTAATTTTTGTTGGGAGCCAATTAACCTACTAGTGTATATATATATATATATATTTTTTTGTTTGTTGGGGGGGGGGGGGGGGGGTTGTGGGAGGAAACCGAAGGATACTCACGCAAGCACAGGGAGAATATACAAACTCCGCACAGTTAGGGCCATGGTGGGAATTGAACCCACAACCGCAGTGCTGTGAGGTAGTGATGCTAACAATTACACTGTCCATGCTGCCCAATAATGGATTTTATTTGGCTTCTGCTGTATGATTTTTTTTTTCTGTTCCCTAAAAACAAAATACTACACCCACACTTCTTTTTCTATACACCCACATACACCTATGATTAGTTTAATTATCATTGTTTGTTTAAATATTTTGTGTAACGTGCTACATAATATGGTACTCGGGTAAATAAATTATTGTTTTTATGGTAGCCAACGGCAGATGTACATGTACCTAAATAATTACTTTTGGTGCCTAACTTTTGTAGCTGTGCAGATATTTTTTTTGGCGCTTTGGTGAGGAGTTTTACAGAACAATTTAAAATCCTGCTACTTTTGCTGATTAAAAGGTATAGTCTAATACAAGTGTTTTATCTCCTCATGGTAAATCCCTATGTTATCTGAGATCTAGTTGCATAATGATGGATTGATGTTTTCCAAATGGACCACAGTCCTTGTATAGCAGCATTTTTGTGGTCTCGATTTACTGATAAAAATGTTTTCCTTTGACTCACTCGGGTCATGCTGGAAAAACATTGCGTTCTATAGCATCTGCTTATAGTCGACATATAATTTCTAGTTATACGATAGGTCGACGTTGTCGTGTGTGTGTGTTCCTTGCTATCTATATAAAATGATTTATGCTAGTTTATATGTTGATTAGAACATAAACATACAGACGTGTCTGCATACATCTCCTGTGTACTACAAGTCACATCACCCCTAAAGTGTGAGTGACATGGGGTCCGGATCATTTGGCTGACAGTCTATAGGTCAATACGTGAAAAAGGTAGACCTGGTATAGGTTGACACAAGCAAAAGGTCGACGCACGTTTTTCATATGCGTACCACGTCCCCTCCCATGGCTCATGGGCCTGGAGCCTCACTGCACTCAGCATACTATTATTTCCTTCCAATATGCTAATCCCTGATGGTAAAGGTCGGTTAAAAAAAAAAAAACTACTCATGAAAAACTCATGTTGACCTTTTTCATGTGTCAACCTAATGACAGCAAACCATGACATGATGGTGCTGGACCTATTTCTGTGCGACTATCTGCGTCGGTAATGCTACTATTAGTGTTTTCTAGGAAAACACTGCAACATAACATTTTGTATGCAGCCACAGTGACTCATAATACACCTGCTGCATGTCATTCTGATCAGTATATGCTGCCCATGTGTCCTGTGAATTTGAATCATTTTAGTCAAAAAGTCACTTGAAGATTCCCGGTCCTACATTCTCACGCGGTTGCATGGTGTTACTAGAAAGGCTGCTGAATGGATAAAAAGGTTAGATGGACTCCTCTTACTATCAATTGTTATATATGGTTAAGCACTGTGCTTACCTTAATGTTCAGTCTGGAGCCTGGCACTGCTAAGCCTTAAGGGTGTCCCTCGCCCTTTTGGTTAAATGGCAGGTGGGCGTAAGCATTGCCAGTGGTTTGCTCAAAGTATATGTTAGAGCAGTGATGGCTAACCTTGACACTCCAGATGTTGTTGAACTACACATCCCAGCATGCCCTGCTGCAGTTTTACTATTTGGCCATGCTAAAACGGATGCAGGGCATACTGGGATGTGTAGTTCAACAACAGAAGGGATAGCGGCACAGACCCGAGCTGCCCGGACCTTTCCCTCTCTGTCAGGGTGGTTGAGCCCGAGATAGCTGCACCCCCCCCTTGATGGCGGCCCTGATTAAGTACACACATCGCCTAGTGAGTACCTGGCTTTAGGTTCAGTTATGTGGTGGTGGACAAGGTGCAATTCTGTCTATATATTGTATGTATAGCGGCCACCGCCTGTGGATTTGCTTGTCATACGGGCAGTCATTTAATTTTTTATTCTCCTGTACCATCAATCTGTAGCACTTCTACAAATGACCCACCGTACCCAGTTTGGGAACACTGTGCTGTGGAATGCATGGCATAATCTGCCAGAGACATGGACTAACATAACAGGTGTGATTAATGCTGTTGAGGAGTATTGCCACAAACAGTGCATCGAATTTCATAAACAACTCCCACATACAGTAACTGTTCTGTATAATTAGTAAGAAGTTTTCCATGGGAAATCTGCATGCTGTTTTCATAGCAACAGTACAAAGTGTTTCATAGTCAGACTAAATTCTAAAATAAGTGGAATAAAATTATACAAATAAGCATAAATAATAAGAGTGAAGGAGATGACCAATACTTGCATTGCAGCCAGTGTCTATTTTCTAGCCAGCTGTTTTCGGGCTATATGCAATGTTAATCATCTTGTATCTAGTAAGTACATTGGAAAACAGTGATGCATATCACTGTATATTGATTCAGCACTCTACCTTCATTACAGGTACCAATAGACTTTAGTATGCTCTTAGTCATCCACTGCTGATAGACTGATGCTCTACTCACCTCACACAAGGCGCTTGTGAGAAAATGACTGTTTGCTCCTCTGCGGAATTACCCAGTTTTAGAATATTTTATCAAATCTGATGCTGCTCATTTGCACATTCTATTAGGATCCAAATAAGATCCCCTATTGTCGCTTTGATCGGAAGCTGGTGTACGTAATATGTGTGTCCAGTATATAATCTACATATTGAATGGTTACCCCTGAAGAAGTCATTTGTAGATGAAACGCGTTGGGTGTTTTTCTGTCATTTGAAACTAAAAAGGGTGATACTTCTGTCTGTCATAAGTCTGCACTTGCACCTTTATGTTTTGTTATACAACTGCCTATTTGTCCTGACGACGGGGGCTTGACCCCCGAAATGTAGACAGGCCTTCATATTATGGATTAAACTTGGTCCATAGTTTTCACCTTGCTCAGTCTCCGAGTGCCTTTGTATCCCCTACCTATCTATCTCTATCGCCTCACAAACTTTCTTAACTCACACCCTATTAGACCTGCTTCATTCAGGATTTCGCTCTCAACACTCCACTGAGACAGCACTGGCTAAAGTGGTGAATGATCTGGTAACTGCTTTGTCTAAATGCCATTACTCACTACTTATTCTTCTAGATCTTGCTGCATTTGACACTGTGGATCACACTCTTCTCTTACAAACACTACACTTTCTAGGTCTTCATGATACAGCCCTTTACTGGTTCACATCTTACCTATCTGATCGTTCTTTCCGTATTCGCTTCTCTGACTCTACTTCCTCTTCATTACCTCTGTCAGTCGGAGTTCTGCAAAGCCCTGTCTTAGGTCCTCTGCTTCTCTCAATCTATACTTCCTCTCTTGGCAAACTAATAATTAGCTCTTTCGGATTTCAGTATCACTTATATGCGGATGATACTCAAATCTATCTATCAACCTCAGAGTTGTCACCAGTGGTTTTGGGCCGAGTCTCTGAATGTCTCTCTGCCATCTCATCTTGGATGTCTTCTCGCCAACTCAAACTCAATATTTCCAAAATGGAATTACTTATATTCCCGCCAACTAAGAACAGTTACCATCCTGATATCTCCATCACTGTTGACAACTCAACAATCTACCCTACCCCAAAAGCTCTTTGTGTGTCCGGGCCACACCCAGAACATGCCCAACTAATGGGGCAGCCTTGCGGTGTACCCCAGCCCCCCCCTCATAGACTATAATCTCCAGTTGTACTTTTGCAGAAAAAAAAAATACCACTGGATCTAAATAAGGCCTATAGTCCATATTTGGTTATATTTTTTGTCTATTTGATTTATATTAACTCCAAATTAAATTTTGTTCAACAATGGCTGCAGGAATGAGTTGTGGGTGGCAGTAAAATATCTATGGCTGCAGTTTCTCATTGGTCTTCATACCTGCACTCCCCTCTGAAACCTCATACAGCCTTGATTTTCAGCAAAGGTTAATCTGCTGTGCAAGTACACATGGATGCACAGATACAGCTCCTCATTTTTCCTAAGTGCCAGTATAGCTTCACAGTATGTAAAATATTTTCATTTAAACCATGTAGGACCACCCTTTAGCCATTTAGGGATTTGGAGCATTTCATAGAACACTTCTAGAAGTTTGCAACATCAATAAGCAAATTGAAGTTGTTCAGTTATTTGCATATTCATATTTACATTTAAATACAGCCTTTGGTAACAAAGAGTCATCTTGTGTTTTCGAAATAGAAATTTGCATAAGACTGACATCTGCTGTATGTCAGGTATCGTTTAACTAGGAAAAAGTTATCAAGTGTGGATACTTTGTATATAGCTGGTTGGCCAAGCTGTAAAACTTGGTGTCACTCCCATACATGTAAACTAAAAGAGTGGAGATAACTGTTCTCAAAATCAGGTAGTGCAACAACTCATTAAGTTTTAAACCATATTTTAATATTAGATAAAAAAATGAGAAGTTCATATGAAAATAATTAAAAGGAAAGATATAGGTGACACACATAGGCCCTATTTAGATCTGATTGCAGTACAAATTTGTTCTCAAAATGGGCAAAACCATGTGCACTGCAGGGAGGGCACACCCTCCCTTAAAACACTTTGTCACGCCTGCGTTTTTCGGACACTCCCAGAAAACTGTTGGGTACCGCTCTCAAAACTCCAACTTCCTGTCAGTCAAAGTGCAAGGGGATTGCGATTAGATCCTTTTGCTCTTTTGTCTCATGCATGCATGCTACAATCTGTATGCATGCACAGATAATGGAACAGATTGTGAATTTTCACATCAGCAATAACGCTGAATAACCACTTGGTTCTGTGAAAATATGCCTTTCTTATTTTTTTCAATGTTGGTTTGATTCTATGTTATTTAAAGTTGTTTCGTTCTCATTGGTACTGTGAATTCTTGATGAAAAATATTTTATGGAAAGTATTAATTTGCATACATTTGGTCAATTTTTTTTCCGTTTTACCTAGATCAATTAGTCCTGCGTCTGAAGTGCCCCCCCCCCCCCGCCATTTTGAAGAATGGTGTTGGTACAGTGTCACTGTGATATTAAATATGCACCCACTTATGCTAGGTACACACTAGAGCAGTGGTAGCCAATTCCAGTCCTCAAGAGCTACCAACAGTTCACATTTTCCAGAAAACCTAACTGCAGCACAGGTGTATTCATTACTCTGACACATTTTAAAAGATCCACAGGTGGAGCTAATAACCTTACTTGTGATTCTATGAGGAGCTCTGGAAAACATTAACTATTGGTAGCTCTCGAGGACTGGAGTTGGCTACCCCAGCATTAGAGAGTTTATTGTCTGAACTGGCGGATTGGATGAACATATTGGGCACATTGTTTAGTTTGTTCCTGCTATGTTGCTGCAGATGCGCTGGTGACATCCTCCATCGGTCCTGCGTTCAGGGCTGATGGAAGATATCTCTAGAGAGGGCAACATGGCTGCTGCCAGCCAGTGGTGTAGCTTGGTTCCACGGTGCCTGGAGCAAGGGCATGTTTTGCGCCCCCCCCCCCCCCCCTCCTCTGCTAGTAAAATGCACAGATGGGGGTTAAGGATTAGTCCTGCCCGTTGAACCTTTGGAGATAGGGTCACACTGGCCAACTCACGTGCCCTGGGCTGGTGTCTGGGGTGGTCTGAGACCTTCCTATTCAGTGCCACCGGATGCTGGGGGCCATCACTGGTCGCTGCCTGATGTGGGGGGTCAGTTGCTGTGGCCATGTAGGTGCTGGCTCCCTGACGCTCTGGCTGTTGCCCAGGTGACACTGTGTACTGCGGCCAGTTGCTGGGTGCGAGACCTGGGCTCTCATTCTCTCCTGTGGCCACCAGGACTTGCGGATCAAGGATGACTCATTGGCCATGGAGAGTGCCTGGTCCCTGGAGAGGAAGCCCGAGGTCAGGGGTCAGTGCGACGAGGAGGAGGAGAGTGAAGCTGCATGGCGAGGTGCAGGAGGAGGAAGAGCAGCAGCTCATGGGAGCAGAGAGAGGACGGAGAGGCCCACATTAGGGGGGTTATTCTAGTCCATTCTTTCTGACAAAATCCTTCTTAGATGGACAAAACCATGTGCACTGCGGGTGGGGCAGATGTAACTTGTGCAGAGAGAATTAGATTTGGGTGGGGTTTTACTTCAATGTGAGATCTATATTGCAGTGTAAGAATAAAGCAGTCAGTATTTTCCCTGCACAGAAACAAAATAAATCACCCAAATCTAATTCTCTCTGCACATGTTACATCTGCCCCCCTGCAGTGCACATGGTTTTGTCCATCTAAGAAGGATTTTGTCAGAAAGAATGAACTAGAATAAACCCCTAGGAGAGGAAGAGATAGCCCGGGGGTCAGCGCGACGAGGAGGAGAAGGAGAGTGAAGCTGCGTGGCTGGGCAGGAGGAGGAAGAGCAGCCAGCAGCGTTGCCAGCAGCGCGTGGGAGCAGAGCAGAAAGGGGACGGAGCGGAGATTGACAGCTCCAGTCCCCGGCACCCGACAGCAGCGCCCGATACCCGGCAGCCGCATCACCGCACCAGTCCACAGTACCTGGCTGCCGGGTATCGGGCGCTGCTGTCAGGTGCCGGGGACTGGAGCTGTCAATCTCCGCTCCGTCCTCTTTCTGCTCTGCTCCCACGCGCTGCTGGCAACGCTGCTGGCTGCTCTTCCTCCTCCTGCCCCATCGCCACGCAGCTTCACTCTCCTTCTCCTCCTCGTCGCGCTGACCCCCGACCCCGGGCTATCTCTTCCTCTCTTAATGTGGGCTCCTTGTTTCGCCCACCACACAGGCACAACGGGATCTACGGCACAGAGGGGAGCGGGCGAGCAGGGCGGGGAGCCGGCGGCAGAGCTCCGGCGCCAGGTGACATGTCTGCGCCCGGAGCTGGTGCTCCGCCCTAGCTACGCCTCTGCTGCCAGCGCTCAATCACTGCCGGCATCTGCAAATGTGTATGCACTTGCCAATGCCTGCTCCCTCAGGTGTCGGTGTTGTGCTACGTACACTTTGGCTAATGTGTACAGAGCTTATCTCTACCTAGTTTTATCATACGTCACTTCCGTAATCCCATGTTTTTGCACATGAACACGCACCTACCCGGGACTTTTGGCTGTAAAAATGGTGACCAGGTAAAATCCCGGGTCTAGTGACCTGGGATTTTACCTCTGGGGTTCAGTTTGAGGTCCGCTTTGTTGCACCTCATCACACAGCACCAATGTCCCTTTAAACGCTCAAACTTATTTTCCACAACCATCCGGGAAGAACTGAGTAATGGCAGTTGGACCCATTGAGTGAAACCCTTGATAAACCAGCCAATCAAAGTGTATGCTGCATCCCCAATCAGGTGGACTGGGATCTCCATGCCATCCAAAGTTTTCAAAATGGTGTAAATCAGATTTCCAAGTCTGTTCATCAAATTGCGTCATGGGTACAAACAATAGGCCATAGTTGAGTACTTTGAGCTCCAGGTCACTGAAGTGTCATCTAGACAGATTGTAGACTATCGATTCTGTTGGTCCACGACTTATGTTGATCCGTGAGTCCCCCCCACCATGCGGGTGGTCGGCCTCCTTTTCTCTTTTGGAGGGTCCTATTTTTGAGGGGCAATCGGGGGTCCATAAAGGGATACTTGTGTCTGGTGCATCAGATTCCATTTGAAAATCGCTGTCACTTTTAGATGGGGTAGTTTTCTTGGGGGTCACACTTCGGGTCCTCCTGAATGGTCTTGATCTTTACTGTCACTGCACAAATTGCCCTTGTCCACCACCTCCCGATAACCATTGGTTAAATGGCATTATGCTCATAATCTTCCTGAACGACAAAATATTTGTTTTTTTTTAAACGTAAGTAGCTCCAGTAATTTTCATATTGTATCTCTAGTTTGGTTAGCCAATCTTGGCTGGTGTTTTGTGTCAGGCTAAAATTAGCCTATCATATTTGTTGATAAATTTTTGGTGGCCTGCAGTTCATGGCCAGACTTCTATACTACGAGCAGCATAAGGTCATGACTGTATTTATTGAGTAGGCCCACCCAGTGTTAGCAGAACTCTGGGTTATGCCGCCCTATGGTGGACACATTTCTGACCCTGAACCCTCGTAGTATCATCATGTCATGCAGATAATGTGAAAGGGACACCCCATGGAGCAAAAAAAAAATCTATTTCGCACTTTCTGAGCTTAAACCATAGGATGTCAGTTGAGTTGTTCCTCTTGTAGCAAAATGGTAAAGGGAGCTGAACAGATTTCCTGCTATATGATTTTTCATTATTAAAACAAGACCATGAATGCTTACCTCCTTAGATACTCACAGGAAACAGCCAGCCATCCTGCTTCTTCTCTATCTATCCTATCTATCCTATCTATCTTACTGAAACATAGCCTGTGCCATCCAATGCTCCTCCTGAAAGGCATCCACAGTCATCATGGAAGCTTCTCTGTGCTTGGGGTCGCTGACCCACATTTGCAAAACTTAGCCATATTCATAATCAGGGCTCTCCTGCGCAAATACTGATGGCGAGAATGAGTCCTTTCTGCCAGAAACTATGCTTTCCTCCTCCGAATAGGAAACTGTATTAGGAAGCACAATGTCAGAAGCTGTATTCTGCTCTTTACTGCTGTGTAAAATAGCAGAAAGTTGCAAGCATTCAGGAACTCTGCGCAACACACTTTTAACTCATCGGCCATCGTAGCTACACTTTGCGCACCCTCTAACCCTCCCTCCCTTTTGTCCACTTTTAATGACCTCCACCTTTTGGAGCCAGAATTGAGTCCATTTATTAGGACTACACATGTTTTGTGGAGCTTAGCCGGGTTTCCCTTTTATTTATACCCCTTTTACATCACCGCCTAAACCCGGGTCAATGGCGGGTCAGACCCGGGTCAGCGGCAGTGTAAATGGGTCAACCAGTGTCCCTTTACATGGAACTTCTACCCAGGTCCTGACCTGGGTTGAACACGGCTAGGACCTGGGTAGAGGGCATTGTAAAAGGGTATGCAGGGTCATCCGACCTGGCTTCCATTTACATCAATGGGGAAGCCCAACCTCCGTAGCACAGCATCCTGCAGTCAACATGGAGGTTGGGCGGGGGCGTGCACAGCCTCCATCGCTGTCTGCTGTACTGTGCAGACATCGGCGGAGGCAGGAAGGAGGTGAGGAGAAGGAGGTGTGTGCGGCCTGGAAAAAAAAAACAGCAGTGCAGTGCAGGGAAAATGGGGATAATGGTGAGTGGAACTCTGCAAAATACCGGGTAAAAAAGCCAGTTCAGTCCCGGGATTTCGGTGGAAAGTAGTGTAAGCAAATCTTTTCCAACTGGTCCTTAGCAGAACATTGCTTGTCTGTCTTGCATCACTCTGGAGCATAACAGAAGTTCAGTGTTGTGGTTGGCATATAATCTGCAGTAAAAACAGAATGTTTCGCAAAAAGTATGAGTTCAGTAACAAGGTCATGTTTAGTGATTTACAACAAATATAGGGGCAGATGTATTAAGCCTCGCGAAGAGATAAACTGGAGATAAAGTGGAGAAAAAGTGGAAGGAGATAACGCACCAGCCAATCAACTTCCAACTGTCCTATGTTAAACACTGCTGATTGGTTGGTGCATTATCTCCTTCCACTTTTTCTCCACTTTATCTCCAGTTTATCTCTTCGCCAGGCTTAATACATCTGCCCCATAGCTTGCATACTATGGAGTCTTGTCAATTCATAGTCAGTATGGATTTTGAGGAGCTTCATTAAAATACCATCTATCATTTTGGAAAGGATTATTTTAGTCGGTACTAATATACTGCCTGTTCTCAAGATATATTCTTTTAAAAAATAAACCATAAATTTCAAACTTCCACAAACTGTTTTTCAGTCTAGATTTCCTCTAATACACAGCTCTCTTTTTTTAGATTCAGTCTCTAAAGTTGGATGAATATTATTTTAGGGAGACATCAGGATTGCCTTTTACTTGTGATACATCTGTATGGGGTTATTTTTTCTTGCAAAGTCCACATTGAAGGTTTAAGATGCATCCTGTTAACCCCTTCAGTGGTGTTTTTTTCTGGGGCAGGAGTACCTAAATAGGACAGGTTTTTCCTGTTTCAGAAAAAACGGCCACTGATGGGGTAGATAAGTCCCAGCGCTCCCCTCCAGCGGTATTTAGCGGAGCTCCCCTGCCGCCGCTGCCGATCATAGCAGCACATTGACCGGCAGCAGGCTCGGGGATGTTCGGGGAGGACTCTGGCACCCCCGAGTCCCCCGAGCCGTGCAGAACATCTCCGAGTCTGCCGCCGTCTCTCCCGAAGTAATGGCGGCAGCAGGGGAGCTCCGTCATGTGATCGCCGGAGCGAAGGTGAAGGGGGGCACAGCAGTAGAGGTAAGGAGGGAGTGGCCTAGTGGGGGGTCGCTCGTGAGGTGATGCGCCAGTGGTGCACACCTGCAGGCACCACTGGTGCACACCTGTAGATTTGTGGCATGGCCGGAAATTTTCCTGGACTGCCTACTGCCGCACCGCAGCTTGGCCTAGAAAATTTCCGGGACTGCCACTGAAGGGATTAAAGTATTAGTAGGTGACCTGTTCTTTGCCAACTGATGCTTACAGTTTCTAATGGATAAAGCTAATGGATAAAGCTGTGGGAGATCATACTACTAGGACCCGGATGACAGGCTGGTATAACCAGCAAATGAACGGCTTTCCCAGCGATGTTGTGGGAGCGTGTAACACTCAAAGATGCTGTTTTGAACTTTCAGCTCAAAGTTGCCCAGTGTGTATGGGCTTTTCGTTTTTAGATGAGGAAGATGTGTGTATCCTCAAGGCATACGTTGTAATAATACCTGTTTAAGAGGAAAATAATGATCCTATTTTACTATGTCATTCTTGTAAGTATTGAACTTTTTCTTTTTGGTTTTTATGTCAGTGAACAACCAACCTACTAAGTGTTTTGTCTGTATTTTCCTTCTATTTTATTTTGAGTCATCTTTGTTTTAGCTCAGACATGCCAGGAGACTGACATTGTGTTTTTTTGTTTGGGGTATTACGTTCATTATGTTTTTTCCTTTCTTATTTATTTATTTATTTATTTATAGAAACTGACTTTAGGAAATGTCAGAAATGCAACACTGTTTCCCATGAAACCCGTTGGAGGTACACATTATGTTTCCAGTAATGTGTTGGCTGCTTCAGTGATCTCTAGCAAATCCTATTAATCAATTAAAATAATATAAATAAGAATTAATAACTTGATCATCCCTATTCCTGTATGTGTATGGTACCTTAAGACCTTCCTGTATATACTGTACTGTAAAAATGTAACTATCTTAAAATCAATAGGAAAGCCGATAACATGATTATTTTATACCCGTTTTCCACCAACCTATAAATCACTTTTTATTTTTTTTAACACGCACCAACCTGGGATATTTGGCAGTGGAAATGGTGACCAGGTAAAATATTTTTACACGGGACTCGAGCAGGGTATTTAGGGGGTAACGAGCCACGGAAACCAAGGTTTTCTGACCCGGGCATGGGAGGCTGGCCATTGCACAGGCACCTACGTCCCTTTCCCTTGCCAGTTTGTGAATTAAACTGACCTCCTGCCAGTGCCCCAATCCCCCTGCTGCCCTGCTTTCCAGGGATTCCCTTTTCAGTGGAAAATGGATCAGCCCGGGGAAAAAAGGGCATTGGAAATGTCCGCTGAATGGTAGTCGTCGTCCCCCATGCGAATCCCACTTCATAAGCCTGGACTGACTTTTTATTTCAATGCTGTCCTCAGAATTCGGGGCAGGAGCTGATGTCATGATAAGTTAGCCGCCTGCCAAGAGCCATCGACATGCCTGCATTCACAGCCACAGAAAAAATATTTAATTATTTGTTTAAAAAAAGGAAATCAAGGTTAAATAGCGATTTTACAAAATGTGATCAATGTAAAAAAAAATGTTGGGACATTTAAAAAATACATTTTAGTTTTATAATTTTAAAAAGTGGGTTTGACAGAGTAAGGATGGTTGGAGTACGTTTGTATGAATATTTTTAAAGATAAAAATCTACCTCTGATTTCAAAGCAGGATCTTATTGGCTATTCCAAATCACATGACAGTTGTTGATAGCCAATAAGATTCTGCTTTGAAATCAGAGTAAATCTGAGCCTGCACATCTGTAGATGTAATCCCGTTCACCTTTGTGGTGATCTGGCCGCTCCTGCTTGTTGGCATGCCAAATTCGCACCCAAGGTGGGGAATTGCCATGCTGCGATTTCGCCGCTCAATGTGTTTGTGACCTTTGACTGTCAACCTTCCCCACGTCGACCTAATGACCCTGTCGACCCTCATGCATGTTGACCTAATGCTTGCAGACCTATTGTCTGTCTATCCAATTATCTATACCCACAGAAACACAAAGGCAATCACAAGGTAGCAGACTAGCTTTCTAAGCTTTTTCTTTGAACGGACTTGGCTAGTGTGTGTGTATATATGACTCAAATGCTCTGGTTTGTTTTTAAGATGGAAGCATCCAGTGAACAAACACATGCCAAATAAGTTTTGTGTACCTTCACACAGACTCATTCTCTTCTATTTGAGCCATATGAATATCACTGTAAATTACTGATCTAAGGCCATTAAATTTGATCATTCTATTTATTGTCACATAGGCTATTTGTGTGCCCAAATGGTTTAAACTTTGAGAAACGCTATTTATTTCTTTCCTGTCCTTTCATATATCTAACCATGCAAGTAGGTACACGGTGCCTCTTGCATGCAGGGAAATGGAGCACATAAATGGAGACTTTTGAATGCAAAAGTGCATGGTAGCACAAAGCCCCATATCACAATGGCATTTAGGTCTCCGCTAGGATTACCAGCATAGTAAATTCCACCCTATAAAATGTATTTGAGACAGATTATTGTGAAATTTATATTCATTCATGCTTAATTTGCTTTGTTTATATACCGTATATACTCGAGTATAATTCGACCCGAATATAAACCGAGGCACCTAATTTTACAACAAAAAACTGGGAAAACTTATTGACTCAAGTGGGACCGTCACTCGAGTATAAACCGAGGGGGGGCTTTTTCAGCATAAAAAAAGTTCTGAAAAAGTAGGCTTATACTCGAGTATATGGTAATGTAACTTAATTTTATTCCATTTTGCAAAGATAGTCTATATTTTTTTGAGGATGGATTGTATGTTTTTGTTTTTATTTTATTTTTTTGCCCTGACAGGACATCTCTGTAATGGTTTAGAAAAAAAAAAATGTGTATGTATGTATGTATGTATATCTCAAAAAAATAAAGGGATCACTAACAACACATCCTAGATCTGAATGAATGAAATATTCTTATTAAATACTTTGTTTTTTAAATAGTTGAATGTGCTGACAACAAAATCACACACAAATTATCAATGGAAATCAAATTTATTAACCCATGGAGTTCTGGATTTGGAGTCACACTCAAAATTAAAGTGGAAAAACGCACTACAGGCTGATCTAACTGTGATGTAATTTCCATAAAACAAGTCAAAATGAGGCTCAGTTGTGTGTGTGTGTGTGTGGCCTCCACGTGCCTGTATGACCTCCCTACAACGCTTGGGCATGCTCCTGATGAGGTGGCGGATGGTCTCCTGAGGGATCTCCTCCCAGACATGTACTAAAGCATCCACTAACTCCTGGACAGTCTCTGGTACAACGTGGCGCTGGTGGATGGAGCGAGACATGATGTCCCAGATGTGGCAGTTGTCTTGAATTAGGAGAAACCCAGGGCCAACCACACCAGCATATGGTCTCAAAAGGGGTCTGAGGATCTCATCTCGGTACCTAATGGCATTCAGGCTACCTCTGGTGAGCACATGGAGGGCTGTGCCCCCCCCCCCCCCGAAGGAATGCCACCCCACACCATTACTGAACCACTGCCAAATCGGTCATGCTGGAGGATGTTGCAGGCAGCAGAATGTTCCCCTTGGGGTCTCCAGACTCTGTCACATCTGTCATGTGCTCAGTGTGAACCTGCTTTCATATGTGAAGAGCACAGGGTGCCAGTAGCGAATTTGCCAATCTTGGTGTTCTCTCGCAAATGCCAAACGTCCTGCACGGTGTTTGGCTGTAAGCACAACCCCCACCTGTGGCTGTTGGGCCCCCATATCACCCTCATGGAGTCTGTTTCTGACCGTTTGAGTAGACACATGCACATTTGTGGCCTGCTGGAGGTAATTTTGCAGGGCTCTGGCAGTGTTCCTCCTTGCACAAAGGCGGAGGTAGCGGTCCTGCTGCTGGGTTGTTGGCCTCCTCGTCTCCTGATGTACTGGCCTGTCTCCTGGTAGCATCTCGATTCTCTGGACACTACGCTGACAGACACCCCAAACTATCTTTCCACAGCTCACATTGATGTGCCATCCTGGATGAGCTGCACTACCTGAGCCACTTGTGTGGGTTGTAGACTCAGTCTCATGCCACCACTAGAGTGAAAGCACAGCCAGCTTTCAAAAGTGACCAAAACATCAGCCAGAAAGCATAGGAGCTGAGAAGTGTTCTGTGGTCACCACCTGCAGAACAACTCCTTTATTGGGGGTGTCTTGCTAATTGCCTATAATTTCCACCTGTTGTCTATTCCATTTGCACAACCGCATGCAAAATTGATGGTCAATCAGTGTTGGTTCCGAAGTGGTTAGTTTGATTTCACAGAAGTGTGATTGACTTGGAGTTACATTGTGTTTAAGTGTTCCCTTTATTTTTTTGAGCAGTGTGTGTATATAATCTATATTTCACAGTTCAAATTATTACACAAGTCTTAGGATGTGTAGTTCCAGTAATCTTCATTTTTGTTTCCTAGTCACACATCTGTGCCCTCTGCTATTCACAGTGCAGCTAGAGCAGCTGTGATGAACCTGACCACAGATTTTCTTTGTTGAATTTCGGAAATAACTGAAACGCAGAGGAATGTATTTTCTAGACACCGTTTTTTGTTTTTGTATAAAGGCATCGAGCACATTCGGCAGATCATTTCTGAAGACCCATATACACTTAGAGATATTTGAAACCATATTGCTCATTTGTTCCCTTCTTAGCAATATAGCTATGCGATGAAGACAGATGATGTACACACTCCTGTAACGATAGTGTTAACGATATTATTGATGATGTTAACGGGATTATTGTACATATCTTTCAGTGTGTACAAAGCATAACGATGCGTGATTCCGAGGGTTATGATTGACCCCCTTTCTTGTCTGTACATGTAGTGAGCAAAGCACTTGATGCATGGTGAGCAAAGCGGTACACTTATACAGTATCCTTGTTGACGACACGAAAAAAAAACGTGTTGACCTTTGTCACCTAAAAAAGTCCCTGTTGACCTATAGTCCATGTTGACCTAAGGGTGTCGAGCCAATGTTTGTTGACCTACACTGGGTCGACCAATGACCCATACCCCTATAGTGTGTGTACCCTGCTTTTCATGTTAGTTGTAGTTCACATTTTCGTGAACTCATTTACACGGCAGCTTTACAGAATATTCTGTTTTTAGCCTTCTATATTGCTGACGTTTTAGCGATTTAATTAGCAGTAGAAATATTTCTGCATAACGGCTTGATCTGTTGCTGTGTGTAATCTGGAAATATTTTATCAAAACGATTTGTGTTGCCAACTATGTGGGTTTACGATACAGCAGATCATTGCAAGCAAGGGGATTTCAGATACCTCCCATGTAATGTTCACCATTTTTTTTATGGTTAGAACAGCTCATTCTATATTAGTCATAACTGTTTTTACACAGTTACCGGTATCTACAGAACACTTCACCCGCACTAAATGGCAGCTACTATGAAAACCTTTGTAAAATCTTATTCTTTCTCATTCCCCCCTCTGTTTTTGGATCACTTAGCTGGCTAATACTTGTTTACAGAAATGTCCTCAAAATTGTACGTTTTTGATTATCAAACTATTTAAACTGAATTCCAGAACATATTTAATTATTTGTTTAAAAAAGGGAAATGAAGGTTAAATAGTTTTTTTTTTTTTTTTACAAAATATGATCAATCTAAAGAAACTTTGGTACTTGTTTCCTAGCACGGCGCCCATCGCATACCATACTTAGTGGTATGCGATGCGATATTCATGTTAAATTAACAGGAGTGCTTGTACAATGAAATATCGCATAGCATTGCATGCCAGCAAATGGCATGCAATGTGATTTTTTTTTTTTATTGTACAAGCACTGATGGGTGCTTACAATGTTAAATGCACCCACATTGTCAACGCCACCCCCACTATCAAGGCCAACTCGAAGCGTGGCGAGCGGTACGCATCCTCCGACCTTTTCATACCCCCACTATCCACGTCGGTGTGGAGTTGATTTTAGATAGTGTGGCGAGCCACTGAGCCTGAAGCGTGGTGAGCGGACGCGGAATACGAGCCCGAAGCGTGGTGAGAGCACGCGAAATACATGTAAAGTAATCAGTGTCACCTCGCTGCGCTTGCCACGCTTTGGGCCCGGTACATACACACTATCTAGAATCAACTCCACGCCGACGTGGATAGTGAGGGTATGAAAAGGTCGGAGGATGCGTTCCGTTGCCAATGGGGTGCATTTAACATTGAAAGCACCCATCAGGGTGCTTGTACAATTAAAAATCGCATCGCATGCCGCTATATTGCATGCAATGCGATGCGATTGTATAAGATGTACTAGGATCAAAATATTGGGCGCCGTGCTAGGAAACAAGTACCAAAACTTTTCTTGGGACATTTAACTTTTTTTTTAATTTATTTTTTATAGTTTTAAAAAGTGGGTTTGACGGAGAGGGTGGTTGGGAGTACGTATGTGTGAATATTTTTAAAGATAAAAATCTACCTCTGTCTACAGATCTTTGTGGCGATCTGGCCGCTCCTGTTTGTTGGCATGCCAAATTCGTACCCAAGGCAGGGAATTGCCACGCTGCCATTTTGCCGCTCAGTGTGTTTGTGAGCCACGGGAGCGAATTAGACACGTGCATGGGAATGCGATCATGCTGCTTGCCACAGGAGTAGCACATGGCGATTGGTGCGGCAGAGATGAGTGTGGCTACATATCTAACTTGTGTTGCCTGGGAGAGGTGCCACAGAGTGAAAGAGACAGTCTGCTGCCTGATCACTGTGGCCAGCATTGGGTTGGGGACGAAGCTTCTTGAACACACCATGACATGCTGGGATGAAGGAGCTTTGTCCAGCACCAGGTCCCTGAGGGCTGTAGGAAGGGAATGATGGCGTGGGTTGCCTGCTCACTGAGGTCTACAGTAATGGAGACTGTTCGATGGGGGTGAGCCGCGTGTGGAGAAAGACTTGGAGGTCTCCAATAGATTGGAGCTGCTGGAATGGCCAGGTGGCCATTTATAACCGGTTACAACCGATGTGACCACTGTTAGGGAAAGCACAGCCTGGTGTGGTCTTATCTTATATGCCCACTCCATGCGAGTGGTTAAGTCTTCAGTTCCTCTTTCAACAAGACACTATACATGTCACTATTTTTTTTTTTTTAGCATGTTATCCTGTGCACATTACACCTAATGTTCTTGTCACCGCATTGAATTGTGTTTTAAACATTAGAGGGAAAGTATAATTTTCTGTTATGGGAGAGGGGGTATCACACTGTGTAGAACCGTGGTGTCAAACTCATGGCCATCCAGCTGTTGTGGAACTACATGTCCCAGCATGCCCTGTCACAGTTTTAACAATCCATTATATAAAATGTGGCTGGGCATGCTGGGATATGTAGTTCCACAACAGCTGGAGGGCCATGAGTTTGACACCACTGGTGTAGAACATGTGCAATAAGACATGTCTGGAATTGTGCACTGCATGTTCATTCTCATTTTCCGCATTGCATTCTATTGAAATAAACTAGAATCGACTGTATTAGATGTTATGCTACGATATATCCGAGATATCCGCTATGGACCCTCATAGAATTGAATGGGGCTGTGATGTGGCCATATGCATTAAGGTCTGGAAAGCAAAATGTTCCAAAGCTTGTATGATTGGCAACACTTTCTTTAGATGATCCCAGGCCCTCCTCTTTCAGTACCCTGCCCTACATGGCACTGTGCAGTCCTAATCCTGTAGGCACCATGAGAGATAGGAGTGGTTGGAAATGCGTAAATCCTCAGTACCCACTCTTTTGCCTGTAAGTTGGAAAAGGGGGCACTATATTGTGTGGCACAGTCTTTGTGTGTGACCTGCTGTGTGAGTCACATGAGATGTACACATGGGGCGATTCTTCTAAGCCATTTTGACTACATTGCCAAAATCGCTTAGTAGGATTGCCTGAATCTCGCCCCATGTGTACACAGCAGGGGATAGCAATGTGTGGCCCTGCAGCATTGCGATTGCCCGGGCCAAATAGTCAGTGCAGGCAAGAATATTCTTGCTACACTGTTTATTTGGCTCTCGGGGCTGGCAGGCTGTAACTTGCTATCTCTATGATGGCTTAACTACATCTTGATACAGAGGGTCTCAGCCGAAATTGCTGGGAATGAGCCCTGTGTGTGCACAGCTTAAATGTGTAACTCACAAACCCTTAATTGACCTCTGGGAAACTGAACAAAATTGACACCGGTAGGGGTCAGAGTTCATCCCAACTGTCACTAGATACAAATATGATGACAGGGTTTTTATTCAGTTATTTACTATAAATATTCTACTTGTGAGATGTGAGAAACTTCTAATAAACTCCTTTGTTAGCCAAACATGTAGCCTGTGTCCATGTGACCACATTTATTTGGAAAATGTTGTACAAATTATTATTAGACTGACACATTTTTCCAGCCCAATATCAATGTCGGATTCCTTGTAAGTATTATGCATACCTTTATGGGTACATAGGCTGAAAGTAATGAAAAAAAATGTATGCACAAATTATATCAATAGCCTTCTATAAATAGATGAATTTTCTTGATGTTAAAATCTGACCCAAACTCCTAGTATACCAATGTCAACCTCTGAAAGAGTTAATGACATGTTTATCCCTGTTATAAATGTTACTGAGCATCTGCGAGTGATTACAACAGACTGGTGAACACACGTGCTGAGCTAAAAATTGTAATAACAACCACCCTTATTTTTATATATATTTTTTTTTTTTGACCTTTTCATTTAGCACATCCTGTTTACATTTACATAGAACAGGGAGCACAAAAACAAAAAAAAAGCTAGTACAGTGTTTGTCTTTCATTAGAACAAAACCGACCTCGTAAAAAAATAAGACCTATAACAATTCACATACTTTTTTAATGCTAAAATATTGGCACACACCCTCTGGTGTGCTTGCTTTTGTTATGCTGGCTGTACCTTTTTATGTCCACCATCAGCTATGAGCATGAATTATTGATCTTTCGGTCATGCTGAAAGGTTCACACACCCAGCAGAGAGTGGAATTGATGCCCTGTGCAGTTACTGGCTGGATAGATGATTGCATACTATGCGGCCACCTCACTTGCAAATCTGTAAAACGTATTTATCTAAAGGCCCGTGCATTGCTTCTGGATATCCTTAATGCACACATTGAACTTGCTTCAATTCCACTGATCTAGTAGTCTAGCTGGCTCCGGATCCACCAAATTGTGGATCAAGCCAGTAAATGCATCAAATGAGACCGCGTGTCTGTATTATGCACTCGCCAAACAGAGAAAAATAAATGTTCCCTTCAATCAAAAAAGAGTATAGTTTAATCCGTTAGTGATTCGGTTCATTCATTAAGTTCATTAGTTAGGTTCCAGAGTACACCCAAAATAAAAAAACAAATTTACCAATTCACTCCATATTCATTAGTCACATATGTAATATAAAATTAAACATATGTATTTAAATTCTCCAGACAATATCTAACATTAATCTCGAAACCTTCCAATGGATTTTAAAGAATTTGAGCTTCTTCATGTAATCCCAGGCAGACGTGATGTTGAGATCCATGGTTCTGTGGGGGCCATAGCCTCACTTTCAGGACTCCATGTTCTTCTTGAAGATGAAGATCGTTTTTATTGAAATTGGTTTTACTCTGTTTGGGTCCTTGTCCTGTTGCCTAAAACTTTTGCACGGTACTGTATATTGAAATAAGCAACTATTCCTGTTCTCACAAATAGCAACAGCTGGATGGCACTTTCATGGACTGAATAAGGCAGTCCAAATATATGTATATTAAATCCATACAAGGACAGCAATGGCACTTACCAGGCTTTAGATGTTTATTAAATATTAGCAATCAACTGGTGTGATTGACATTTTGGTGCTGCCGGACCTTTTTCAAAGACACCGGTACAACTTCACAAAATCTGAACCAAAGCATGTTCTTTTATAGAGCAAAATGGTTCAGGGAGACTGGAACTCTCGGTATTCATTTAACCCCTTCACGACATTGCCTTTTAAGGTAATTTTTTTTTTTTCCCCTCCTTGCGTTCAAATAAGCGTAACTAATTTTCCGGCTATATAGACACATGAGGGCTTTTTTTTTGCGGGACAAGTTGTACTTTGTAATGGTACCATTTACTATACCGTATAATATTCTGGGGAATCAGGAAATAATTCAATGTGGGGTAAAAAAAAAAAAAAACGCCATTGCACAATTTTGCGCTGGTTACGGTTTTTTTGGAGTTCATAGTTCGTTTAAAATGATGGGTTATCTTTATTCTATGGGTCGTTACGATTCTGGTGATACCAAACTTATATAGTTTTCGTTATGTTTTACCACTAAAAAAAAAAATCGCAACTTTTACGGTTTTTCTAATTTGCGTTGCGTCGCCATGTTCTGCGGCTTATAACTTTTTTATTTTTCCACCTACGGACCTGGGTGAGGGCTCATTTTTTGCGGGCTGAAGTGTACTTTTTAATTAATACCATTATGGGATATGGGCGACTTTCTGATCTTTTAGTTATTTTTTTTTGGGTACGCGATGCGACCAAAAAACGTAGTTTTGGCGTTGGGGATTATTTTCCGTTTACGCCTTTAACCGTGCGGGATAACTAATGTTATATTTTAATAGATCGGACTTTTAGGAACGCGGCGATACCAAATATGTTTATTTTTTTTATTTTTTATTTATTTTTATTTGGGAAATGGGGAAAGGGGGGTGATTTGAACTTTTAATATTTTTTTATTTTTTTTTTATTTTTAAACTTTATTTTTTATTTTTTTTTACTTTTACTACAAGGCCCCCTAGTGTACTTGACCACTAGGGGGCGCGATCGCCTGTACTAGGTTCAGCCATAGAGCTCTATGGCTGAACGTAGTGATTTTATGCACTTCCTATTACATCCTGCCTGAGGCAGGATGTAATAGGTATGCATACACGGCCAGCACAGGGGTCTACATTAGACCCCTGGCTACCATGGCAACCGATCGGCACCCTCCGATCTCGCTGCGGGGGGCCCCGATCGGCGCCGGAGGGGGATGCCCCCCCTCCGATCAGCTATTTAAGCACTGTACTATCTCTAATATATACATATATCTAATACGCAGGCACTGAATTTGAATGCCAAGCAATCATTTTCTTGCACATATATCGAGCCAGTTACATATGTCCTCAGTAGTGCTGTTACAAATGTAGAAAAAAATAAATGAACTTTCTGGAATTTATGGTTTTCGGAATAATTTGGATAACAGATATTCGGATAAGGGATACACAACCTGTATGTGTATGTACCACATATATAAAAAAAAAATCAGAACTAACGCTATGTACATGTTTCCATTATGGGTGTGGATTAAAAAGTCTACAGCAGAGGTGGCCAACCTGTGGCTCTTGAGCCTCATGTGGGTCTTTTCTGAATAATACCCCTTTTAGACATACTACCCAGGAATTACCCTGCATTTTGACTGCTGGGTCATTTTCCCGGGTGCAGCCTGCACCCTTTCACACTTACAGCAGCAAATTACCGGGTGAAGCAGTTCTACCCAGTAATTTGCTGAAAAACCCTGGTTTTTCTTATGTCTGAAAGGGTCAACCCAGGTCTTAAATCCCGGGTCCTCAACCCAGGTAAAAAGATGGGTCGGAGACCTGGGTTTTAACACCTGTGTTGACCCTTTTAGACATACCAAAATCCGGGGTTGATGCGCATTCATGTGCAAAAACCTGAAAGGGGTATAAGATGTGGCTCCCGTACTAGCAGCACTGCTGCATGTCTCCTCTGACTGTGCGCTACTCTGCTGTGTGCCAGCTACCGCACCCATGGCACTGCTGCTTACCTCCTCTGACTGTGAGCTTGACGTGATGTCATGACATAACTTTGTGGGAAGGGCATGCTGTACCCAGCACCAGGAAGCGGGAACAGTGACCGCAAAGGGGTGAGAGGCCGGGTACGGCAGCCAGATGGCAGACCGGGTGCGGTGGCCGGACATCAGAGCAGATATGCAGCTGCATAGCAGAGTGAGTGTGGGGAACGGTCTACTTCCCTTTTTGTTAGTCATTTTTTTCATCACTAAAATAATTGAAATAAAAACATAGATCTGTTCTTACAGACCCATGTAAGATAATTACTTTGCATACAAGCCAGATTTTTAAATATATTTGTTGAAAATAAGGATTGTGAAAAGTCCCACTAATAAAAAGAAATTGAGTAAAGTGAAAAGGTAATAGCCTAACTAAAAACTGAAGTTTGACGCAAGGCAGGAATGGATTGGGAACTAAATGTGACGCTAGGAAAAAATTCTAGAAGTGGCCTCTCGTGGGTGGCATCAAATCAATTGTAAGTGGAACAAACACCTCCATAGGTGGAGTTAGTTTATCACTAGACCAGTGTGGAAGCTGTTGACAGTCTAGTGGCCCTGACTTTTAAGCTGCTGTGACAAACCTCCACATTTCAAATAATACCTCACCTCAGTGAGCACAGACCCCAAACATCGATCAAGCCGACAAACATCTCATTAGCATTATGGTCTATGGCCAATCCGCCCCTGACACAAAGTCATGCTCCTACAAATGTCATTCCAAAGGCATAAACACAAAAACGGGGCATAGCTTTGTGCCAGCTAGGCAAAAACGCATTTAAAAATCGGGTGTGGCCTTACGGTAGCTAGGCTACACACATTTTATGCATGGTATTGGCTCTTTGTCTTAACATAAAAAATGTTGGCTCATTGCCTTTGATTGGTTGGTCACCCCTGGTCTAAAATGTCTAAGTCAGTGGTAGCCAACCCTAGCCCTCGAGAGCTACCAACAGTTCACATTATCCAGGCAACCTAGCTTCTGCACTCATTAATCACTGACACATTTTAAAAGATACACAGATGGAGCGAATTAGCTCACTTGTGATTCTGGAGGTTATTCTGGTTGGTGCGTAAATTTCCGAATTCTTTCGGAGCGGTCCGCACGCCACGCAGTGCAGACATCGTATGAAGAATCGCCCACCGGTCCTCCGCATTCGGAGGGACTCACACTTTAAGAAGAGGGCGTGTTTACGGACGACATCCAAACCTTGCGTGTGCGGTGGACACACACATATTCTGCACGTCTTACAGCGTCTGCACGGTCTTACCGCGTCAGAACGGACGGGAACCTGCCCGTACGCACCGATGCGGTGTATGATCGTAAATCTAACCACTATTATCTGTACTCAGAAATCGGTCATATGACCCACTTATGCAATTAGCCAACCTTATTAAAAAGTGTTTGTTTGGAATTGGAATCAATTAAATCCTAATAGATACTTAAACACATTACTACCACATCCATTACAGACATTAACCCTTACATCATGTGAAGTGCTATTTATTCATTTTCACCCCTTTATCTAGGTTTTATGTATGCATATTATATCATAATTGCACGTGAAATGCAATATTCTACAATGTACAATGTACAAATTATTACTAACACATACAGTACTAAAGCAAACTTACCAACAGGTATAAACACAGTGTGTGTGTATTTTGTTGTTTTGATAATGTAAATTGATTTGTGTATTGCAAGGATCTGCACACTACAATAACATACATCTATATACAGTATGTACCTTTTGCTACTGAAAAATATTCTAAACAATTTACACATATACTGTTTAATGTTAAAAAAACACACAGACAACTTCTAACTGTGAACAACTATTTCTTTTTTACAGTAAATTTTGAAAACTAAAAATTATAAAAATAAAACTTTAGAGCAGGAGATCAGTAAGTCCTGCAGGTCTGCAAGGACAGGAGATCAGTTAAGTCCTGCAGGTCTGCAAGGAGGAGGTGTAGGTGGTTCCTCAGTCGCAGGAGGGCCCCACGGACACCCTCATCTGCTTGGGTAGGCTCATCTGTGGGCATGTTAAAGGGGGTAAAATTAGTAATGATATTCATGAATACATTTTGCATAGTCATACATAAATCTGATAAATGCAAGGTGACGTGTGTGTATGTGTGTATGTGTGTATGTGTGTGTGTGTGTATATGTATATGTGTGTGTGTATATATATATATAACACATATATAAATATATATGACACATAGATACATACATACATACATACATACATACATACATACATACATACATGCATACATACTAAATGGAAAGCCTGTTTTTGTCCATCTACCCTTGACTCTGTAGAAGACCTCACAGTCATAGTGCTCCTTCTGAATCACAACCCACCCATGACTAAGCTATCAAAAACCGCTCAGTGTCTGTTCTCTGATGCAACGTGGCATGGGACTTAGTCAACTCTCAGGAATGTACAGTACACTTGTGCAATCATGGATGGCTTGGCTGCTGATGGTCTGCTCCATAAATCATTGTCATATTGCCAGTTAGGTGAAGCTGCAGCACTAACCCACTCCCATGCACAAAATCATTATTAAGACAAAATCAACCAACAATTATGTTTGCAAAAATACATGCCAACCACAGGGGGTGGCTAGCTAGAGGAGGGTCCAGGGGCACTGACCACTTGTGACTCCATTTAAGCCACGCCTGTCCATACTCCATTTATGCCATACTTAATCTACAGTAGTTTAGAAATATCATTCAACTGTAAACTCTATTCACCTATATGAGGCTACAGATTGTACGCTTGCAGCAGGGGCATGTAACCCTTAGATGAGCAAGTCATCCCTTTAATCCACTATCCAGATTAACTACACAGGTTCAGTGGCAGTTAAAATCGAGCTGAAAGCCATCCCCAGAACCTGTGTAATTAAGATGTGTCCAGGATGAAAGGGATGACTTGGTCACCCTATCTAACCCCTAAGTGTGTCTGTTGGTACCCAGTTTGATTTAAGACTTTATACTATTGTAAAACACAATTGAATCACCAGTGCTACATAACAAATAGTAGTCCAAAAAATGAATAATGATGCATTATGTATACATACCACTTTCATCCGCCTGCACCACCTCACAGGCCTCCTCCTCCTCCGGCTCGACCTCCTCCACTTCATCCCTGGCCTCCTCCACCGCCACCACTTCCTCCGCCACCACCTCCTCCGGCACCTCCTCCGCCTCCACTTCCTCCGGCACCACCTCTTCCTCCATCTCCTCCGGCACCTCTTCCCGGGCCTGCCCCGCCTCTGCCTCCTCCCGGGCCTGTCGTGCTCGATCCCGTGCTGTGTTGGAGAAAAGAACCATAAGTGCCAATTAAGGGTCATTGGGGCAGATGTATTAAGCCTCAAAAAGCGATAAATGCGAGGGTGATAAGTAGAGATAAATGTCCAGCCAATCAGCTCCTTGCTGACTTTTTTCAAACACAGCCTGTAACTTGGCAGTTATGATGTGATTGGATGGACGTTTATCTCTCCTTATCAACCTTGCATTTATCTCTTGTTAAAGCTTAATACATCTGGCCCATTGTATGCATCACAATCAATAATCCTATAGAATTACATACAATATCCACATGACTGCATGTCAAAGAGGAAGTAGCACACATATAGTGTATGGCATGTTAAACTCCTGATCAGCCAGTTTACCTTATTGACTTTAAAAAGTTAATGTAAGCAATCATGTAAAAATGTGCATTCATTGTGTAAACACTCACATTGAGCTATCCTGCCCCTTATTTGCTGGAGCAAATCTGGCTGTCGCCTCCGGAGGTCTGACCATCGCCTCTCCAGCTGGGCGATGGTCCTCCGCACCTGGGTGCGGGCGAATATTCGGCGGCGGGCCGCTGCATAAGCACTACGCTTCTGGCGATTCGTTATAAAAGGCCCCGCACGGCCCAGCCTTCTCTCCATAACGGAGACCAATGTCCTAAGCTCCGCAGGCGAAAATGTGGCTGCTCTGCCATAGGCCGCCATTTTAGCAATGGCACAATACAACCAATCATGTCCTGTAATTGGTTGTTCACAGTGAAATTTGTTAATAACTTTATTGATCATTTTAACATTAACAGCGTGTATGCGCCACAACAAATGGCTAAAACATTGCATGGCCAAACAACACTTGCTGTAGGTTGGCATCGCTGAGCTAACCTTGGCAGTACTTAGTATATTCAAAACAGACAGGGTGAAAGAAGTTTGAAAACCAATGTAATCACCAAACATGGCAGAAAACAACAGGTGAAATAGTGTGCCACAATATACAGTTACACATATCTGTACAAGGTACTACATTAGTCAGCCTTAGTGGTCAGAAAGCAATACACCACTAACATACAAAACAGTGCTATACCTTTTCCCTTTCCCATGGTGCCATTTATGTACCTAGCATCAAGGCAATCAATGTAGTTTGTACAAATTTTCAAGGAATGTGTTGTAATTGTAAGTGTCTCTTTCAGCAGCATCACCACCGTTTGGTCGTGAAACTCTTGAGGAGGCGGAGGAGTCAGTGACACCTGCCACCAGTGGCAGCCATGTGCAGCAGCCAAGGCCACACAGGATTTGGACAGGTGGGTGCAGATGCTTGGGCAGATTCGCCAGCAGGGAGAGTTAGCATCAGAGCGGCTGCGTAGGACCGAGGAGGTCATGCAGGGTATTGTCAGCACCCAGCAGGCAATAGCTGGGAGCCAGCAGGCAATTGCTGACACCCAGCAGGCCATGGCTGGCACCAGCAGGCCATAGCTGCCAGCCTGCAGGTGCTGGCCGATCAAGCCCTGCACCAAAATGACCTCCTCCTCCACCATAATGAGCTTATGGTGGAGCTAGTTACCACCAATAGGGCCCTATTGTCAGTCGTTTCTGGTGCATTTCCAACACCAGCACTCCCTGCTGGCAGAAGGGGAACACTATCCCCCCCCCCCCCCTTCAACAGCATCTGCTCCACCTGCCCCACCATCCCAACGTGGCCGTGGCCGAGGAGCTGCTGCACGTGGCAAGGGCCCTACCATGGCCAAAAAGTCCCGCAAATGAACTTGTGTCCGCATTAATCTCCACCCTTATGTCTTCCCAAATCTTTCATTTAGCTGTGTGTGTCAGCTTCCTGTGTGCAACCCAATCCCGTGCACAGGGTACCCACATTTGCCCTTGGTTCGAATGTTTTGTTTGGTTCCCCTGTTGCCCTCTTTCGGCTACCATTACTATCTGCTGTACTTAAAGTGTTGGTGCTATACTTTTCTTGTGAAGCCACCTGATGTGTTCCTAATGATTCTGCTGTGGCTATGTATGCAAAGAATACATTTGTGAATTTTTTATTTTTTTGGTTTAAAATTCCTGTTATGGTAACTTTCATTTTTGGCATGCGCCAAAGAACATGCTTTTAAAATCTTATGTTTTAAATCTTCCTGTAATAAATTTTTCTTTTTATCCCCAAATGTGTGCTGTTTTTGGTGAATTTAAAAGTGACATATACATTTATATTAGTGATAGCAAGTTCTGTCCATTGCTTGCAGTGTAAATGTGTGTAAAAAATGCAGCCGTGCTTTCAGCATATATTTGTTTGTTTTGTAAAGGTCCATTTAAGCTGCAATGGTTCCAATTGAAGCAATGAAAATAGTGTAATTAATGAGTAATGAGTAAAGGAGTGGATTGTATTGTGTTCAGCTGACATTGGTTCAGGTGCGGCCGTACTGATTGGGCGTTCCGAATGCCTAGCGCATGACCGAGTGGTGTCCGCAAAGCAATACTTGCTTATGAAGACCGCATATTTCCTGCCTTTTGGTTCGTGTGCAGTCGGTGTTCTGTCCGAATGCACGCCTACCAGAATTAGTGCACTCCCTCATGTACGCCCATGTTTACGCCCAGTTTAGCCCACTTTGAAACTACGCCCCTGTGTACTTCCGAATGACGCCCATATTTCCCGAGTAAATACGGTGCACTTTTATGTACGGTATTAGTGAGAACGAGTACGGAGACCTTGCGTGGCACATGCATGCGCAGACGGCTAAAAAACGCCATCCGAAAGAATTCGGAAAATTACGCATCGATCAGAATAAGGCCCTCTGTGAGGAGACCTGCAAAACATGCACTGTTGGTAGCTCTCGAGGACTAGGGTTGTCAACACCAAATGGTTAAAATATACTAGGTTGACACAAGGATAAGGTCGACCTGATTTCCCCCCCCCCCCCCCCCCCATTTTTCGTGTTCGTTTTGACATGGATCCCCAAAAAGTGTAGCGTGTACCCTCACATGGCTCTCTGTGCTCGCCATGCAAGTTTGAAAAAGTCCAAAAATAGAATATTGTGAAAACTCATGTCAACCTTTTTCATGTGCCGGCCATTGTCATGTGTCGATTTTTTGCCAAGGTCACCATATTGCATGTTGACCTTTTGGTGTCTACCTATTGACTGTTAACCTAGACACTGTAAACCGATCATCTGAGTCCCGTCCACCACCTATTTAATTTTTCTATGTTTTTAATAAATCTGGTCCCCGGCCTTGGCTGCTAGTTGGATCACACAATTATTATCCATATAAACTGTTACTTTCATTCACTCCTACAGAAACCTTTGCATAAAGCAGCCTTATATTTTACATTCAAACAATATTCATTGGATTACTTATCCATTAAAAGATATTATATACATAATTTTTTGTTTTGTAAACAACTCTTAAATTAATCCTCTGATCTTTCTCAGTCCTTCATCATGGCACATGTTATGCACGAAATAATAAGATGAAAGAAGCATTCAACAATCATTCAGTTATTCTTAACTAGATCTATGCTTTGGTACATTTTCTGTATGTGTTTTTAATTTTTATTCGCATAATTATTGTTCCCGGCATTGCTTGGCCAAATCCCCTTTTTTCACATTGATTTTCTATGTTTCAGGAATGATCAGTGTGTGTGTGGACACAGTCACAAATATGCTTACATCTGTTTACCCCAGATAAACAGCCTTTAATAATTGTCCGGTTTTGTTGAACAGTTTACTGTGAAATGATTACAGGAGCTGTGCGGATAGGGACTGTGTCGTTCTTGTAGCAGCTACATTCTCATGAGGGCTGGAGGGCTTTTGATCTGTCTTGAGTCAACATTTTGCTGGTTGTCAGAACATGTACAGTACGAGCAATTTAAGCTTCTGAGCAGACAAGCTGAACCACAGCCAGGGAACGTGCACATTAATTCTGTCTGGTCCAGAAGAATGAATTTCATGTTGGAAAGCTGACCTTGTAATTAATGCTTTCTAAGGTTTGAAAACGTCAATTTTCAGCTGTGTGAATAAACTTAGTACGGACAAGGCTTTATAATCCATAGAAAGGCTGAAGTAAGTCTCTTCTATACAATATAATTGTATCCTTACACATCTGGAAGACAAATGTGTCCCTCAATGAATTTTAAACCTATACATCTATCCAAACAGCATCAATATGAGCATATGTGCTACGTATTTTGCCTGTTTGCTCTTTTCACTTCATCTTCTCCACCCAACCCCCTTAATATTTGTTCTGCAACTTTGATAAATATTTTAGTTTTCCTGATGTTTTACACAGAATAAGTTCCCTTTTTTCTTAGTAAACTAAAAGTATATCCATCTAAATGTATTGTCTGGAATTCAGCAGGCCTGATGTATTGTTTCTTCATATACAGAAGACAATACAGGAAATCACAATGCTTCGTTAATGAAACCGAAGATGAGGGTGCGGAGTCTAACCCACCACTGGCTTTTGCCAGGGATCCCCCATAAGAGGGTTTAGACCTCCACAGCATCTCGCATGCAGGTTGCGGCCCCCACTCGGGTCACCAGATACTAAACGTTGTGGCCCTATGATCTGGGGTGGGTTTTGCTGGGGCAGGACAAACCTGCCCTGGTAGATTTGTCCTGCCCCAGCATAACCCACCACTCAAGGAGTTAAACATGGTTGATCAAGGTTTCTAATACATGGCAATGTTTCACATTATTATTATAACTGTATTCATTTTTTTCTTTCATTAAAACACTTTTGAAAAAAGACTGTTCCCCCCCCCCCCCCCAACCTTGCTTCAAGGTACGATCATACCACTCTGTAGTGCAGCACTTTCGATCTTCAGGTTCCGATGTCATGTACACAGGTCTGTGCATCGCATTGGACCTGATGTCAAGCACATGTGATTTGGTCACTTCATCTAATTTATCAAAGAGTTTGGATGAAAAGTGACCAAATTACAGGATAATCACTCTAGTGTGTATGCACCTTTTTAGGGTGCATTTTCGTAAACTGCGATGACTTAGAATCTTGGCACTTTGTACCCAACATTACCAGCTTTCACTGACTCCCCCATATAGGAATGCAGGAATCTGCCAATAATGGAGTACTGCCAAGATGTGCACAGCTGTATATCACAGAGGATTGAATGCTTATAGATGGGATGCCGATGTTGGCTATCCCGACTACCATCAGGAGACAGAGATGCTATACGAATGTATGAGGCACAAGTTAGGGTTATGGCTGGGGAAGGAGGGCTTAGGTGGGGCTTAGGGTGAGGCTGTGGGGAGGTAGGGTTAGTCAATGAGGGGGAGGTAATTGTTAGGTGAGGTACAGGGATTATGTCAGGCTGTTTGGGGCAGGGCAAGGGTAAAAATCGGGATTCCCTCCAACCACCGGTCATCCATATGTACCCGTTCTAGACACCGCAGGTCTCTTGGCTGATTTTATACACTCAGCATGAGCTTGATATGGAGTTTGCGCCATAAGGTGCACTTTAAAAGCTTAAAATTTTATGGTATGAAGAGCCTCTTGTAAATCAAGACACAACCTGAAATGTTACTGGGGGGAGAAGGGAAACCAATAATGAGTGTGCTTGAGGTATGGTTGCTATTCCAGTTACATCAAATGTATCAAAATAAAACATGTTAGCATTTTTATAGTCCTGTCATGATGGCTTAAATAAAAAGTGCATTTATGGGTTGTACCATTTATGAAAACTAGAATGTGATATGTGTGTGCATATTGATGTGCTGTTTACCTGGTTAATTGGCACACTTGCTGCGATTTGTATAGTTGCTGTCAGCCCAGATTTAGACTAGCTGATGAGATGAAGAATAGATAGGAATCCTAAAGGGAAAATAAACCCAAACCTGCTTTGCTACACTGTGGAAATTGTGTGTGTTTTTTAATAATTTATTTCTATTAAATATTCTTGATACTATTTCTACCAAAATGAAAGCAAATACAAAAATCCCCCAACAATCTAATTTACAAATATTTCTAGAAGAAAAGAAAGTAAGTACATGTTAATTGCTGCATATGTTTAGAGATGTGGTAACCACCTTTGGGTACTGCAAGGCTCTTGCAGTGGTGCCTCACGTTGGTCCATACACACATTTATTTATTTCAAGTTATTTATATTTAGCAGTGTGGATGGTGTAATGGTTAGCACTATGGTCATGGGTTTGATTCTCACCATGGCCCTAACTGTGCGGTGTTTGTATATTCTCCCCATACTTGTGTGGGTTTCCTCCGGGTAATCCGGTTTCCTCCCACAATCCAAAAATATACAGGTAGGTTAATTGGGTCCCAACAAAAGTAACCCATGAATGTGCTTGTACATGTGGTAGGGAATATAGATTGTAAACTCCACTGGGGCAGGGAATGATGTGAATGTTCAAATATTCCCTGTAAAGCGCTGCGGAATATGTTTGCGCTATATAAGAAACTGTTATTAATAATAATAATAATAATAATAATAATAAATAACATAGAACACACTTATTCCGCAGCGCTTTACAGAGAATATTTGAATATTCACAGACTGATATTATCAGCCCTTGCCCCAGTGGCACTTGCAAGCTTAGCATTTCCTAACACATGTACAAAGACACACATTCATTCTAGGGATAATTTTGTTGGGAGCCAATTAACCTACCAGTATGTTTTTGGAGTAGGGGAGAAAACTGGAGTACCCGGAGGAAACCCACTGAAGTACGGGGAGAATATACAAACTCTGCACAGTTAGGGATATGGTGGGAATTAAACCCATGACCTCAGCGCTGTGAGTCAGTCATGCTATCCATTACATAGTCATTGCAGTGTAAAGTGATTGTTATGATCTAAACCACTAATGGGGTACTTTCAGCCCTCCAGCGGTTGTTGAACTACACATCCCAGTGTGCCCTGCTACAGTTTTGCTATTTGGCCATTCTAACTGGGGCGTGTTTAGCAGACGCAACTCAGACATTAGAAAATATACACCACACAATAGAAAAGGCACAGCAAGACGCTAAGAGAAAATAAGAATAAGTACACCTGTCTGCAGACAGGAGACGGGGCAGCACAAGGCTGGATCTCTGAAGAGACGAGACACAGGACTGGGACCTCATCCACACAAGGAGAAATTATCACCAGCATGGATCTGTGTGCAGGAAGCTGTTTAATAGCAGAGAACAACCAATGACTGTGGAGCAGTCCTAATTACTACATTGGTGTGCAGCTGCCTTGCTGCACGCCCTACAGTGTGCTCCTGAACGTAATTACTGACCCAGCAACGGGGAACACTGTCTGACTCTAGCGTCCCCGTTGCTAGGTGTTTGGCGGCTCCCCGGCGCTGCAGCGTCTGAGCTGTCAGGCGCCGGGCAGAAGCCGCCTGCCCCTGTATCCGGGAGAGGCACAGTGCCCCAGTCATTTAGCGAGCCGCACAGTGATCTCTAATGGGCCCTACACATTTAGCGATGTGTGCAGGGCTTCCTATGCTAGGTCGAGCTGTCAGCACTACACACACACACACACACACACACACACACACACACACACACACACACACACACTCTCTCTGATGTAGGGGCATGTTCTAAGTGACTTTGCCAAACTAAGCAAAGTCGCTTAGAAAATGCCTTAATTTCAGCATGTGATAGACAAATTTAGTGCTAGAGAATGCCTGTCCTAAAGCATGTGGACGATCAGAAGCCCAACAGTACACTACCATATAACAGACCCTAGGGATGACAGGTTGGCGTAATTTACTTATCTTTATTTTTTTAATTTACGAATAAACTTTTTATCTGTCACTTAAATATACACTTACAGATTTGTCTTAATCCATCTTTGCTGAAGTTGCGCCAAACAGCCCCTCATTCAATGCCAGCCCCTGTGAGACTGCTAGCAAAGGGGCATCTTTTTTTGCATCCGCAGACTGTGTTGATTAAACTGATATGCGCCTCTAGGTTTCTGTTGATGATTCCCTTTAACACCCAGTTGAACAATATTGTGCATACACACTGAGCAATATTGTTAACTAAATCATTCAGTGATGTAATCCGGTCTCCGCTCTGTACATGCAGCAGCTGAAGGTATAGTCAAAATTAAGATGCATGTACAAAAGACGGAGGACATTGTCAACAACTAGCAGGAACGTGCAACGTTAAAAATATTTAGCGTACACGCTGGACAATATTACAAACCACAGGGGAAATTTAATAGGATGAAATATTCAGAGGGCAGTATTCAACTGCATGGCGAGTGCACGGCAGTGTACGCTGTTTTGAATTCGCTGTGCTTCTGCCGTCCTCCCTGTCTGCAGCCAGTCCTCCCTCTCACCTTATTCAACTCGTCAGGGGCTCGCTGCCCCTGGCAGTGAAACTGATGAAATCCGGCGCACACAGCAGCAGGGGGACAGTGGCAGACAGGATGGCGGTGTCAGGGAGGGGGAATGGCCAGTGCAGGAGGATCCAGCAGCGGCTCAGTTCCCGCTGACCTCCAGCTTCTGCTCTCAACAGTCCCAGAGCTGACATTTTTTTTTCAATAGAGTAATTTTATTATTTTAAAGAAAGGCATTTACATTTCAAAAAGGAATAATAAACAAAAACATCAAGAATAGTTATCTTATGGATAATTCAATGTTATCATAACAATGAACAATATTACTGTAAAAAAAATAAAAAATATATATATAAATACACCCAACACAAATAATAATAATAATAATAATAATAATGTATTAAATACATAAATACATATAATATATACTGTCCCATCCAACCCTGTTCCTTAAAATGAGAAATATCATCAAGAAAGAATATTTTCCTAGTGAAGTCATATAGTTTTGTAACGACTATTTGGCATCAGTGGCTGCAAATTTAAATAGACAGTTGGACATTAGAGCCATTCAGAATGTATCGGCATAAATTGAGTTAATCCATCGATGCCATACTTTATCATATTTAGACAATTTGCCCCTTAACATATATATATATTTTTCATGCTGTAAAGTAGAATTGACCAACATCTTCCATTCTTTAAATAATGGACCTGACTGTGCCATCCAAGCGCGAGCTATACAAACCTTTGCTAGGGCAGTCAGGTTAATGACATAAATAGTATCATCCCTATAAAGTAATTCAGCATCCCCTGCACCTAACAAACATACCCTGGGGGTAAGATACTCCGACGGGATTCCTGTGACTATCAAAGCAGTCTTAATTTGTTTCCAAAATTTCTGAACTACAGGGCATACCCATATAAGGTGCCAAAAGCCACAATCCGCCCTTCTACATTTCGGACATTCAGCTGAATCTCTACCACCAAATTTGACCAAGCACTTTGGAGTCAAATATGTTTTATATAATATAAATAATTGAATCTGTTGAGTCCTAATTGAAGAAGTGGCAAGGGATGGAAATTCCCTAGCAGCATCCCATTCCATATCATTAAGGATACCCAGATCTGTCTCCCATCTTTGACGTTGAACCTGCATGGTATCTGTATGATATTCAGATATTAGGAAGGAATAGGCCACAGAAATACTCCTTTTCTCTCTCAAATTTAAAATAAACTTTTTCAAAGGCGATGTAGCAATATTAGGGGGAGAATCTTCAAATTGAGCTTGTAGGGCATTTCTCAGTTGTAGATAATGACAAAAAAGTGTACTTGATAAATTAAATTCCGCCTGTAGTTGTTGGAATGTTTTCAAAATAGCAGAATTATATAATTGACCTAATGTCTCAATTCCCCAAGGAGTCCAGATCTTGACACCAGAAATTTTCCTTAATTTTGGTAACCGACGGGAGTGCCAGAGAGGAGTGTCAGGGTCATAATCATAATATTTAAACAAGACTTGAATGTCTCGCCAAATTTTAAGGGCCTGTGTAAGAATAGGGGATCCTCTAATAGAGGTTTCACTACTCAAGAGTAATTGAATCGGGGTTCTACCAGAAGCAGTATGCTGTATAAATGCCAAAGATAAAGGATCAGGTGATTCATCCTGTAACCATTGTCGAATATGTGTCATTTGCGAAGCGAAGTAATAAAATTTTAAGTGTGGTAAAGCTAGCCCCCCCAGAGCTGACATTTAATCACCTGAAGCAGCAGCATGGGAACACTGCTTCCTCCTGTACTGCTGCTTCAGTGCGGTGATTGTATTAGTAGATGCCAGCGCTGGGGCTGGACCAGAGCCGGAGGTCATGTTAACCCCTGGCAGTGAGCATAACCCCCTGGCAGAGAGCCTGTTAACTCCTGGAAAAAAAAAACAACCAAAAAAAAAAAATATATATATATATATATTAATGTGGTGCTTGTAAAGAAACAAAATAATCAAGATCCTTCAAATAATAAACAAATTGACTTGTGACACCAAAAAAATTGAATAAAAAACATTTATTTTAGAAGTACAAATTTCAGTTCACCTAAAAAAGATGTCGAGAGCAGAACTTCACCCCCCGAAAAAGTGAACATAGTTCTCCATTTTAGCGTTGAATACACTTTTGGCGAACTGTGCTAAATTTCCCATAGAAAATCAAAAGCGAATAGCGGTGACTATAAAATGGTGAATTGACACAGTAACTGTTCGCTTTTGGCGAACAGTGAGCGTTGAATACCGCGAACATCATTTTTGGCGAAATAATTCGAAATAATAATAATATATAATAATAATAGAATTGAAGCATGGAGCACTTCCTGTATGGCCCCCGGCAACAGTGATGCGCTGTCCCACGCGTCTCTAACACCAGCCTAGATATTTCAAGCATGAACACAGGCATGACCGATTGCTCAGCACACAGCGCTGGTGCAGTGCTGTGTGCATGGAGGCTCAACTTGCCCCTTATATACGGGGCATTAGCAGCGGATTAGCTGGTGCATTACCACCGGCCATTTGATCACTTCACCGGCTTAACAAATCTCCTGGTCAGTCGCTCGCAACATCCCAGTGTTGCATACCATAATTAATCAGCACAGTCTCCTTGTGCATCCTAGTTGCATTGTGTTGTGACGAAGATGTAATTTCAGAAAAAGAAGGTGCTCTATGCTAGCCGAGTTGCATGTATCATGCTGTCTCCCTCTGCATGGTATATTGAGGCTTGATGTATAAGGACACATCTGTACTTAATGATTTATTCTATGAAATGAGGATTTCTTTTTTTATATTCTATATTTAATATATGCTGGGTAATATTTATAACTTTGACCACATTCTGCTATTTCTGGCTCGGTCTCCAGAGGAAGTATGCATGTGCTCTATATGGGAAAGTGGCCCTAGACTGCACACCCTAACTACATGCAATAAGCTTTGCTACCTTTCATTATGTGTGCCAGTATAAGACTCAGCAAGGTAACACCTCATTACATATAGCTGGGGTGTGCAGTGTAGGGCCACATTCTCCTTCTCCAGCAGCGGAGACGGATGTAGTACTAACCATTGGGAAGCCAGCCAATGTGTTTTGTCCAATTACTGTTCCTCTGGAGATTGATTCTCTAAGATATCTATCAGTCTATTCTCAGGACACTGGCTTGCTGCTGGGCTTTTTGAGATAAGCCAGTTTTATCTTTTTACTTGAGTATTTCATGAAATAAAAAGCTCACTGTTTTAAGGATTGCACATGTGTGGCTTGTTTGCTTTTCAGCTAGTTACATGATAGTCTAGGTAAGGGACTTTCCTTAGACAAGCCACGTTGAATGCAGTTCTTTCCGATACGACTTAGATTATTAACCAGACGTATGTATGATAATCACTTTATTTCATTAATGCGATCACCCTGATATTTTACACTGTGAGCTCTCTGTTTTTCTTGGGTTTTCTTATACACCGATTTTACTGGTTTAAGCAACTTTTACAAAGACCAGCTGTAAATATTAAACAGACCTCTTTGGGGCTGCACCACCCTCCTTGAAACCCCCCCCCCCCCCCCCCTGTGTACACACACACACTTTTTTTGGGAGCTAGGAGTGCTCATAGTACAGGTTGAGTATCCCTTATACAAATTTTTCCAAAAATGATACAATTCCAGAAAGCGAAAAAAGCACTACTGGGGACAGCTGTAACAGCACAACTGAGGGGTTTGATACGAAATCCCGGCTGTCGGAATCCCGGCGTTCAAAATCCCGACAAGGGGGGACGTGGAAGAAGGGGACGTTGACAACGCAGTAGTGCTGCTCACTGAAAATATACATATATATATAATCTCTAAACATAAACCCTGAGCGGCTTTCCCCCTGCCCGGCGCTGACGGAGGGGGGAGGACGGCTTTGCATAGCGCAGAGCTATGCAAAGCCATCCTGAAAGCCGCTCATCTCCTGGTATTACCAGCAGATGAGCAGCTTCCCCGGCGATGTAGCGGGAGCACGCAGCAGCGCTCACCGCTCATCGCCGGGCCATACACGTTGGGCGGTTTGAGCTGAAAGCTGCTCAAACAGGCTGTTTTGAGCGGCTTTCAGCTCAGTCGCCTAGTGTGTATGGGCCTTTACACATGTGAAATATGAGTTGTGTGCAATGTTATTGTCGGGGTGTGTGTGTGTGTGTGTGTGTTTTTTTGTGTGACAATAACAGCTTTATCTGATGCAGGCTTCAGCGAGAGTCCATAAAGTGGGAATAATTTAAAGGGAGAAGCCATCCCGATTTTGACTTTTGAAATTTTGCCACTTTAAAAACATCAATGGGTTATCTTGCCGGAATCATACTGATTTCATACCAGTCTATTACAATATTTTCCACATGCTGTTTATTAAAATGACTTTATGGGAAGGAAGCATGTGCGATTCTGTGTTAAAATTGCAGCAGGAGGTATCTGTAGGAGATGACTCCTGTTTGCTTTTGAGAGAACAACATTTTGTCACAATCACAATTTGCAATGATTTTAGGCCCCAGTCATGCTGTGTAAATTGAAGATTATTTAATCTTGGCAATCTGATCTGGACATCTTGGACCATAAGTCTGTGTTTGACGGCACTGGCCCTGGGGATGACACATGCCCTTAATGTTTATGTACAAGTCTGAATTAAGGGGCATATCATTTAAAAAATATTTAGTGTATGCTCCATATTGTTACCCCCCCCCCCCCCCATGCACAGTGGTGGACCAGTGATGTCTCTGAACAATATCTAGCTATATAATTCAGTGTGTATGTGATATAATTTGCCCAGAGGCACTGTCAGTCTAGTGAACTATATTAGTGGTGCAGCTAATTGCCTACTACAGAGCTTTTTACCCTAAGGCGACTAAGGGATGATAGAGGAAATGAAGAGCTGCTAAGAAGGAATAATAAGTTATCTGCTGCTTCTACCTCTCTGACTTCATCTTAGAATGCCACAGGCTATTGGTTAGGCGGTAAAACAAACCGTGAAATCCTTGCAAGTATTACCACGTAAATAATTAGCTGCTGTGAGCAGTTTGCTGGGCAAGACTACATAAAGCCAAGGAAGATGGAACACAATAGGCATACTGAGGCTATATCATGGTAGCATTCTTCTGTTGAATGCACTACTCCAGGTTTGTATGATGAATGACTGTGTGGGAAAAGGGTATTGGAAAGCATGTACACAAATACGATCTTACAAGAGACCTGAAAGAGTCACAGAGGGTGCGTAGTCTAGCAGGAGAGTGTTGGTGAGCAAGTGGCAGGGGGGAGGGTGCTGTGTCTCGCACACAGGCAATACAGTTACTGTCAATTAAGAAGAAGATATTTAAATCAATGTATCATTGTAGTGGAGTGTAATGACAAAGGTTTCTGTGACAGTACCTCATTATTTCAGGGTCCATATTGAACAAGTACTGTAGAAGACTATTTCTCCTTGCTGCAGTCTGATCCAGAATGGTGACAGGAAGCGGCAGTAGCACTTAAGCAGTGCGTAAAACCGTTGGAAGCATTAACACCCACTGCATGGATAAGTTAGGGGGTTATTCTAGTTCATTCTTTCTGACAAAATCCTTCTTAGATGGACAAAACCATGTGCACTGCGGGTGGGGCAGATGTAACTTGTGCAGAGAGAATTAGATTTGGGTGGGGTTTTTCTTCAAAGTGAGATCTATATTGCAGTGTAAAATCATGCAGCCAGTATTTTCCCTGCACAGAAACAAAATAACTCACCCAAATCTAATTCTCTCTGCACATGTTACATCTGCCCCCCTGCAGTGCACATGGTTTTGTCCATCTAAGAAGGATTTTGTCAGAAAGAATGAACTAGAATAAACCCCTTAGTCCTGTTAGTGAGTGAAATCCACTTAATTTTTAATTAAATTGCGTGTGATTTGACAGTTGCGTATTACATTTTATCACAATTTGTGAATCATTTACTGCATTGGATTGACTTCAGCCATTGAGTTGCATGGAATTGTAAGAAATTAAAAACAAGAGATCCTCATTTACAGTATATTGATTATGACCATTTTAGTTATCTAGAATGTATTTATTCTATACCCTTTACTTTTTTAAAAAAAGTTGTTTTTTTCTCTTTTGCTGCTTCGAATAATTTTTTTTCACCCCTAATATCCGCATAGAGACATCTGGTGGTGATAATCTTTTTTTTTTTAACTAGACTGATTTTTACTGCACAGTGCAGCATTTGATTTCACAATGTCTAATGGATAAAATAAGTGCAACATCAGTCTGGTATTTTATTTGATTAAGTGATCTTCACTTAATTGCAATTATATCTCAAGTGTTAATTGGCACTGTATCATTGGAGCATCCTGTTTTTTATTTATTCTCCCTTTCCTTTTGTGGTATGATTATTTTTTTATTATTATTTCATCCTCCTGATCATTGTACACTTAAGTTTTTGTTGTAGGTGATATCTGGTGTATACTTGTTTTAAACACACTTGCAATAGTTTAATTCCTGTTTTTAAGACAAATGCTTCTCGTACAGTACTATGGTAACCGTCTGAAATCCTTCAGCTGGAAATCCTGATTTACCTCACATTCCCTCTTAAACATTTCCTTAGATGAGTGGTAGGGTTTCTGTATCCATTTAACAGTTGAGAGAAACCATTAGAGAAGTCTTCGGTGAAGATGTGCGCTTGCCTGAAAACTTTTGTCCAGGACAGACAAGATTTCAAGGCTAATGTATGCGCACATTTTAAGATTGCAGATCTTTCTAGTGTGTGTGTGCACCTTTACTTGTAACCTCTAACAGCCTAAGCTATAAGTAAATGATAGCAAGTTTTATCTTGACTAATACCATTTGCCCCAGCATGTCTTGAATGCGCAGTTGCGCACATTACCTGATAAAGAATCTTTTTTTTTTTTTTTAAGATATGTCATGAATGCCTTACGCGTTAATTTAAGACCATGAATTTATAAAATGTGTCAATGCAGCTTTTTTTCTGTGTATCCAGAATTCTGTACATAGCACCCATTCTAACTAGTGTTTAAAAGATAGGACCAGCTTTGTAAACTACATGTTACAATACGTATTGGGCTACAATGCTCCATATTATTTGGTGGCATCTTACCAGCTTATTAGAAACATGATTCCTACTATCATTTCTTGTTTAGAAGATGCAGAAATTTTGTTATTTCCTCTGACTCCTATACAAGCACTCTGAATCTTGATGGGCATACTTTCCCTGAGGGCAGACATTGTGGCTCATGAGGGCTTTTATAGCAACTGCAGTTCTCTACATGCTGCCTGTTATGGGCAAAATACCCTATTTGGGTAACACTGTTGTGCCTGATATGGCGGCTAGTAGGCTGATTACTACAGGTGATGCTGGATTGTGTGAACAGGTCTTGCAAGGTGTATATAGCTTATTACACATAATGTAACAGGACTGTAACAGCTAGGGACAGGAGCAGGTATGGACCTCAGCAGCACAGTGAAGACATTGTGAGGCGGATGCTAATTATCTGTGGCCTCTAGGCAATCATGCAAGTCCCTACTGCTGGAAGTTTAAGTCCTGGCAGGAATCTAGGTACCGGTGTGTGAGTCTAGCACTAACTGAACAGCACGTGGGTGTTCTAGGTAGAAGATCCTCTCCAGACCTAGGAGTCTAACCTGATTGTACTGTATTCCCTAACATTCTAAACGGCCATATAGTACTGGTTCTAAAAGGAGTATTTGGTATGGATCCAACTCAACAAAGTCTGGCTCAAGTCTTGGCTGGCCAGATCCAGAGTCGGACTCCACAATTGCAGGATCTGGCTCTTCGAGATTCTGCTCAAGAGAGGGAAAACAGAAGGTCGAACACTTTGTTTCAGGGAGCAGTTACAAAACCCTCCATTTCTCAGGGGATCAGAAGCATATTGGTCCATCTAGCTTTACAGGCCATAAATGCCTTCTTTAACACCTCTTGGAATTAGCCGATGCAGCCCTATACATGTCATCATATGAGGCTAATCTATGCTTCCTTAAGAAGTGGCAGAGCTCCGCAGGAGTTTAATTTATTTTTGGGACAATGACAGAAGCTGGAATGGTCCTGCTTTATGAAGCCAGTTTAGTTCGGGTCTCTCAGAACAGATAAACTATTTCCTTTATTCAATGTTCTGCTCCAGAGTCAATTTGCATTGAACTCAAGCAGTTAATAAGTGAAATGTAGAAGTCACTATAGCTCAATGCACTAATAATGTTTGTTAGACTTGATCCCTGCAACTTTATCAGAAATTTTGGATCCCTCATTTTCCTTTGCCCCCTGAATGCTAGGCGAAATCTTGGTGATAATTTAGTTTTTTTCCTTCTATTTTGACCATGAACAGAAACAAACAAAATTTAAGTATAGTTTTGTTTTAGGTTTTATTGTGTTAGATCTCTAGAAATCTGTTTTAACAAAATAAGTAGCATTTTTAGTCTTTTACTTACGTAACTAAAATGCCATGTATTCATTTTTTATTTCTGTCTTTTCTCTTTTTTTACCCCAGGTAAGATTATGCCAAAGCCCAAAACTTCAGCTGAAGAACAGCCCTCCGTACATACTTGATATTTTGCCTGACACATATCAACATTTGAGACTTATATTAAGCAAGTATGATGACAACCAGAAACTTGTGCAGCTGAGTGAGAATGAATATTTTAAAATCTATATTGACAGTCTAATGAAGAAATCAAAACGAGCAATAAGACTCTTCAAGGAAGGAAAAGAGAGGATGTATGAAGAACAGTCACAGGAGCGGTAAGATAAACATTTTCTTTAGTGAAATGTGCTATAAATGGTTCAGGAAAGTAGCTTTACCTGTACATTTCAAGTGTCAATTAACGTAAAGCTTCTAATTGTATTGGAGCCTGGTTCAGAGATTTACATAAATCTGATCTTTATGCTATGTTTTAATCTGCGCAGTAGCAGCACTGCATATGTGCCGATCCGGTCTTGTGATTTCTGTTCACACGCATCGATTTTACTTTCGATTCACTTTTGATTTCAGCAATTCCACCCCCTTTCCATTTGGTCTTTGCTTTCCATTCAATTTCACATTTCGAACTGCACTTGCATTTGTTTTCGATTTTCAATGTGCATTCAAGGCACAGTGTGCACATTCGATTTACTGGATCGAATTCGATATTTACTAGCCTGCACAGTCTATTATTTTTTTTCTCAATATAGCGAAAACGAGAGCACGCATCTAAACAAATGCAGATGGAAAGCCTCTTAGAAGCAGATTTCTATTCGATTTTCTTCTATAAGCAAAATCGAATCTAAAGCCTGTTGAAATCGAATTGTGTGTACACCCCTTTATATTGGTAAGCCTCCAGCCGTCTAGTGGCTGTGTCTCTAGAAGCAGCTATGTGGTCTTGGTAAATATCCTGAGTAACCTCAGGGTTACTTAGATATCAGATTATGATTCACTTGCAAAAGCAAATTCTCTCTCTAATGGACAAAACTGCACTGCAGGTTGGGCAGATGTATCATGTGCAGAGGGAGTTAGATTTGGGCAATATTTTGTTTCTGAGCAGGGTAAATACTGCCAGCTTTATTTTTGCACTGTACACAATATAGATATAATTTTGAAGTACAGAGCCCACCCAAATCGAACACCCCCCCCCCCTCCCCCAAGCAGTGCGCAAACATGGTTTTGTCCATTAGAGAGAGAATTTGCTTTATTGGGTGAACCAGAATCAGGCCCCTGGTGTGATGGAATCTGTGTAATGTCTACTTTACCACTGTATACACAAATGGACAATGCTATCTTTAGATTGGTCTCTAGATAAATCCAACAGAAGACCAAACATACTTTGCAGAAAATAAACTGATGTGCCAGCTGGCTGTTGTGTTGCTCCACAGGCACTTTTTGGTTGAGTTTTCCTACTGAGATCCAAAATGGTTGGATCTGTCATGTCAACATATCATGCAACAATGTAAAGATTTGCTAGAGGCAGTATGGGGCAGGACCTCACTAGGAACAAGATTGTGCTTGCTTTCTCAAACTCCCTCTGCATGTAAGAAAAATCCGGGGCTAAATGCAAATCCATATTTCAAGGACATGAGCAGTCACATGTGAGAATTGCTTACATGACTGCCATGTGAGTTAACGTTTTAGACACTGGATATGCAGAAAGTGACCTGTTATGAAAAAAACCCTCTAACTGACTTTTTGGCCTTGTCTGGGTCTGGAAATCTAAAACAAATAGAACTATAATTGGCAGTAATTATCAAAGAGTTAAAGGAAACACCGACTACCTCAACTAATATTTAGACTTTTTTCATTCAAACAAAAATGTCTATTAAAAATGCAAGATTTTGTGCAGTTCAGTTAACAGCTATTATTTATTGCTAGCTATTTAATTTAGCGCACACATATATTCCATTCACATCAATACCTGATCCTGTAGAGCTTACAATCTATATACCTACCACATATACCATGGTGGGAATCAAACCCACAACCTCAGTGATGTGAGGCAGCAATGCTAACCATTACACAGTCTGTGTTGCCCATTAGTTTTCCTGATAGAAACTTTACCCCTTGGGAGCTCCTATTCAAATGAAGGGACTGTACAATCTCACCTGGGAAATACAGTCGTTAATTTACCATCTTAGATAAAGGTTACAAACATTGGTTGGTGAGTGCTGTGGTAAGTGCACTCAGTTCTGGATACTGTAGGTCAGTCTTTTGCATTAATTTTCTTAGTTTTAAAGCTCTTCCATCTCCTATATTTACCAGCAGCTACCGGTAGAGCTATGTATCATGTAAGTCCAGATATTACAGATTCAGAACTACATTATTTATATATTTTATAGTTTAACTTGTAAAAGCAATTATACGTTTTTGTTTTAAAAAATATTCTGACTTAAAATATCATTAGTTTACAAGTGGAAATCATGGCACCAGTTCCTTTGTTCTTTGAGCATATAGCCAGTCACCAGTACAGATAAAGTCCCAGTACTTGAGAAAGAAACACATTTTACGGAATGCTGACCTCCATTCTAGGACTCCAGGCCAATTATGCACTTTTCATTGCTATTCTGGAGGACCAGTGACCAGGACCTCCTACATTTTTACATGCTCCATCATCTTGGGCTTTCAAGTAGAGATGTGCAGACTCTGTTTTACTCTGATTTCAAAGCAGGATCTTATTGGCTATCAACTGTCAACAACTGTCATGTGATTTGGGATAGCCAATAAAATCCTGCTTTGAAATCAGAGTAAATCAGAATCTGCACATCTCTACTTTCAAGATAGGACCTTAGATTGAGGGCACTCTGTATTCTGTGTACTGGTACACAAAGTGGAGTATATTTCTGATAGTATTTAGTTTTTACTTATTTCCTAATTCGTTCTTTGGATAATATCTGGAGAAACCAGTGCCAAACCTTTCTACAAACATCTGTTTCTCCTATATGAATTAAGATGATTTTCTTTGTACGCTGTATATTGTTGTTTCGGGTTATTGCACAGTTTGAGTATTCTAGTAATTTTGTTAAAGTTAGGCCAATGTGATTTCCAGGTTGCTTCATAAATTGTAACAATTGTCTGCCTGCATGTCTGTACAATTTCATGCTTTCCACTTTCTAGTATTACAATTATTGGTATGAAAGCTCCTTTTATAGTGGTTGTTCTTATGTTGCTTTAAAAATAATACATGCCATATTAATCATCGCCTAGAGTTGACTTGAAAATTATTGTGAACACGCAGGAGGTGACAAGCCAAGACCAATTTAAAATCCAATTGGTTATTAAACGTGTTGGTAAAACAGTATGAAGATGACTGTGGATCTTGCTTATTAGCCTGAATGTGCAGATATATTCCACACTGTAATAACATGTTTCTCAGCTGCCAAAAGTGATCTGAATGTTCTCCATCTCATCCAGTTTGACCAGATTGTACTCCAATCTTGTCTTTGGATCTAAACTGCAAAATCTTGCACTGTTCTTTTTAGAAGTCTCTTAGAATATATGCATTCAGTTTAGAGCCAGCAGACATTTTTCAGACTTGAATTCTTTCAACCATGCTTTACTTTACTTTTCTGAAGTAAAAAAGTTTGGTCTTCAATAGTTGTTATGATTTATGTCTCTTCATTGTGTTGTGTATGTGACCAAACCAAAAATCGTATGCAAGCAATCTTAGCAATGAGTTTGAATTGGGAGGTAGGTGGTATATGTATGTGTGTGTGTAGCTGTAAGCTGCATTTTATTAGCTATATAGCACATCTATGAAACACTGCCACACAGCAGTGGCAGACAGGATGGCCATTTAATGGCCAGGATGGCAATACAACCCCATAGAATCAATGTTTTTGAAAGAAGAGGAAACCAGAGAGTACAGAGAAATGGAGTTGGTGAATGTATGTAGTGGAAGGTAGGTAAAGGACTGATTTTGATTAATTAGTTAATTTGCATGACAAAGAATGTTTATGAAGGTGAGTATGTCCAACAGGTGTGCCTCCAATGTTCTTTAACACTTGGAATCCTTGGCTGTTGACATTGTACTTCAACCCTTGTCAAGAATCCTTGGCTTCTGTATTTTAACATTATGGCCCTTATACTAGTTGAATCGGACGGATGCGTATTTCGGACAGGAACCGAGTGTCGTACGGATCGCTCACACCGCCCGAATGCAGTACAACGCCAACCAAACGGACCGCGAGTGGATGTTTCATGTGAACACCTCCCCCATCCTCCGATGGTCGGCGACCATCGGATGATGGACAGAGTGGTGAGATAGCACCGAGTGCTCTAGCCCACTCTGACATTTCTCCGTATGAAAGCAGGGATATGGGTGGGAATCTGACATCTGGCTATGTCAGCTGTCCGCCCCCCCCCCCCCCCCCCACACACACACACACGTGCATCAAGCCCATGAAATGCGGTGCGTACGCATATGGTAATGAGCCGAAAAAGCCCTTCACGTCCCTCTCCACCCCCTGCTTGGATAGTTCCGACTATCATTTTCTGCACAGACCTCACGCCGTGTTCGTATGTGTGAGGCATTCGCACGTGCGCAGATACGCCTCTGTACATGCGCAAACACCAACCATCGGCTGTCCGTCCGCACTCTGAGCCATCCAACTCAATCAGAACAAGGGCCTATATGCTTTCTGGTTAAAGATGTGTTGCAAATTAGTACTACATTAAAGTAATAACCAATCTATAAATGTTTGATTTATGCAAAAAAGACCATCCCCTGTGGCCTCCAAAAATACAGCCCATTATGAAAAGAAAAGTGATGTAAGATGGGATTGTCATTGGGACATCCCACCTTATCTTAGGTTGTGCATAGTTTTTTTTTTATCATTTTTTATTCAGGATTGAGCATCATAATATTTCAATCAATAAAATATATTTGTATTTGTTACAACAAGAAGAAATGATGTCGTCATTTGGGTTATGTTAAAATACATTACAATTTCTATTCTTTCCTTTAACATGCAAACAAACCATAACAACATGGATGAACACGGTCCGGAGGCCCCCCAAACCCCGTAATAATTATTGGCCTACTGGAAGATCTATAGGAGCGTCTCCCAAGAGATTCCTAGTTTCATACCATTGTGTGGATCTAAAACATCTGTCAATCTGTATTTTAAGATTGTTTGATAGGGAATCAATAAAACCCTCCCATATATTTGAAAGAAGTTCTCTGTGCATTCTTCCTTCTGGAAGGATGTCTCTATCCATTCCATATGAAAGATATGGAAAAGTTTAGCCCTGAATAATTGAATGGATGGAGGGTCCGCTTGGATCCAATGATGAAAAACACATTTTATGGGCTTCAGCTGAGATTATTAACATCATCTTTATCATCTTTTTACTATCAGGTAATATCGGTGTATTGGGAGGGAATGCTCCCAACAAAGCCCATTCCGGAAAGGCTATTTAATAAATAAGTTAGAGAATCCCTGTACCTGTCTCCAGAAATGAAATATGAGAGGACAATCCCACATACAATGTTTAAATGTTGCCCCTGAGCAGCCACATTTCGGGGACGTTTCAGCCTCGGCGATGCCCATAGTGCAACGTCTGTGTGGGGAGAGGTATCAGTTATGATATATGTTGTAGGTCATTTCTCTATACATGGAAGAAGGCAATGTCCTCCAGGAATAGTGGAACAATCGTAACAGGTGTTTATTGTGTACTGAGGAAAGATTTGCATCCACGTGGACGTACCCGTTCGTATAGTGTCTAAGGCAATAGGGGTGTGTAATATTTAATAGTAAGTTGAGATGGCTCATCTTTCTAAGGTTGGTCTAAGTAGGAGCGTGTCCAAGGCATTAATCTTATCAGTAGCTGAGAGGTATTTAAGGACTGAACTCGCGTAATGTTGAGCTTGGTACATAGCCAGAGCCTGCGACAAAGGGAGTGTGTATTTTTCGGCTATGTCATGGACCTTTTAAGGGCGCTGATGCTGTTTCATTTTACAAGGGCCTTTACGTGCATGATTCCTGTACTTTTCCACGACTGGAAAGGATGTAGTGCCTGAACATTCAGGATTCGCCATTAGTGGTAAAAATAAGGAGTGGTGGCTATTCAAATGATGTTATTTCTCGTAAGGTGCCAGACCTTCCAGGGTGTTAGTAAGAGGGGGTTTTGAGCTATTGGGGGGTGTTATCTCTTGTTTATGGCAAAGTAAAAACGATATCAAGTGTAGGTGAGGTGAAAAAGATTGGTCTATGTCCGTATCTGTGTGATTGGAGGTTTCATGTATCCAGTCCTTGATGCATGCTTGGTTATAGATGCGAAAATTAGGGAGATTTGTGCCTCCATTGATCACGGGTTGCTGTAGTTTTATTAGACTTCTCCTTGGTCGTTTGTCTTGCCATATAAACTCCCGGAATACCTTGTTAATTTGTTTTTCGTCTGTGGTGGATAATAATAGTGGCAGCATTTGTAATGGATATAATATTTTTGGGAATGTTAAGGTTTTACATAGTTTAAAAATTCATTTGGAGGTTGGTAATCAGGTTGTTTTTGGAAATTGTATGTGCAGGTCCAGTATGCTTATAGCTAATACTGGACTGCCTGCTATTATTTTACAAGATGTTATCACTTTATAAAAATAAGTTTCATGACATAACAGAGAGGAGATGCCTAGAGGGTTAATATCCCTACCTCTGCTTACTCTGACCATACAGATGCCTTCACAAATGTCAAGATTTAAGTAAAATCATTCCACACCGAAAATGTTGACTTTTTTGGTATTATGCCCATGCATGACAATGGCTTTCATTTAATCCTGAGCAAGAACTGGTGACTGACTTCATCATCCTTATTAGGGTTAGATCATAAACCAATATACTGCTCACCTTCACTTCTTTCACACAAGTATCCTCAATTTTTATTGTTACCATCTTTATACACAAATTCGCAGAGGCTGCAAAGTACAATGTCAGACTCACACATTGCTAATATGGATACTCATAGACTCTCCTCAGGGATCTGTGAAGACTTCATTTTTTATGGCTTGTTTTTTGAAGGTGACAACTGCCTCCCTTCTTTAACATTGTTAAATATTTAGATTTCTGGTGGCCTTTTGTTTTAAGCGTTCTGCACAATAGACCACCTTTTCAGAAGATGTTAAAAAACTATTACAGGTTGAGTTTCCCTTATCCAAAATGCTCGGGACCAGGAGAATTTTGGATAACGGATTATTCCGTATTTCGGAATATTTTAATATTTCAATGATGTATTTTGAAGTATCTTGCATTTATGCTGTATAAACACATAATATACACACAAATATATTTTATTAGCACATAAAATACACACAAATATATTTTATTTGTTCAAAAAACAAGGTTTCAAAACGTGAAACAAAATGTGTGTACTGTCAGCACTGAATTTGAATGCCAAGCAATCATTGTCTTGCACATATATAGTGCCAGTTACATATCATGTCCCCAGTGAGTTTTTAGCAAAAAAAAATTTTTTTTTCACTTTCTGGAATGTATGGTTTTCGGAATAATTCGGATAACGGATATTCGGATACGGGATACTCGACCTGTATAATGTTCAGCAGCCACAGCACTAATACTGTGTTGCTACTTCTGCTCTTCTATCAACTGTTAGTTATCGTCTCACGGCGCTATTATTAAGTAATGATGGCACCTGCTGTCATTAGTTTTACAGTGCCTGAACAACACTTGTTTTTTTTTTAAATGAGGTCACCATGCTACAGCCCTTCACTGAAGAACAAGACTGAGGATAACCTCCTGTGCTCCTGCATGATTGTACTAATAATACAGGTATATACATGAAAGGTAGTATTTAGGGCAGTGGGGCAAGGGGTGGTCTTCAATAAAGGTGTCATCATCCAGTGCCATGTTGCAAGCTGTCACCCACCATCATGCTAGCACAGCTGCTGTCTGCAATGGATAAGGGGACAGCAGAAAACAGCAACACACATGATCGGGTCAGGAACTAGTGCGTTCCTTTTCAGGGAACTGGTGGTCATGATTGTTGTGAATCATGCCCTTGGTTGCGACCATTCCTTTTGCAGAAGCTGCTGTCATTAACCATTCACTGAGCAACAACCTGGACTGGGAGAGCAGTCCGCCAAACACATCCAATCCCAGCTAAGGGAAACACTGAGAGGGTATGGTGAGGAGTCTGCAGTCCACAGGGTCTGTTGGATCTGGATGACTCACAGACAATGGGCCAGATTTATCAAGCTTCAAAAAAATATAAAATGGAGAGAGATAAACAAGCAGCCAATAAGCTCCCTCCTGCCATGTTACAGGCTGGGTTTGAGAAGTCACAGGTAGGAGCTGATTGGCTAGTTGTTTATCGATCTCCACTTTATCACTTTTTGAAGCTTGATACATCTGGCCCAATGTCTGGTAAGGTCAACCTTTTTGCTTTCAACCTAAAGGTCAACACAAGCAATAGGTCAGCATGGGAAGGTGTCTCCTGCACTGCTCTTGATCTATCGGCAGAAACAGCGGTATACGTCACTGAAATGTGAACAATCAGACATTGTGGCACATGTGTACAGTATACTGGGATAGATAAGCAGAATTATTAGTACTTCTTTGGACTAACATCTATAAATGTAGGTGAAAGAGCTAAAAGATATTTTTCACAAGTTTGTAACAGACTTGCTTTATCACTGAGCAGAATATTACAGCTAGTGTGTGTGTGTGTGTGTGTGTGTGTGTGTGTGTGTGTGTTTATGTATGCTTGCATATATATTAGTAAATGTATATATTTACAACTGTACAGGATTTATGACCTTTTCATTTTCTAATACAGCATCCCAATCATTTAAGCCATGCTCTGTTAATCTTCAGTTTTTATCACAGTAACATCATAGTCATTAGAGTCGGTAATATAGCCAGGAATTAATAAACCCACTTTGAGTGCTTGAATAACAGAAAGTGTGCTACCAGTTGCTAAGCAGCAGTATTTGAACAAAGCGACAACAGAGATGTTAACTGGCATGTCCATTTTCTGCGGACGTTAATGAGGCGCATTCCTTTATTTGCCATATAGTTTCTTGGCAAAATGTAATAGAGGGTTTTCAAAAGCGTATCATCGTCCCTCCTCTCCACCTCTACAGTCGAGAGATTATGATTTGATTCATAATTCTGTGATATAAAAGCAGAGTTGAATAAAAATGAATATTAACATTATTTTTGTTTTTAGCTTCTCTTTTTTTTTAATAATGTTACCCCTTTTTTGCTTCTGGTTATTTGTTTTGATATATAAATTAGATTTTACATTGATTTATTTGGAAAACTCCTCCGACCGCTATAGTTTATTTTAAATCCGCAAGCTGAAAATCACTGGCGTATACAGATGTCATTCTTGTTTGGCCCATACACACTGGGTGACTTTGAGCTGAAAACATTATAGTTTACTCGTCTGAGTTACTTTCAGCTGGAAAGCTCCCAGTGTGCACGGGGAAGCAATGAACGCTGATGTGCGCTCCGGCATCATCACTGGCCCGGCCACTCATCTGAACAGCGAAGAGGACGACTTTCCTTAGTATCCTGCTATGGAAAGGTGTCCACCCTGGGAAAAATCACTAAAACAGGCAAAAAACACTAATTGTGTATGCACTGAGGATTTTCTACCCCATCAAATTATTTTATCCCGCCCCCCCTCATCCATCATCTATAGATTGTAAGCTTGCAGCAGGGCCCTCTAACCTCCAAGTCTGTCTGTTGTTAGCCAGTTTGTTTATCACGGTCTACCATTGTAAAGCGCAACTGAATCTGCTGCACTATATAAGAAACTGTAAATAAATAATCATCGTTATCAATACACGCTGGGCAAATACGCCAAGTGTGTATGGACCCATCTATCCCCACTTCTGTAATAGAAACACCTAACACACACCCAAAAGGGAAAATTATAAGTAACATATTAGTACACTTAACCTGTACTGTATTGTTCTGTTCTGTTAGAGCAGCTCTTCTAAGAGCTAATTCAGCCAAAACAAGGCTATTATAGTATCCTAGTATTCCCCACAGCGATGCCTGTGCTTGCACTTCTGTGCTTCCATGACCAACAGATTAAAGCTCACATTTTAATCCTTTCCTCGGCTGTCTTGCGCTGAGCACAAAAAGTCCTGATCCATAGTAAGCGCTCACTCTGCCAGAATAACCCAAAAAAACCTCTGCTGCGAGGGTCACATACTGCCAAGAAACGTGAGCAGCTGCAGATGCTAATAAAGGAGCTTGGTCCTGGCAGTGATTTCTCCCCTACAAGAAAAGATCACTCTATTTTACAGTCTCTGGGTTTCTGGATTACAATACAGTGATTGCAGTTCTTGTCAGAAACCTGTAATCACTGATAACTTACAAAGCACAAGCTACAAAATTTTGCAGAATGGTATAGTAAGCATATACAGACACCGCTAAACCCTTTTTGTCTTATGTGGAGTGTGCAAACGTTTACATTTTTTGTTATTACAGTATGTCGGGTGAGCAGTCACTATCAGGCCTCCTTAGCCAATTTTTACTTGACTTTGTCCATTCATTTTATAATACACCTTTGACTCCGACAAATGATTTTACACTCTTGGCCCAATGTACTGAAACATGGAAAAGTTTTAGTTGGATGAACTGTAATAGAGTGTATTTGATAATGCCATGCCTAAGTGAGGAGAGACGCACTGGGCCAATGTAAGTTGATTTTTTTTGTTTTGGTCTTTAAACCATTGCATGTATGTCAATACTATAAACTAAAGCTCAGGATGAGATTAAGCTTTATATGTAAAGTAACAATTTACGCGAAATCTGAAGCTTTCTGATGTAATCGCCATTGTTTTCAATAATAAGTGGGGAAAAAATTATATACATTGCGTAATACTAAGGCGTGTATTCACCACTAATAACGGTGCTCAGTAATTGTAATTATCATGTTTCAGACCCAATGATTAGACTTATTTTGCTGAAATTACTAAAAATCACAGGCAGGCACAGTTGCGTCGAAAAAAGCCTCTCTGCGATCTATAAAGAAGGCAAACTAGCATAAAATTAATCATTTCCCTTCCTTACCTGGGCTAGGGCTATTCTGCACATGAGCTGACAGGAGACCATACATGTGCATCGCCATTTTCCCTGTAAGGCGCAGGAAGAATTCTCTTGGCAACTTTTGTAAAAATAGTAGGCCATAAGCTTACTGTAGGACAGGGGTGGGGAACCTCAGGTCCGGGTGCCGTATGCGGCCCATGTAGCCGGTGTGAGTGGCCCAACCAGCGGCTTTGACGGGAGTCAAGTACAGGGGAATTCTCATGAGAGGTCGTAGTTCTCGCGAGATTCCTCTTAACAGCAGCCAGAGACTGTCCGTCCTATTCAGTGGCAGCCACCGGAGCGTGGGACGGCTGCAGCAGGACAATTTGTAAGATAAATTTTTACATATGGCCCCCGAAGGATTTTTTTCCCCATACAAACGGCCCTTGGCACAAAAAAGGTTCCCCACCCCTGCTGTAGGATAACACCATCTGGTTATTTGTGTTATATGAGGGCTAATCTGACAACTTCGTGGTTCCCATTTATTGGTGATATCTGCACCTCCATAGCACATTTGTCAGATCCTTAAAATTTGTGGATTCCTAGAAAATGTTACTTGAATAACATACCCCTTAGCTATAATTGACACGCATGCCTTTTCTCAGCCTGGCACACTGTGCAGCATATGCCCTTTGCTTATGCATTGTGGCATAGATGAAGACTATAAGAAGTAAACACATACTTTTCATACTATGGGGGAGATTCTCTAAACTAAAAATGCAGTAAAAACCCCGTTTATCGGGGGTTTTACCACATTTTGGGATGCTCTAAGTATCCCCGCCAGGCTATGGCGGCAGGTGGCATCGCCCAAAAAATCTGGCGATGCACCATAGAAGCCTATGGGCTTCTAACGCGACCCCCCCGCCCCGCACCGACCCCCCCTTCCTCACCTGTGTAGCAGCTGTGCTGCCCTAACCTGTGACCTCCTCCTCCCTGCACTATGATCCTCTTCCGGGTGCAGGGAGGAGGAGAGCCAGCTCCCCAGCCGCAGCAGAGTGCCGGGTAAGGGAGGGGGGAGCCGCCGGGTCCCGATGGGACCCGCTGACTCACCGCAAAGGACAGCTCTTAACGCAAGAGCTGTCCTTTGCCATAATTATTGCATATGTTACAGCATATGCGATAATTATATATGCGGTAGCCGTCTGTAAGGGGGCACGCATGTTAGAGCAGGGGGATACATAGATTAGGCAGGTTCTCCTAAATCAATGGCTTGAAGTCAGCCAGCCCCAGAACATATAATTCATGATTGTCCTGGTTGAATATGATGGTAAAACTATAGATAGACTGTATCAGCTGTTGTATACCAGACTGTAGAGCATTGTGAACAACTGACCTAGATGCTGAGATTGTTTATTACTGATCTATATTATGCAGGGACTCGCAAAGTGATATGTCTTTTGTATCTAGCTGCTGGTTAATATATCCTTGACTTATTTATTGCATCAACCTTCTCTTCAATTGGGCATATTTATATTTAATGCAAGTAATGCCTTTTGTTATATGTTTCTTTATTATGCTCATTGTTCATGTACTATATATACTGGTTTTCCTCGGTTTTTGCATGTTAGATAAAAGCAGTTTGAACCAATATGAAAGAAGGTGTGTGAGCTTGGGCTTACTCGGAGTTCCTGTTTTACCAGCTTTATAGTATTTCAGTAGTTGTACGTAAGTGGTGACATGTACACTTTCTAATCGGCCTATTTTGCTAAATGAGCCACTTGTCGGCCTCTCATCAACTTGGTAGCCACAGTTTCATGAGCATATTTTTGCCACCAACAGGGTCCTTCACTGCACCCTATAACAAGTTACACTTCTCCCGAGGCACATTACGTTTCTAAGGCTGGGACCACACATCGTTATTCTTTCTTTTTATATGTAGTCACTTATTGGTTGTTTAGGACTACACTGCCACAAATTACAAATTATACAGTGCAGTTCTGATGAGTCAATTAGTGTGCACCCAACAAATACAACATTGTCCCCTTTTCTGTATTCATGGACTTGCTATACAGGAAGGATGCTGTGTGTGGAGCCACACAGTGTTTGGATTTCAAGTAGAACACAGTGCGAACATCATACATTCAAATATTTGTGTTCTTCTTGAAATCTGGTCAACCTGCCATCCTGTCCAACCATTGATGCGGCAGCTGAGGCCCTGCAGCGATGTGTTGCTGGCAGCATAGAAGACTACAGTCTACTTCCTGCCAAGCGGGACCCACTGTACCGATATGTGTGGCCACAGCCTATGGGTAATTTCTCCTGATTTTTTTTATGTATACTGCTAGGCCGAACCAAGTTGTTGGGCTTAAGGACAGGATGGTTTTCAAGTGATCATATATGCTGCATATGCCTAAGCTTGTATCGGACTGTGCATCAGAAAAGCTATGAATTGAAAGGTCTGCACTGTCTAGATTGACAGTAAATAGGTAGACACGAAAAGCTCGACATGTAGTGGGTCACCACAAGCAAAATTTCGACATGGAAAAGAAAGGTTGACGTGCGTTTGTCATTTTCAACCTAGTGTTTGTCGACCTATTGACTGTCAACCTAGACACTGTAGGCCTGTCATCCGGCTCACAGAGAAATCGAGAGAGGGGTGTTCTGTATCCCGATAGGCTGCTCCGATGTTTATGGATCTGTGCATGTATGTATATTTCCTGCATCATCGCCTGCAATGCCCCCCTGACTTTTTGTAATAAAGGCTATATAATAATGGCTAATTATATGGCAGCAAATGTCCATTTCAGTGCTTCTTATCGATGTGCTGACTGATATTTTTTACATGCTAGATAGGCCGACTACCATGCTAAACTTACTCATGTCAAAGTGTATTTATGAAGTTATGTATACTGTATAGTATACACAAATTTTGCAGCGCTTTCATAGAGAATATTTAGTCATTCACCGCTGGAGCGATACCCTTTTGCCTGGCAAATCACAAGGTGTTTTTTATTTTTTTCTTCAATCATTGGCTATTTAGCATAGCCACATAATAAATAATTCCTCTTTTAATGTCCTCAAGTTTTGCCTTTTACAACTTCCTCCTTTTGTGACCTTATCAGGAAATGTATTACTAGTTCCTCTTGAATATACAAACTGAATTGTGAATAGAATTTGTTATGCAAATTTTGAAATGTACAGCGGCATGTGATTGTACAAGTAAAATAACACCTGTATATGTTCATCTTTAATGTCTGTTAATATCTGTTTTTGTTTTTTTGGGCTACATTACATGAGTAAGTCCTTATTTCTGAATTTGTTCAAATTTCTGCCAAGTGTGCTGCATGTAGAGTTGTAATTAAAAATGCGCCCACATGGACACACAGATGTGTCTACATAAAAATGCACATACAGAGGAATCCACAAACTTCTCCGTACACTACAAGTCACGGTAAGCACGCCATACATCTACAAATTTATTGTCCGATCTGAGCGCAATTGACATTTGATTCAAACTTCTGGAAAACTGACAAACTGTCAGATATTACCAGGTTTTTTTTTTCAATCAGCCGGATCTGACAATCAATCTGTAGATGTATGGCCAGCTTTACACATAATCCGTGAGAGTCGTTTGACTCTGTAGCACCTTTTCATGCAAATTTTTTCCATTCACAAAACCGCGAATATAGGATGCATAGGTAGCCATTGCTTATTAACACTTTGACTGCCTAGTAAATTTGTCAAAAATAGTTTTATTCATCATAATGTTAATGTTTACCTTCTATAGGAAATGCAATCCTTTTTTTTTTTTTCTTACACATTTAAAAAAAAAATAATTGTAGAATAAATATGGCATTTTTAGCAGAAATTTCTCAGATGTTGGCACGCAAAGGTTTAAAATGATATTCTGTACGTATATATTCTGTTTATGCGTGTGGCTGCATCTGCATACAAAATGCTAGGTTACAGGGTAGGGTAACATAGAATTTCATTTGTCACTGACACATGCAATGTAAACCTGCTGCATATCATTTTAATCCGCAAGTGTTGCTTATGCACCCTATATGCATTTTTCGAGTTCTATACATTTTAATGGAAAACATCACACGAAAAGAGTCTCTATGCTACTGAGTCATGCCACAGCAAGGCACAAATAGAACGGCTGTTTAACACACAAGATTTCTAGATGTATCTGGACACATCTGAATGCTTTCATGTGTGTATGCTGATTCAGCTGCATCTTAATATAGGTCCAGTTTGAAATAAAGCTAATGGGTGCTTCAAGAGCACATATTTACCCTTGTCTGTACGTTAGTCTCACAAGATTTAACATGCATGCATCTCTACTGGGCATGCTTAAATTGTGTGCCTACACACTGCACTTCTACTGTACTTCTCAGTAAGTGCACAATACTAGTTGCACTTTCCAGTGAATGTGAGCAACTCAGAGCTTCAGTCTGGTACAGGTTAGTACAGGAGGGGGAGACTGAAACTAGCATTTGCTTATCACTGCTTCACAATAAAAATCCATTACATTATGTGTAACTCCATTAATTACACACTATAAATGAAAAAATTACTATTCCTCCAAAACTCTATTATTATTATTATTATTATTATTATTATTATTATTAATAAGAAAGGTGCATTCATACAAAAACAAATCGCATCTACTTTTCATCCCTGTGAATATGGTATCATTTTTGTGGGTACTGCATGAAAACAATTCATGATGCTGATGTGTGAACTGCTGGTGGAACTTTCTCGGATCGAACCAAGAAATCTGCTGAAATCAATCCAAATAGCATGTGCTTGACATCCGATCCGTTGCGGGGTCCCATGCGCATCGGATCGGAGACAGAGATCATATGTGCTGCATGTTAGAGCTCCGGGTCAGGTCCCCTCTCGGCAGCGGGGAAAGGGGATTGCATGTAACACATCACATGCAGAAGTATCCCATGCAATGTATCTCATGCGATCCTGCCCAGTGGCTGAAGGGGGATTGGAATGCGACTTTTTCCAATGAGAGAAATTGCATAGTGTATGGGCACTTTTAAGCCGAAAGGTGTGTGTGTGATATAGATAGATATATATATATATATTTTTTTAAAGTAAATGTGGTAAGGGACAGCTATGCGGTAAGGGACATGATTCGCTTGTTTGTCCCACATCTAATGGTTGGCAGCCACAAGCACTGGTTTTGCCTATTGCTATGGCTATAAATACTTTGAATTGGTCTCGGACTACTTAACCAAGGGCACCCTAGCGCACAGTTTGCAAACCAGTAGTTGAGAAAAAAACAAAAAACTGGATAGTCCCAAAAGGTTGTGATATAATGATTACATCTTTGGCTACATGTTTGTTGTGCTGAAAATGTGTACTGCCTTGGCAGCAAAAGGGTTACATTTTGCAAGAAAGAGATTTACCTTACCTTCTTTAGAGTAGCAAATACACAAAGGAATTATTTGCTTATGTTTTAATATTTGCGCACTGTATTATCAGTTTTAAGATGTGTAGTTGCTGTGATCAGCTTAATAACTTGGTTTTGTCCCAAATATTGGACAGAATAATACCTCTTGCCCACAAGAAAATCAAATTCCCGGTTGAAAATATATATAAAATTGCATAAATTGTGTTTTATTTGTCATCCTTACGTTGTTATGTAGTCAGAAAGGGCTTCACTTCTGTTTGTCCACATAATTTATGATTGGAAGCCACAAGCACTGGTTTTGCCTCTTAAATTGTCTATAAATAATATGAATTGGTCCTGGACTCCAACCCAGGGCACCTCTGTGAGTGTTCAGGGGCACCCAGCATGCCACTGCACATAGTTTGGCAACTGCTGCCCTAGTGGAATGGGATCATTGAGTCGACCTAAAGATGGTCGACAGTCATTAGGTCGACCATGTTGGGTTGACATACAGCGATGTCAACAGGTGTCTAAAACCCCCATGTCGACCTTTTGACTGTCGGCCTAGACCATGTTGACCTAAGTACCTGTCGACCATGTCCCATGTGGACCTAGACAACTGTTGCCCTTGCTGTATGTCGACCAAATGACTGTCGACCATCTTTAGGTTGACCAACCGACCGTGTCCCACCCTAGTCATCCCAATTTGATATGAATGTATTTTATTCAGCATAATAATTGGTGTATTGCTCAGTTTTTTTTCTTGCATGCAACTATTATTGATGCCTACATTTTCCATTTTTGTTCTTTTAAACCTATTTTTTTTTTTTTTATTAAAAATGACACAATCTAATCTGCTCTCTCTTATTTAACACAATCTGTATAAGTGCCCATAGTTTAATCAAGTCTTAAATTATGGCTGTTTAATTCTAAAACTGGAACATTTATGTTTCTTGTCAGTATGTGCAGACCACCTTCTCTTCTAGTTAAAATGTAATTAACGTTTGAAAAAAAAATTTCCATTGAAGAAACCAGCAAGATCTAATAATACATTATTTTCTGTGGAGCGCCTCTTAATATAAATGTTGCTAGCAACTAAGAAACTGTTGTGTATAATGAAAAGGACGCCCACATTTCTCAAAGATCCACATTATTCATGTGCATTGCAAAAAACAAAACAAAAAGATCCAATAATAGCTCCAAGTTGGAAGCCATTGTATAGAATGCCTTTTTGTATTCTACATACAATTTACAGTTACACCAAATATGCAATCGAGATCACCCTACCACTCCACTGTCCTCATATGATCAGTAGAGCATTTATTTTGTTCATTTGTTTGAGGTGCATATATGAAATAAAGGAGTAGATTCAACATGAGCTGCCATCAGCAACTCTAATCTTTATATAAAGTAATGATATGCTGGGGTAATTGTGGACAATAACAAGCATTTCAATTAAATTTTCAAATGAAAAGATTTACTAACCTGGCATCTCCAAGAGGGTATTAAAACACTGTTCTGTAATTCTTCCTAGCAATACAGTACTTCATCAACTGTTCTCCCCCCCCCCCCCCCCCCCCCCCAATTCTTTTCAACTATATGAGAACACATTTGAAAGGTCATGGAGAAAGCCCTGATTGTGAAATATAATTGGAAAAATTCACCTTTTTTTTTGGTTTAAATAAACTTTATTTGGATTTTCAATATAGAGAAACAATTACAAAGACTTGCATGACAATTGATTGTATAAGACATTACCAAGACAAATCTCTGTACATGTAAAAATAATAACATACTGTATCTGAAAGAGTAAATCAATAAGGGGAAAGTAGAGATGGGTAAAATTGCTGTATAAGAGTTGGACAAAGAATTTCCCACTTTGGTCATGTATTGCTATGGTTGATATGAAAAAAATTTAATTTACATTACATGGCAAAAAGTACAGCATATGGACACTCTAATATTACTGCCCTGGGTACTTATGTAGTATCTGGGCTGCCGATTTTTTGATTGTATGCCTTAAGTTAAGGCATACAATCAGATGCGATGCGATATCGCATCGCATCGCATACGATGCGATGCGATGCGATGACCCGATTTTTCCATAGGATTCAATGTTAAAATGGACTGAGTCCATTTTAACATGGAATTCAATGGGAAAAAGGGGTCCTTTTCATACCCCTACTATCCAAGTGGGCATGGAGTTGGATATAAACCTGTGGCGAGCGTAGCGAGCCACCGAGCCCGAAGCGTGGCGAGCGAAGCGAGCCCCGCGAGGGGACGGTATTCTGTGTCCCCTCGCGGGGCTCGCTACGCTCGCCACGCTTCGGGCTCGGTGGCTCGCTACGCTCGCCACAGGTTTATATCCAACTCCATGCCCACTTGGATAGTAGGGGTATGAAAAGGACCCCTTTTTCCCATTGAATTCCATGTTAAAATGGACTCAGTCCATTTTAACATTGAATCCTATGGAAAAATCGGGTCCATCGCATCGCATCGCATCGCATGCGATTTGGTCGGGTGCGATGCGATGCGATGGACCCGATTTCAAAATCGGCAGCCCAGTTACTACATAAGTACCCTGCCCTGTTATGTGCTTATTTCATTACAAAACTGTAAGCTATTTCAGTCTTTTCTGTGAAGGCTTTGAACTAGATTTGGCTAAAGGTGGCCATACACACGCAGATTTATCTGCAGATCTGTCTGGTTGGAACAAAAACATGGTTATGGATGAGAGCAAATGAACGTTGACTATTTGCTTGGAAATGCTGGGAAACAGACAAACTGTCACTCATCCATAACCATGTTTTTGTTCCAACCAGCCAGATCTGAAGATAAATCTTACTAATGTATGGGCACCTTAAGATTGACGTCAGGGCTCTCTGCAGGCCGTTTACATGTCTTCATACAAAATGCTGAAAATCATATTTTGTTGCATCTCTTTGTACATGTTGACAATGTCATGCTAAAACAGTAAATGTCCTTCCTTAAACTTTTCCACAAAGGCCAGTATCCAATAAGCTGTGGTAGCTTGCAGTGGATTTTTGACTCACCGGGGCTATCCATTTATCCCTGCCCAACGGTAATTATTGGGGGTAGCCAATCCAAGCCACTGAAAGCCATTACCTCTTTAGGCCCCCATACACTATGTGACTTCTACGAATGGAGAAGTTGCAAATGATTGGACCAGTTTGAGTGGTTACCTGTGGAGTACCCCAGGGATCTATACTTGGACCAGTGCTTTTTTATATTTTTATTGGTGACATTGCAATTGAAATTGAAGGTAAATAAAGGAGGGTATTCAATGTGGGGTCAAGACTGTCAAACTGACTCGACAACCGTGACCCTGTCCCGTTCAAAATCACAAGTTCCGTCTGCTGCGGGTCGAGAAGGGGGCGTGTCCGGCAATAGTTGAGCTGCGGCCGGGAGCTTGACAATTCCCATCCGTTCTCGGCAGAACGAGCCCAACTGCTTGTGCAGTCAGATCCGTTCTGTGAGATCCCCTGTTGAGGAAGACCGCATTAAATTGGGCCCAGCGACCCCCCCCCCCCCCCCGGAGTGGCACGCCAGTGATTGAATATCCCCCTATGTCTTTTTGCAGATGACACAAGGGTAGACACACCAGGAGGGGTAAAACAAATGATTGATAATCTAGGTAGATTAGAAGAATGGTCAAGAGCATGACCACTACATTTTATTGCAAAATGCAAAATCATGCACTTGAGTCTCAAAAATCAGAAGACTAAATATAATCTAAATGGCAGTATAATGGAAACTACTGAGTAGGAGAGGGATCTAGGTGTCACTGTTTCAGGCAACCTAAATGCAGGTAGTCAAAGTAACATAGCAACGAAGAAGACAAGTCAGATGCTTGGTTGCATAGGAAGAGGAATTAGCAGTAGAATGAAAGAAGTAATAATGCCACTGTATAGGTCACTGGTACGACCTCATCTAGAGTACTGTGTTCAGTTCTGAAGACCATATCTCCAGAGGGATATCAATACATTAGAGACTGTACAAACAATGGCAACTAAAATGGTGCATGGACTACAATACAAAACTTACCCGGAAAGAATAAAAGATCTTAATATGTATAGTTTAGAGCAGAGAAGGGAAAGGGGGGACATGATAGAAACTTTCAAATATATCAAGGGTTTTAACAAAGTACAGGTGGGAGACATTATTCACAGGAAGAGGAACAACAGAACACGAGGACATGCACTGAAACTAGAGGGAGGAAGATTCAGGGGAAATTTGAGGAAATATTACTTCACAGAAAGGGTATAAGTGGAATAGCCTCCCATCAGAGGTGGTAGAGGCAAATACAGTAGAGCAATTTAAATATGCTTGGTATAGGCATATTGATATCCTTACAAAGAAATAAGGATCAAATATGGTTTGAGGTAACATGATGGGCCAAGTGGTTATTATCTGCCGTCAAATTCTATTGTCTCCCTTGACTCGCGCAGCAGCTTCCCGGGTGGCAGGATTGGATACAATACACTGTGGGGGTTATTCTGGTTGATTCCCAAAGCTGCTAAATTGCAGCCTTGTGAGTCCACCAAACCCCCGCCTTGCGAACGGTGGCCTGGCCGCCACCCATTCTCCAGGGCATTTCCTCGCAGGGCCTGTGAATGGATGTTATACAGTAACATCCATTCGCAGGCTAGTGGGATCCACACACATTGGTCTCGCCATCGACCCACCCCCCCCCCCCCGCCAGCACACTTGGGTGCGTGTACCTAGCGAACACCCTGTTTGCTGTGGCCGCATGCAGCCATCATATGCGGGATGCAGTCATTTGGTCTACAGCATGATGGTCAGCAGTCATTAGGTCGACATGGGTCTAGGTCGAAAGGTCATTAGTTCCACCGGTCGTTACTTCGACAGGCCATTAGTCTGACATTGTCTAGGTCGACAGTCAAAAGGTCGACATGGGGGTTTTTCACTGTGTTTTGAGCCGACATGTGCCAACAGGCGGCATTTCATGCTCTACCATCCACTAGGGCGTGGTGGGTGAATAAAATAGTGTGCCCGACGCATTGTGTCCATGTCGACTGTGTTGACATTCAGGTAAAAAACCTGAAAAACCCCATGTCGACCTTTTGACTGACCTAAACATTGTCAAACTAATGACCCTTCGACCTAGAACCATGTCAATTTAGACCCATGTCAACCTTTTCCCATGTCGACCTAATAGTGTCGACCATCATGCTGTAGACCAAATGATCTAAGCCCGTCATATGCACATGCGCAGAAATGACCCTACACATATGCCTATGCACACCATTGGATCCTCTGCGAATATTCTGGTCCGTGCAAACGGACCAGAATAAAGCGCCGTATGCGGTCCTTTTGCATATGATGTATCATGTGCAATCCTTGCAAGGGATTCGATAAATCTTTATGGCAGCCCTTGCGAACTCTGGCTCCTCAAGGAGGAGAAACGGTGGTTTTAAAACTAACCAAGTAGGATAGAGCTTAGTTGGAGTTTACTCTTTTTAAAAAGGCACCATTTCCCATGGGCCATCCAGTGTGATAACCAGTTGAACTACCATTTGTTAGCTCCATGTTAGCAATTTTGTTTTCTTTATTGGTTAGGATGGCACTTCACTTTCACGCAGAGTGTTATAAAGGGACAAATACATGGGGCAACTTCAGTCCCATGCAAAGCGACGTAGGTTAGCACAGATCACTCAGCACACATGCGATGTATGCTGTGCGGACCAGCTTTCTTTGGTGAAAACACTGGTGATCTAACTAGATTTATACTGCATGCGGGACCGCAAATCGCTATCTCTCGGGGGTATGCGCACAGAGAGATATGTGCTTAATTTCTAAGCCATCGTCAGATCACTTAGAAATTCACCCTATAAGGGATGTTACAGTACATTATGCCTTACTTTCAAGATATCTTTTGGTACTCTTTACCTAGAAGGGCGCCCGTCGTGGTGATCGCGGGTACATTTATGTCTGGCCGCGACGCGACCGACGCGATGCCCGCGATTTCCCATTGAAACCCATGTTAAACATGGAAATCGCGTCGGTCGCGGCCGGCCATAAATGTACCCGCGATGCCCGCAACGCGATGCTCCCGATTTCCGATAGGAATCAATGTTAAATGGCCCGACCGACGCGATTTTACTGTTAAATGCCTCAATGGACCCGATGTGGCCATAGGAATCAATGTTAAATGGGCTACAGAGCCCAAATAGGCACAATTAACCCTTAAATGTCCCCCCAAATTTTTAACGCCACCCCACGATCCACGCCAACCCGAAGCGTGGCGAGCGCAGCGAGCCCGCGAGGGGCGGCGGTACGCGTCCTCCGACCTTTTCATGCCCTACTATCCACGTCGGCGTGGAGTTGAGAATAGAATAGTGTGGCGAGCGCAGCGAGCCACCGAGCCCGAAGCGTGGCGAGCGGACGCGGATACCTTCACAGGTAAACGCGTCCCCTCGCGGGCTTCACAGGTGTCCGTGGCCACGCGGACACCTGTGAAGCCCGCGAAGGGACGCGTTTACCTGTGAAGGTATCCGCGTCCCCTCGCGGGGCTCGCTGCGCTCGCCACGCTTCGGGCTCGGTGGCTCGCTGCGCTCGCCACACTATTCTATTCTCAACTCCACGCCGACGTGGATAGTAGGGCATGAAAAGGTCGGAGGACGCGTACCGCCGCCCCTCGCGGGCTCGCTGCGCTCGCCACGCTTCGGGTTGGCGTGGATCGTGGGGTGGCGTTAAAAATTTGGGGGGACATTTAAGGGTTAATTGTGCCTATTTGGGCTCTGTAGCCCGTTTAACATTGATTCCTATGGCCAAATCGCGGGCATTGAGGCATTTGACATGAAAATCGCGGTCAATCAGCCTTTTTAACATTGTTCCCTATGGGAAAATCGCGGTCATCGCAGGCAGCAGATTTTTATGTACCCGCGATTTACCCGCGATGACCGCGATTTTACCCCCGACGCCCGCGATTCCAATCGCTGGCGCCCTTCTAGGTAAAGAGTACCGATCTTTTTTTTTTTTTTTTTTTGTCCTGTTCATGCCCAAAAGGGGTTAGCTGTGCAAAATGGCGATATTTGACTAAAGTTCTGGGTGTGATTTGAAAAGTGCCATTTCTTTCTGAAATATTTTTTCTCTTCCACCACAGGGGCTTGGATGAAGAAATGTAGGCTTCTGTAGTAATTTCCATTAAGGCATCACAATTGAATTGCTGCTGGCGGATGACAATTAAACAATTTAATTCTACCCTTGGGCTACGACATGTAGAACACATTCTGATATAACCATTTTATTTATATATTTAAGATTGCAAACCTTCTTACAATTTTCTAAGTTGGTAAAAAGTTTTTCATATATATTTTTTTTTAAATGACAATTTCCTAATAATATTGAAACTTTTGTGTTTTTGGTATGTAAAAACTAGCCGCATGATCCCGCATTTTCAGTATTTTTAAAAATGAAGAAGTTTCTGGTAGAATTCTTTTCCATTTCTGTCTTAGGAGATGTTTGAAGAGAAATAACAAAGGTTTGAAAGTTTCCTTTATTTATTTTCCATGTTACTTGAAATTGTGTGCGACAAAGCTGCAGTAGTTTTGCAATGGATTATAAGCATCCTGTTTTAGAATGAAAGTTCTGGATCTTGAATTAAATCAATAACCCACATACATCTGATAAATCTAGTATTAAGCAATGTACTGTAAGTAGAAATGTGTTGGCGGCAAGGCTGATTTTGGACTTTTCTTTTTTTGCAGGAGAAATCTTACAAAGCTGTCCTTAATATTTAGCCATATGTTGGCAGAAATTAAGGCACTCTTTCCCAATGGGCAGTTTCAGGGAGATACCTTCCGGATCACAAAGGCAGATGCTGCAGAGTTCTGGAGAAAGTTTTTCGGAGAAAAGTAAGTATCTGTAATGTGATAGTAGGTGCTTTGCCAAATGATTGCATTATCCTATAATACATATAGTATTATATGATATTATAGATTTTGTAAGAGAGCATTCATCTGATGGCATATACAAATGATGGTACCAGCAGTCTTGTTCAAAGAAAATAATTCTGCAGTCACTGTGTTTTCCACCGTTATGATTGTGGTTGGTTTTTAAAGCATTAAAGTGTTTCCTGTTTATCAAGATAATACCAATGTTAGATCATTTTCAGTAGAAGGTGATACAAGTAACTTAAGCAATTTGCCTACAGTACAACTATTTGTGGAAGAAGCTTTGTCGTCATCCGCATAACCCACAATGCTTACAAAGATCTGACATCTGAAAGGAACTTTTACTAAGCCACAATACAGTAAAAATGTCATATCATCCCTTGAGCACATATATTCATATACAAATATTCCTATGTCTTAAGCCGTTGTATTTGCAATGCTTTACTTTGTCATTTGATCCAATTTGTAAGCAAAAACTAAATCCACATACATGGCATAATCATTATTCTATGAAGCATTGCTCCCAACTGTCCCCCATTTAGTGGAACAATGCTGCCTTCTAGGCCTGCCCTGAGTGGGGAGGGTAGCGCACACACCACTGCTCTGCATAATAGAGCTGAGGGAGATGGCATCTATTCAGTTACGGGAGAGCCTGGGAGCAGTACCACACAATGACAGGAACAGGTGCCACAAAGCCCCACCCCCTTTTTGGGTCCTGCTCCATGAACCACAAATGTTGGTTACATAACGTATTAAGTACTATGATACACAATACTACTACATTTGCAAAGTCAACTAGGGGAGGCTGGTAGCACTATAGCTATGAGACAGTGTTTGGTGGCCATATAATGCTGCCTAGAAAGCTAAAGGCCAATCAGACATCGAAATTAAGGAGGGACTTTTAGTGTGCTAGTAAATAAAATGATGGGTACTTGTTTAGTTTCACGGCGGCAGCGTGGGTGAGCGCAGGGAGCCCCGCAAGGGGACACAGACCTGGAAGTAGCACGCGGCCATGCTGCCGCCGTGAAACTAAACAAGTACCAAATTATGTATTTTAACCCAGTCAATATTATAGCGGGCACATTGCGATCTGGGAATAGGAAGAGTCGTATTGCACATTCTTTAAAAAAACTAATTTTAGGATATGCCGCCATGTTTATACCAGAGTCCCTTGTTTTCTGGGATTAAAAAATGTATTGGAATAATGAACATAATCCTCACTAAAATGTTCAATTTCAATATTTTTTCTCCTTTTGTTATGCTTTGCCAGACCTTTACAGCAGCTGACTTCAGTTTGTTTCTGGGGCGATCTGCCCTTATTTTTGAATTCAACAAGTGAAAAGCATGCTAAATTGGGTTGAGTGCAGGTGATTGACTCAGCCATTACAGAATATTTCACGTCTTTGCCTTAATACTCATGGATTGTTTTTGCGGGTTTTGAGTCACTGGCTGTACTGTGTAGCACTGTCCAGTCAACTTTGCTTAATTTGTCTGGATCTGATTAGTCCTTCTATCACTTTTAGACTTCAGAATTCATCCAGCTGCTTCTGTCTTCTATCACTTCATCAATACACACTAGTGACCCAGTGCCAATGGAAGCCATGCATGTTTATGCCATCGCACTGCCTTTTCCGTGTTGTACAGATGATGTGGAAAACTTTTACATGTCATTTTTCAAACACTGGGTAAAGGTCCATACACACTGGGTGATTATACCCAGCATGTATGGACAGCGATGACCGCTGTCATTGCTGGGGGGAAAGCCACTCAGTGCATACAATGCCCGGCGCTGTCACCGGAGGGGCGTATGGCTTTGCATAGCGCAGTGCTATCCAAAGCCTTCTTTAAAGCCGCCCATCTGCTGGTAATACCACTGCTGTACATATACTGGGCGGCTTTGAGCGGAATGCTGCTCAAACTTGGTGTTTTGAGAAGCTTTCAGCTCAAAATCGCCCTGTGTGTATGGGCCTTAAGATGTACTAAGCCTTGAAAAGTGGTAAAATGGAGATTGATAAACCTCCATACAATCAGCTCCTACCTGTCATTTTTCAAACCTAGCCTGGGACATGGCAGTTAGGTGCTGGTTGTTTATCACTCTCCGTTTTATCACTTCTCAGGCTTAGTACATCTGGTCACTAGTCTGTAAAATTAGTTTGAAGCTTATTGGTTGGTACTTTATCTCTCAACCAAGATTGATGCATAAATTATTTTTTTTTTATAACATATTTTTTTCTCCTCCACAGAACCATTGTGCCATGGAAAGTTTTCAGACAGTGCCTTCATGAAGTTCATCAAATTACATCTGGATTAGAAGCAATGGCTTTAAAGTCCACCATTGACTTGACTTGCAATGATTACATTTCTGTTTTTGAGTATGATATTTTTACTAGACTATTTCAGGTATGTTGAGATTACTATACTAGATTATGTAGCTTGCATTTAAACCGTTAAATAAATAAAATAATCGGACATCTATGCTTTATACACATTCTGTGGCTGCCTAAATGTAGGCCCATGGTTTTTTTTTTTTTAAATCAGCCACAGGATCTGTGTAAGATAACAATGGTAAATCATACTTAAAATGCACTATGTGATACACAAAATATTTTTTATTTTGCTACTAATAGCAGCTGATGTCGCTGACAGGGCGCATGAGCAGTCGGTGACCGAGCAGGTACACATTTGTTATTGCTGAATAATTTTTACAATTCTTCCACAGCTAGCCATTCTGTAAAGGTGGTGTCCTGTGTTGCAGACCAGAGATTCTGTCATTTCATGGACTGTGCTAGATAAATGGCAGGAACTGATTGGTTGCACCCCCCCTCCCCCCCTAATTCACAGTGTTATGGTCAGAGGTTCAACTACAACCAGGACCCTATTTATATGGAGTTTGTATGTTCTCTATGTGTCTAGTACAGTGGTTCCCAAACTGTGTGCCGTGGCTCCCTGGGGTGCCTCGGGACACATGCAGGGGTGCCGCGGCTTGGTGGTCTAGGACCAACTCAAATTATTAATGGTTAATTATTTATGAGCAAAACCAGTGCTGGTAGCTGGCAATCATAGAATGTGTACCAACAGAAGCAAATCCTGCCCTTTACCACATAACTGCCACTAAGAATCGCATATAAACCCAATCTAAATAAAAAAAAAATTGACCTAGGGGTGCCGTGAAAAAAAGTCTGATTCTCTAGGGTGCCGTGAATCAAAAAAGATTGGGAACCCCTGGTCTAGTATTTACAGTATCAAAGACTTTTTGTATTATGATGTCCAATATATAGAGTATTATATAGCTGTAGTGCAGGCATGTCCAACGTTGGCCCTCCAGATGTTGTGAAACTACACATCCCAGCATGCTTTGCCACAGTTTTGCTATTAGAAAATGCTAAAACTATTGCAAAGCATGTTGGGATGTGTAGTTTCACAACATCTGGAGGGCCAACGTTGGACATGCCTGCTGTAGTGTTTATAAAAAACTAAACCTGCTATGTCCTTTCAATCCTTTGAAGCAGGCTGCCCCGTGTTAGGGAGGGCTTTCTGTAGAGGCTTTCTGGGAGGGCTTTCTGTAGGAAAGCAGACATGGACTGACAGCAGACGTAGCAGTGTGTGGATTGGCTAATGCACAGGGACACGTTTTAATAATGTCACAGTAGCTCAGATAAGTGTACCAGATCCCATTAAGCACTTAACTGGCATGGTCATATGGGATAGAACTGAAGGCCATGTGTTTTTTAACATAGTATAATGGGAACTTGTTTCCTAGCACGGCCACACCGATTTGTATCGGGGTGATCGGGTCGGAAAAATCGCGTCGGTCGCATCGCATGCGATGCGACCGACGCGATTTTTACATTGAATCAAATGTGAATAGGGCCCCTGGGACCCTATTTTACATTGGATTCAATGTAAAGTAGTCCCCAGACCCCAAATTTTACCCCCTCAACGGCACCCCACGATTGGCGCCAACCCGAAGCGTGGCGAGCGCAGCGGTGCGCGTCCTCCGACCTTTTCATACCGCTACTATCAACGTCGGCGTGGAGTCGAGAATATAAAGTGTGGCGAGCGCAGCGAGCCACCGAGCCCGAAGCGTGGCGAGCGCAGCGAGCCCCGCAAGGGGACGCGTATAACTTCACAGGTATACGCGGCCCCTCGCGGGGGCTCGCTGCGCTCGCCACGATTCGGGCTCGGTGGCTCGCTGCGCTCGCCACACTTTATATTCTCAACTCCACACCGAGGAGGATAGCAGGGGTATGAAAAGGTCGGAGGACGCGCACCGCCGCCCCTCGCGGGCTCGCTGCGCTCGCCACGCTTCGGGTTGGCGTCAATCATGGGGTGACGCTCACAATGGGGTTGCTTAACTTTTTAATGATGACGGGGCCATATACAATGTGAAATGGGTCATATTGGCCCATTTCACATTGTTTGCTATGTAAAATGGACTTATTCAAGTCCATCTCATCTTGTGCCATTATAATGGCACAAGGCCGACGCGATGCTCCCGATTTCAATGTTAAAAATATTTTAACATTGAAGCCTATGGCAAAATCGCGTCCATCGATTGCCGGCAAAATGGACCTGATTTCAAAGTAAATCGGGTCCATCGTGTACCTTAACTTTAAGGAAACAAGTACAGTATAATGCACCTGTTCCTGCTCTTTTTAAAGGGAAATGCATTCTTCAGTTCCCCACTGATATCATGCTGATAACTTGCAGCGCAGAGTGGTGATTGGTCCACCTTTAGACATACTCCACTGCTTTGCGAGATGGGGAAGGGATCATGCCACAATAGGGGTAAGCTATTGCCACTAAGGCATGAAGTGGAAAGGCTGATTTTAAACTAAATGGTTGTTTTAATATGCTGTTACTACAGGCACCGCACTGTGACTTCTTATAAAAAGCCTATTGTAAGGGAATCCCTGGTATTATTCCACATTGTAGTTGCAATGTATACTGCTGCTCATGTAATCAACAGACTTGCGGACAGTGGGATAAACGATTCCTTGTTTGTAGTGTGTGTGTGTGTGTGGGGGGGGGGAGATAAGTCAGGTACGTCTTGATTTTAGCAAAACAGGTAGATATTGAGAAACCTCTTTACTTACTATTAGTGATTTAGTTTAGATCAATTTATAATTTAGATTGTATTGGATTTAAAAGTACACTGCATTATGGATAAAAACAATAAATGAAACATGACAACACACATTAAGCATACGATCCTAATGCAGCTAATGCCTCCGGTATTGTTTCATGTCTGTTAAAGATGAATAAATATTTTAAGTGTTCCATTTACTCCAATAAAGTGAGAATGTGATTTTAAACCATACTAAGGGGGGTATTCAATGTCAGAGGAACGGCTGTCGAGCAAGCGGGACAGCCGTGCCCCTGTCCCGTTCTCGTTTTGCTCGCCTGGAGCTCGGCAGTCGGGATTCAATGTCCCGGCCGCCGAGCGGCGAGAAGGGGGCGTGGCCACGAATTGATGACGAAAATAGACGAGCTCCGGCCAGGAGCTCGCCTATTTCCGGCTTTTCTCGGCAGAACGAGCCCGACAGCTTGTGCTGTCGGGCTCGTTCTGCACAAAACCCCTGTTCAATGCTGTCGGGGAAGACAGCATTGAATAAGGCCCCGCAGCCATCTCCCCCGTCGGGAGATGGCTGCGGGTGAACGACAAAGATTGAATCCCCCCCTAAACATCTTGTTACATACACTCAATTACTTTACATCATTTTTGGGTTTTCATTCACTTTAATTGAGTACATTTATTTTCTTGAACCACTTGAGTGGGCTACTTAATACCATCAGCCTTTTTAATGCCACTACGAGATATTGTTTTGCTACAATCCGAAACCATGCAATTTTGGAATGTGGCGCTAGCTCCATGTGCATTCTTTTTGGAATACACACCCTACAGGCACATTGCTGTATAATCTACATCAGTCTGAGTCACAAAGTGTGACTAAACCAGCTAACTCCTAGTCCTAATTTTGCATATCAGCTGGAGTCAGTTTTTAAGCACTCTCTCTGTACAGTATAACCCAGTGTAACTAAATTGTTGCCACTTATTATTGAACACATATTTTATTGCTGCTGATTAAGTGTTTAGCTGTTTCTACTCGAGCCTTATCTATGCAGAGCCATACTTGCAGGAGAATTTTTAGTTTTTCGTTTAGGTTTCTGAAGTTATTGACTCCTGCGTCTATTCACAGTGGTCCTGATTAATAGTCATTTATGGCAAAATGGTTGTAACTGGCTGTTTTGTATGGGCTGGCTCAACTGTATCTTTTAAGTGATTGCTACTTCCTTAAGTGGATAGATAGAGGTGGTACAGCTGCATAGAAGGGTCTATCTCTGAATTTGGACTAGATCAGCAGTTCTCAAACTGTGGGTCCCGGTCTTCTCAGCTTGGGGTCACGATTCCATGTTGCCAACCATCAGGCTGATGACTTTTCTAATCTCAGTCAGTGATTCAAGGAGTCTGATGAATCTGTTGAAATATCGGTTATGTTAGACTCCTCACATTTTGTGCCTCCACAATGCTGCCATGCCTGTGCTGTCTGCTGTCATGTAATGTGATGACCTTCTGCAGTAACTTGCTGGGGTCCTGTAATTATTCTTATTGTCTGATGGGGTCCCAGAGCAAAATAGTTTGTGGACCCCTGGGCTAGATCATTGCAGTGCTGAATCAGCTGTGCCGGCCTTGTAACTCTATTCAGTCTGCACTAATGTTTGCATTTCCTTGGCAACTAACTAAGCAGACACAAATGATCTTGTCTTTTGTATGTGAATTATTTTAATTTCATATTAATTGTCAGTGATCCTAATGTTATTTATTTCTGAAAATGATTTGGCTTCCAATGCAGATAGACTGATATACCAATTGTTTACTAAAGACATTTAGTACATGAACTATATGTTTTCAGCTGTGAAATTCATGAATCATATTTACTTAGTTTTTTATAGCTATCCTACTGAGTTTTTTTTCTTCTTTATTTAATCTACAAATAAAACAGAAAAGCCTGTGAGAAATTTTTATTTCCTTCCTGGAAATTGATTGTTTTTGCAAAGTGCTGAATTGAGCAGCATCTTCTAAAGTCTGTCTTATTGTTTTTACTTTTGACAGTACACATACCCGACCTCAAAATGCCTACTGCCTTATGCCAGAGTCATTCGCTGTAGATTTATAGACTATGTGGTGCACTGTTTTATGACTTCTCTGATGAACTTCATAATTATGGTTTTATCCGTCTTTTCAAAATATTTTTTCAAATTCACCAGCCGATTCCCGCCCCGTTGTCCAGCAAATGCCACTACTAGTTCCCCGCCCCCTGCCGTATGGACCCTGCTGCTGCACATAGGTGTGTGCCAGCGGTGCTTCACTGTTGGCACACACCTAGGATTGGACCCAACACATCACGGGTCCTAAAAAGCACTCGTGATGTGCCACTGATGGGTCCGATCCAATAAATTGAATGTGCAGCCCGTCTGACCTCCCCACTCCAATCCGAAGTGCACAGGCCCGCACCTCAGGTCGGAGGGGATGTCAAACACATCCGATTTGGGCCGAAATCGGATAAGTATATGGGCACCTTAAGATGCCTTATTTAATTACCATAAACCTATTTATTTATTTATCTTTTGAATTGAAGCCTTCCATTTTTCTTTTAAATTAGGCTGGTGTAGTTGTAGTAGTTGTAGTAGTTAGTAGTTGTTGTTGTACAGCCTGATGCATTTTTGCCACCTTGTAAATGAAGATGGAGAAAAAAAATATTGAAACAAAAAACCTTTTACAGTTTTTTTTTTTTTTTTTTGGGTACGGTAGTATCTAGTGGTCCAGTGTAACCATTTTTTAATTTTTCATTACTTTTGTTATTTATTTCAAATTGTGCTAAGATAAGGTAGTCTAATACAAAACCAGTGTGTAAACTGTGTGCAGTGGTACCCTGGAGGCCTGAGGATACTTTCATGGGTGCCTTGGACTGGCAGTCCAGTACCAATTTCAATTATTTGTGGTTAATTTAATAGACTAAGCCAGTTCTTAAGGCTGCCAATCATAAATATGTGGACAAACCAGCAAATCTTGTCCTTCACCACATAACTTGATCAAAGGATGACATATAAAGACAATTTTGTTAATTTTATCATAAGTAAGAAACCTTTGGCATCGGGTTTTTGTGAAAAAATATTTTGATAAAAAATGTTTGGGAACCACGGTCTTAACCAATCTGTTTTCCTTTCCATATTTTGCTGCTCTTCTAGTATTTTCAGAATACATGTTCTAACACTTTTATACAGTAATACTTTCCTATTTAACCACATTGGTTTCCCTTCAAAAATGTTGTTGCCTGTGAGCTATCATAGAAACATTATATCTCACTTCTGGGTCTCCCATATCAGCCCACTTGTACTCTGTACATCCTTTGTTTTATCTCTAGCTATATGATCGTTAAATGATTTGCATGATTTCACTTGCTTTGTGCCAAAATATGATTTAATCTTCTCTGAGTACTGATAAACCTCCTTTCTTAACACTCTGCTGTTCTCATGTGATTTGTATGTCTTACTCTGCTTTAACTACTTATCAGCCCCTCAAAATGATGGCACAGCAAAACATTAATGTCAGCGCGGATGGCTGCATGCACCCAAATAGAGAAACTGCTCCATCAGGCACCATCTAGTGGCTGCTGACACACAAAACACTTGAATTCCCCCCGAAGATATGAGGAGCACCCTTGCAATGATACAATGTATTGCTGGCATCTATTTTTTGTATGGCGCCCAGTTCCTCAGGGTATTCATTGCTCCCATGAATTAAATGTTGCCCTAAAATTCCTTGTTTTTGTAGCTTTCTTTAAAACAAGGGACTTCAATTAACTAAATGCTACACTGTTGGGATCATTATTCCCTAAATGCCATCTTCGATGCACAATAAAGGCCCATACACACTGGGCGACTTTGAGCTGAAAGCCACTCAAAACAGCCACTTTAAGCCGCCCAGTGTGTATGCCCCAGCGATGAGGTGAGCACTGCTGCGCGCTCCCGCATCATCGCCGGGAAAGCTGCTCATCTGCTGGTAATACCAGCAGATGAGCGGCTTTGAGGGCGGCTTTGCATAGCTCTGCGCTATGCAACGCCGTCCTCCCCCCCTCAGTCAGTGCCGGGCAGGGGGAAAGCCTCTCAGTGTGTATGCACTGAGCGGCTTTCCCCACAGCGGTGAATGTCATCATAGCTGTCCATACACGATGGGCATAGTCGCCCAGTGTGTATGGACCTTAAGACATGTTAAACGAAACAAAATAGATTTTAGTTTTTCTAGAAGTTATTCCAAGGATTCAATAGCACAATAAATAAATCTCTGAACATAACTGAAAACTTATACTTTAAAGATAAATGTGCCATTTTCCAGTTAACTACTGTAGGTATTGAAGCTTTGGCGTTTTGTAAGCTTTTACCTCACAGTAAGTCTTTTCAGAAGCAAGCACTTAAAAGGTTTGCTGTATTGTTAGTCAGTTAATCAACAGCAATTTGTCTCTCTTCTTTTCTTCAGCCCTGGAGCTCTATATTAAGGAACTGGAACTTTTTAGCAGTGACTCACCCTGGTTATATGGCATTTTTAACATATGATGAAGTCAAGGCTCGTTTGCAAAAGTACAGCACTAAACCAGGAAGGTAAGCATTATTACTTTCACTGTGGGCCTGATTTTATTTATTGGTATACTGTATGATAAAAATGGTTATTTTAATGTAAAGTATAATAATATATAAATATTTTTGACCTTTACAACTTTCTTTTTTCAGTTACATTTTTAGATTGAGTTGCACAAGACTGGGACAGTGGGCTATTGGCTATGTGACTGGCGATGGGAATATTCTGCAGACCATACCTCACAACAAACCATTGTTTCAAGCTCTGATTGATGGCAGTCGAGAAGGATTGTAAGTTAAAATAAGTAACCTAAGTAGTCTTATTAAAGTAATTCAGAATACCACAGCATCTGTTTTATACAGTAATACTTTTTTTCCACAAAATTGCAGCTGTGGTCAGTGGCATATATGCAGCCCAGCGATCAGTTTTCAATCCGGCACCAAGAACAGAAATGCACTAAAATAAAAGGGCCGCTGCTCCCACCATTGGCATTCTAACCCAGCCCATTATGTAAATAGCCTTTTATATGAAAGATATTTAGCAAAGTCTTTCACCTCGTGAAAATCTCTTGCTCTTTGGAAAAATGGCTCAGTGTGTACACACTACTTTGGGGAAAGATATATCCATCAGAGATTTTTGGAAGTCTTTTGAAATGAAAATCTTCTAGTGTGTATGGGCCTAGACCATATGACTATACATTGACTAGTTTCATAGGAGTCTGGGTGCGGGCTTAGAAGATGTGAGAAGCCTTATGCTGAGTCCCGGGTCCCGCACGGTGCCTGCAATACACACAGCACTTCCAATCCTTGAGGAAATCTGTCATCACAGATATTGCATACATCATATCATATATGTTTGTAGTGTTTTCACCCTATACTATGTGGTCCATGCTGCAGCCCAGGCGATGCAGCTGCCGCTGGCTGTAAGGACCGCATATCCTAGTAGGCTTTTTAAAGCACCTGGGAAAATTGTTGCCAAAATGTAGTTTAATTCAGTAGCTTGTATATCCACATGTCTGTATTGCTATCACCAGACAGACATGATTCTAATCAGATACAGCAGGCACATGTGACTGAATCAGGTCATAGTCATGATCACATCATGTCTATGATCACACTTGTATATAGTTGAAAGCACAGGTTTTGTCCTCTTTATTATTTGCACCATGTTGGAGCTAGTGGTGGATGGATTAGAGGTGGCAGCCAGATCATGATAGGTGGTAAAAGAAGACTTAAAGGGCAGTATTCAATTGTTTTTCACCAGCATTTCAGCTAGTTATACATGGGATTAGTGAGCCGAAATGTGCGAATGCGTTGCTCAACCATAAAGAGCACGATATACACAATAAAAATACATCAATTGAATATTGCCCTATTGCCAGTCATTTTCGTCAGGAGACCGGGCACAATATAACAATTGAATACCACCCGAAGAGTCTGAGTAAATTTACTAAAGTTTTTCTAAAAATGAAGAGGTGATGTTTCCCATAGCAACAAATCACATTCTGTCGATCATTTCTCTATGTCTATCATGTTTTAGGGTACAATAATCTGATTGGTTGCTATGGACAACATCCCTTTTGCTTCTAGAAGCTTTCATATATTTATCCCCAGGGGTCACAACAGGGAGTTTGTTGGCCAAACCTTAAAAAGTTGACCATACATACGATACATCGTATGTGGTCAGTTTGCATACAATAGATGATGTGCGATCCCCGCAAGTGCTGCGGGAAATTATATTTCTATAGTGTAGCCCTTGCAATCCCCGATCCGATGTGCCCGGGACTGCGCATCAGAATCAGAGCTGAAACACATGCAATTTTACACTTTTTTTCTTCCATTTTCTCGGCCCAATCCATCGTAATTGGATGAAAAGGGCCCAGATCGCACTAGTGCAGGGGTCATCAAACTATTTTGCTCTGGGACCCCATCAGACAATAAAAATAATTACAGGACCCCAGCAAGTTACTGCAAAAGGTAATCACATCACATGTGTAGTCAGCAGACGGCACATACATGGCAGCATTGTGGAGGCACAAAATGATGGGAGGAGTCTAACATAACAAACAACTCAACAGATTTATCAGACTCCTTGCATCACTGACTGAGACTAGAAATGTAATCAGCCTGATGGTCAGCAACATGGAGTCGCGACCCCATGCTGAGAAGGTTATGACCCACTTTGGGGTCAGGACCCACAGTTTTAGCACCGCTGCACTAGTGAATAGCAATCTATACATCCACCATTGTCTTATTCTGTGCTGCCTGAAGTGGAGGTACACATTTGGGTAGTGGACTTATAAGTGCAATACTGCATATTCTAAACCTAGATGTTGAAATAACAAAAATGCACTCAGCATTTAATATGCAATGGATCATTTTAAATTTGATCTTTTGTATGCAACTTCGACTGCTGCCTGTTCTTTTATGTTGATTGTTCCTCACAAAAAAAATAATGGGTCTAGTAGAAGGAGTTTGAATTGGCAAATTTACTTAGCAGTTTAGCTACCGTTGCTTGGTACAAAAGCTAAATATAATAGTGTTTATTGAAGATAACTCCTCTTAAAATCTTTTGAGAATGCGTGCAAGATAACCGTTTATCATAAATAATGTGTCCATTTCCTGTTTGGGAGCTGACAATATCATATACAGTGATAGGATTGTCACAATGGCAGCAACAATTTTAAAGGTTTTATCACAGCCTGAAATAAATTTCACTTTGCTTTAGAAGTGTTAGAACTGTGGCTACCTGGGACTGCTGCAGTCAGTAAACAAAATGATCAGAGAATGTAGCCAATGTTATAAATTTCTTTCCATTTATTTGTAGACGTTGCTTTAAACAATGCTTTTGCTTTCAAGTAGGTTTGCACAATAGTATTTTTATTGTTTGAGGCTTTTTGAATTCCATAAAACTTAAAGCTACATTACAAAAAAGGCAGCCACAAAAGGCATTCCTTTATAGCTGTGCAATCCTTTTGTAATGTGGCACATTGTAAAATTAGCTGTCGATCCCTCCCGACAGCCATGATCCAGGCCCATTACGTTTTGCCCGACAGCAAATCGGCAGGCGGGATTCAATGTCCCGCCTGCCGATCAGTGAAAAGTGGCTGTATCTGCGGAAATGGCTGTGGATTGTCGATCTGCGACCGGGATCGCGACAATCCACGGCCGTTATTGGCAGAACAGGCCCGGCAGCTTCTAAAGTTGGGCTCACTCTGCCGTGATCCCTATTCAATGCTGTCAGTAAAGAAAAGTAAAATAAAAACCCTGTAGGTATTGCTGTAATGGGATCCAGTAATTAATAACATCCAATATTACAACATCAGTAGATCTGATCAGGATCAATGCATTATACCTCCAAGTCTGTCTGTTATTACCCAGTTGGTTTTATCTTTGTTTTCAATTGTAAACTGCAATGGAATCTGCTGCGCTATATAAGAAACTATAGTACTTGTGTAGTTTCACGGCGCCAGCATGGCGCCATGCGTCTGAGTCCCCTTGCAGGGCTCGCTTCGCTCGCCCACGCTGCGGGCTCAGTGGCTCGCTACGCTCGCCATGCTATCTAAAATCAATTCCATGCCAACATGGATAGTGGGGGTATGAACTATCCATGTTGGCATGGAGTTAAGTTAGTTTATTTTAGATAGTTGTGGCGAGCGTAGAACCCGAAAGTAGCATGGCGCCGTGAAACTACACAAGTACCGAAACTATAAATAAATAAATTTATATTGTGAACTAAATACATTTTGACTAGTAGAGGGTTGCATCACATCAAGAGATTAATGGCCTTATTTTGGTTCATTCTTTCTGACAAAATCCTTCTTAGATGGACAAAACCATGTGCACTGCACGGGGGGCAGATGTAACATGTGCAGGGAGAATTAGATTTGGGTGAGTAATTTTGTTTCTGTGCAGGGAAAATACCGACTGCTTTATTTTTACACTGCAATATTGATCTCACTTTGAAGTAAAACCCCACCCAAATCTAATTCTCTCTGCACAAGTAACATCTGCCCCACCTGCAGTGCACATGGTTTTGCCCATCTAAGAAGGATTTTGTCAGAAAGAATGCGGCTGCCATACGAGTTCAGCACACTCTCTCCCTCAACCGGCTAACTAATTATGCGCAAGATCTCCTGCACAGTGTTAATACCACTTACCCCCATAATGACACCCCCCCCCCCCCCATGTTCTTTCTGACCTGAAACACAATGGTTGACTGTAATACTCTTTTTCAAAGTGATCCTGAAGTCCAACCTGGCTAACCCGGGCTTTCGGACCTGTGCCCGTTCACTGCACAGATAGGCCCTTATTCAGAACTGATCGCAGTACAAATTTGTTCTCAAAATGCACAAAACCATGTGCACTGCAGGAGGGCAGCCGGACACTTGGCTGTGCAATTTTGATTAAGCTGCCGTAAACACAGTGTAATTTGCCACAGCTGGGGATGGGCAAGATGTAGATAGTTATTTCAGGTGGCTACCTACATGACTCCACTTAGTCAAAATTGCCCTGATTGCAGCCAGTGTGGACCCCCTTTAGGCTATTACAGGTCAGTTTCAATCATATGTGGCCAGAACAGCATCATCATATTGCAAGACCTGCCTGCACCGATGATTTTCCGCAAGCAACCCTCCAAACCTTCATTTGCAGTCCGCCTAATTAGTCTCCTTTTAGACTATTTTGCTTCCAGTACAAATACTACAAAATGTACCCCGCACCCACACCCCCTCCCAATAGATATTGTATAAATAAAATGTTTGCACTGAAAAACGTGGCCTTTCCTTTCTGCAGGGGGCATGGCCTCACCGCAGTGTCCTTGGAGGAAAATTCTACCACAATAGTGTCCCTTTCACCATATTATGCTCTGAGACCATTTTATGACCCACACAGTAATGGACCTTGCACTGTATTACGCCCCACATTGTAATATCCCTTGCACCATATTATTCTTTAAGTAATGCTTAGTAACACCATATTATGCCTCACATAGTAATGCCCCTTACAATTATGCCACACTACCTTATCATTGTAAGGGATTTCATGTTGTAAGTGTTGTGGTCCTGGAGCTGTTGCGTTGTTGGCACCTATTTACTTTAGCATAATTTTGCATTTGGTAAATGTCTTCCCAAAATGGAAACTTTCTCCTTCATCCTATGGGGACACTGAAGTACTATGCTGGGGATAGTGTGGTGTTATGGAGGAGTTGGCACTTTAAGAACTTGAAGTGTGGTGTGGCTCCTCCCCCTCTATCCCCCCCTCAGACTCCAGTCTTAGTTTAGTGCCTGGAGGAGTAGGATCCCTGGGCAAGAGGCTCCCGCAATGGGCGTCTCCTCCAGCTTAAAGATCCTCAGCGCGGCAAACGCTGCCTCTCTGCCCACGCTGCCTTCCTCTGCTTGCTGTGCCTCATCGGACTCTTCTGCTACAGGACTGCAAGGCGCTTCACCCAGACTGGACAGACTGTGTCACTGCGCTGGGTGAGTGAAGGGGTTCTCCTTTTAGGAGTCCCCGCTTGGAGTGTTCAGGTGGGCCTAATTCGGGGAAGGTGAGCTCCTCTCCCCCTATTGTATTTCTCATTTGCTGCTGGGTTTACACTGCTATCTGTGTGTGTGTGTTAGCGTGTGCTGAGTGGAAGTGTTTGTACTGTTTTGCATTATGGCAGCAAAAGCTTCTAGCTCTAAGGCTTCTCAGAAGCTGTTCACTTGCACTCAGTGTAACCAGCAATTTACACAGCATGTGAAAGGTGTGTCACTGTGTAAGGATTGCTATAGAGGAGGGGCTGTTCATCAGCCAGCTGCTCTCTTTAATGCTGAAGGGGTAACAAGTGTGTTAGCTACCTTAGCTTCTGAGCTGGCAGCGTCCCGTAGGGACAGGGAGATTTTGCACTCTCATCTGTCTACTATGTCTTCTGCTGAGCCTTCATGGGCCAGAGATTTGATTAGGTCAGTGGATTCGCTGGTACAATCCACCGTTATGCCTCCACAGGCCAATGTTCCTCCTCCACCTAAAAAAAGGGGTGCCCCTTTGCTTTTGAGGATTGACACTTCAGATGAGGAAGAGGTTAATCCTTTAGAGGAGGGGGAGTGTCAGGCACTGGATGATACCTTTGCTCCTGTGGATGAGGAGCAAGGGGTTCAGGATGAGGCTCAAGGCTTAGAGGCCTTGATTCAGGCTATTAAGGTGACCCTTAATGTTGCTGAGCAAGAATCACCTGCTCCGGTTTCTATTTTTGGCCGTCCAGTTAAGGCTACGGTAACGTTTCCTGAGTCCATAGAGTTGGAGAAGCCTCTGTTGGATATTTGGAAAGCACCGGAGAAAAAGTTTCAGTTATCCAGGCGCTTTAAGGCGTCTTATCCCTTTGCTCCTGAAGCCAGGGCGAAATGGGAGAACCCGCCGTTAGCGGACGCCTCTGTCTCTAAGCTTTCAAAGAAAGCAGCTCTTCCCATCCCGGGAGCGGTGGCCCTGAAGGAGGCTCCAGATAGGCGTTTGGAGGCGGGGCTTAAGCATATCTTTTCTACGGCAGGTGTCTCTTTGCGTCCCATTTTTGTTATCTCCTGGGTCAGTAGGGCCATGGAGAAATGAGCAGAGGATTTGTCCAAGGGCTTGGAGGAGCAGAGGCCTCCTGAGGAGTTAGCTCAGTTGGCTGATCAAATGCGGGAATCCGCGGCCTACATAGGAGAGGCTGCCAGGGATTCGGCTTCGCTGGTTGCGAGAATTTCGGCTCTGTCAATTACAGCCAGACGGTCTTTGTGGCTCAAGTCCTGGCAGGCGGAGGCGGATATAAAGAAAGCAGTAGAGGCTCTTCCCTTTACGGGGGATGTTCTCTTTGGGCCAGAGCTGGATAGGTTGATTGCTCAGACGACAGGGGGGAAATCTACCTTCCTCCCTTCTTCGGCACCTCCTCCTAAAAAACCTTACCAGGGACCGGCTTTTCGTTCCTTTCGAGGTGCGCCAAAATTTAGGGGTAAATCTAGAGGTTCCTTTACCTCGTCCCGTGGTAGAGGTAGGGGCTTTGGCGGTGCTACCTCCTCCGCAAATCCTGGCTCCCGTCGTGCAGACACCAAGCAGCCAGAAAAGCCTGCGGCATGACGCCCTTCCCTCCTACCTGGGGGATCCCAGAGTAGGAGCGCGGCTTCTGGATTTCCGGCAGGCCTGGGAAAAGTCCTGCAAGGACAAGTGGGTTCTCTCAGTGGTATCTCGGGGATACAAACTAGAATTTGCCGGTTCTCCTTCCCAACAGTTTTTCACAATGGGTTTTCCGCATGCGGAAAAAGACTCTCAGTTGCTGCTTCAAGCAGTTCAGCGGTTGCTATCAGCCGGGGTGGTAATGGCCGTCCCGACCGATCAACGCAAGGAAGGGTTTTATTCCCCTCTTTTCCTGGTTCCAAAACCAGACGGGTCGGTAAGGCCGATCTTAAATTTAAAAAAGTTGAACGAGTACATTATGTACCACAGGTTCAAAATGGAGTCGCTACGCTCGGTAGTGGCAGGTCTGGAACCGGGGGAATATTTGGCATCCTTGGACATCAAGGATGCCTATCTGCATGTTCCCATTTACGACTTGCACCAGAGGTTCCTTCGGTTCGCAATCAAAGACCAGCATTTTCAATTTCGGGCACTGCCCTTTGGCCTGTCATCGGCGCCTCGCCTGTTCACCAAAGTAATGGCGGTCATGGTGGCTTTTCTCCACACACTAGGAGTCAAGATTGTTCCGTACCTGGACGATCTATTGATCAAAGCCTGTTCCAAAGGTCAGCTGGAACAGGCGCTTCACCTGACTTGTCAAACTTTGATTCAGCATGGCTGGATTCTAAATTATGGGAAATCCCAGATGGTTCCCTCCCAAAGGATTTTATTTCTTGGATTGATTCTGGACACAGAAGTACAGAGGGTGTTCCTTCCCTTGGAGAAAATTTCCTCGCTTCAAGACTTGGTGAGGCAGGTTCTTCGTCCTCGGAGGGTGTCAGTGCACCTTTGCATTCGGCTGTTAGGCAAGATGGTCGCCTCCTTCGAGGCTCTGCCTTTCGGCCGGTTCCACTCCAGGACTTTTCAACTCGATCTGCTGAGACAGTGGTCGGGTTCGCATGTCCACATGCACAGGACGGTAATTCTATCACCCTGCAGTCGTCTGTCTCTTCACTGGTGGCTCCAGACTACCAATCTTTTGGAGGGGCGTCGGTTCGGAGTCTGGGAGTGGACTATCATCACGACGGATGCCAGCCTGAGGGGCTGGGGGGCGGTTGTGATGGGACGTCACTTTCAGGGCCGTTGGTCCCCACAGGAATCAAGTCTTCCAATAAATATTCTGGAAATTCGAGCGATCCGCTTGGCGCTACTCAACGCGGACTTGTTCATCAGAGGGAAGCCGATCCGAATTCAGTCGGACAATGCCACCGCTGTGGCATATATCAACAGACAGGGTGGAACGCGCAGTCGGACGGCTATGCAGGAGGTACGCCCGATCCTACAGTGGGCAGAGAGGAATTCTCTGGCTTTCTCGGCAGTGTTCATTCCAGGGGTGGACAATTGGGAAGCGGACTACTTAAGTCGCCAGGATGTGCACCCAGGAGAGTGGGCCCTACATCCGGATGTGTTTGGCCAGATTGTCCTTCATTGGGGGTTACCCCAAATAGACATGATGGCATCCAAGCGGAATTGCAAAGTGGCTCAGTATTGTTCCAGGTCACGAGACCCGGAGGCGGTGGCGACGGATGCTCTGACCGCAGAGTGGAATTACCAGCTAATCTATGTGTTCCCCCCGTTACCCTTGATTCAGTTGGTACTCAAACGGATCAAGCGCGAGAAGGCCACAGTGATTTTCATAGCTCCAAATTGGCCTCGTCGGCCTTGGTTTGCCGATCTTCAGGGGCTCCTGATAGATCAACCCTTGCAACTGCCTCAAAGAGAAGATCTGTTGCAACAGGGACCATTCGTCTACCAAGGGTTACGGCAGCTGCGTTTGACGGCGTGGCTGTTGAGGCCGAGCTGCTGAGTAGACGTGGGGTACCTAAGGAGGTCATTCCCACAATGATGAGAGCCAGGAAGGAGGTTACTTCCCTGCATTATTACAGAATTTGGAAGGCTTATGTGTCGTGGTGCGAACGACACAAGTGCCCTACAGCTGTTTTTTGTTTGGCCTGATTGTTGAGGTTTCTGCAATCAGGTTTTGAGGCGGGTCTTCGTTTAGGGTCCCTTAAGGTTCAGGTGTCCGCTTTGTCGGTATTTTTTCATCGGCGCCTAGCTTTGATGCCGGAAATTCAAACATTCTTGAATGGGGTTCTCAGGCTGCAGCCTCCGGTAAGACCTCCGGAGGAACCTTGGGATCTTCCCTTGGTGCTGGGTTATCTCAGGTCTGTGGTGTTTAAACCTTTAGAATCTATTGATTTACCTGGAAGACGGTGCTCCTGCTGGCCTTGGCATCGGCTCGACGAGTGTCTGACCTCAGTGCTCTCTCATGTCGTTCACCGTATTTGATTTTCCACGCAGATAGGGCGGAACTCCGGACTCGGTTAGATTACCTGCCAAAGGTGGTGACTGCTTATCATCTTAACCAGCCAATCGTGGTTCCGGCCTTGACAGGAGAGTTCACTTCATTGGATGTGGTCCGAACTTTGCAGGTTTATGTGGACAGAACCAGGGATCTCAGGAAGTCGGATTCTCTGTTTGTCCTATACTGTTCTGCGAAGCGTGGTTGGCCGGCTACCAAGCAAACTTGGTGGATTTGCCTGACCATTAAACAAGCTTATGTTCAGGCCTCCCGGCCTCTGCCTGCTAGAGTTTCGGCTCATTCCACCCGTTCGGTGGGACCTTCTTGGGCGGCGGCCAGAGGGGTGTCTCTTTCTCAGGTATGTAGGGCAGCCACTTGGTCTGGGCCCAATACCTTTATTAAGTTTTATAGGTTTGACACCTTTGCGGCCTCCTCTACTAGGTTTGGCCGCGCGGTGCTTCAGGATGCCCAGCGCCTTCCCGCCCGTGGGGATGGCTTTGGGATGTCCCCAGCGTAGTACTTCAGTGTCCCCATAGGATGAAGGAGAAAATAGGAATTTGGTACTCACCGATAATTCCCTTTCTCCGAATCCGTAGGGGACACTGAACGCCCTCCCGGCACTGGTCTTCTGGTAAAGGAGGGGTTTTTACAGGTCGCATGTGGCCAGTATGTGTTGCATGCGATGATCTGTATGTGAGTTCTTTTGACTTATGTTTGTTTCGGTGTCTTGTTTTTATTCTCTCTCTCTCTCTCTGTCAGAGGTTTCCTGGTCTCTTTTCTCCTCTCGGGCACAGTAACTAAGACTGGAGTCTGAGGGGGGGATCGAGGGGGATGATCCACACCACACTTCAAGTTCTTAAAGTGCCAACTCCTCCATAACACCACACTATCCCCAGCGTAGTACTTCAGTGTCCCCTATGGATTCGGAGAAAGGGAATTATCGGTGAGTACCAAATTCCTATTATCTCCTCTAGCTTCATTCAGATGCTTCAGGTGGGACATTTTCAACAATATTCTATGCGGATGGCTAGACCGCATGAAAAACTGTCTGAAACTGCCCTGCCTCCAACTACATCCTGCTTTGTCAGATTTGTTTGTAATGCCTTGTAAATCTTTGATGTCTGCTAATATGTGTTATTTTATAAAAAATGGGTGTTTATTTGAGTACATGTATAGTTATTATTGAGATAAAGGTATTTTCATTTTGGCCATCCATTGCATCCTCATGTGTATAAGTTGCTTGTATATGACCTAGAATCACACCTCAGGACTAAAAACAATGGTCAAGACTCAAGATTCAAAGTATCACTGTATAATGACTTACAACACGAATGATCATAAACAGCGATTCGTTTGATTACAATCTCTTACGGTCTCTTATAAATCATGAACATTTAGCAGAGAATGTTCTCCTATGTTAGGCATGAAACAGATTCAACACAATAATATATAATAGTTCCCAACATGTGCTAAAAGAAACTGATTTTTTTTTTTTTTTTTAACTAGAATCACACTTTTCTTAATTCAGTCATTTTATAATTTATTGGTAAAGTTTGAAGTATAAAATATTTATTGAATGTAATAAATGAATAAAAGATGCAATGTGCACCACCAATTCTGTTTCTAGTGTACAGCTTGGTATCCTAGTTAAACTATTGTTTAACAAGGTTAAAGAGCAGGAGACCATTAAATCATTAAAGTTTCTGAATATAAATAAGAAATATAAATTATATTCGCTAAATTTGAAGAATGAAAACTACCCAATAAATTAGTAAATCACTATACCCAGTATTAACTTTTTCTGGATTTCAAATAATTTGCTTGTTTTTAAGTACTTAATAACAATAATTAAAAATATATAAAATGATTAATTTAATGATCTCAAGTATCCTGTGGACAACATTGTGTAAATTATGAAAAACAAGTGACTACAAGATGATGTCTACATTAAGTAAAAAGTAGGAATAGGACCTATCAGCAATGGTCCTTTTTTATCTTTTCTATGTTATTTTTTATTTTCTTTGTATTGAGTCTCAAGTATAGATCTAAAGGTAAACATTGATATTTAAGCTGCAGACTACAAAGCAGAGATTTAAGGTTGTATCTTCGTGTTTACATGGGGGCATGGGGGAGGGGGGCACTCACCTATTAAATTCTGCCATTACCGACCGTATTGAAGGCTGTCGGATCCTAATTTTTTTCTAAAGTTGGATCTGGATTGTCTAATTCACAGCCATTTTCCAACAATCCAGTACGGATGGTGTATGATTAGCATTACTTTAGTTTGTATATTAGATTTTCCCTGTACTTACATGGGTTTCCTCCTGGTACTCCGGTTTCCTCCCACAATCCAAAAATATACTGGTAGGTTAATTGGCTCCCAACAAATTAACCCTAGAATGTCTGTGTGCGCGTGTACATGTGGTAGCGAATATAGATTGTAAGCTCCACTAGGGCAGGGACTGAAATTAATGTTCAAATATTATCTGTAAAGCGCTGCGGAATATGTTTGCACTATATAAGAAACTGGTAATAAATACTAATAGATAAACAAATCCGCTGCCATTTCTTACAATCTACGGACTTTCCAACCGTCTGTACATTGAATATAGACTGTCAGTGTACTGTCGGAAATGGACGGGATTCCAACTGTCAGGGAGTGACGAAAGTCGGAATCCGGGATTGAATACTCCCCAGAATTTGTATATCAAATTAATAGGCAGTCTCCTTGTGAGTACTAGATTATTTAGACAAATATATATTTTTGTAAAACAGCTAAGCAATAACACCTGACTCAGTCTAGAAGATTCTAACGCGATCTGGCATGCCACGAGGGGCTGATTAGCACCGTGTGCAGGACAGAGGTGTATGAGGACATATCTGCATTTAACGTCTGACACTAATAACTGTCTTGTAATTTTTCTTTAAGCTATTTATTTCCTGATGGACGAAGTTACAATCCTGACTTGACGGGTTTGTGTGAGCCTACGCCGCATGATCACATAAAAGTTACACAGGTACAGTAGTTGATCACTTCCTTGATTACTGTTGCTGTTTCCTATCAAGATCATTTACTGAAGGTTTCACTTCATTTTACAGATGTATGCACATTCATCTATTATCCATACCATAGAAGGTGCATGCTCAATATTTCTAATGAACCCAGTTAATTGGAGTCTCATATATTAGCCTCAATGGCATGTGTGTGTGTGTGTGTGTGTGTGTGTGTGTGTGTGTGTGTGTGTGTGTGTATGTATGTATGTATGTATATTTATTATTATCCAGACCCCTGATTCACACTTAGTTTAGAAGAGTGTAAATGATAATAGGTACTGTACAAACCTGGGTAGGTATGGTACCCTACCCACACACTCCTGTTGGCAAGGGAATAAACACAAGATATTAAAACAATTATGGGATTGCACCCCAAGTGCTTGTGAGTCCTTTAGGCACCTCTATTGGTGCCTACATTGACCACATGTTAATATGGGCTCTATTTAAAGGTAAAACCTGGATAAATTTATATAATGTGCTAGTATTAGAAATGTTAGGGACCCATCTAATGAAGTTCACCTGGACGCGGTCGACATATTTGCGCAAATGTGTGCTAAGAACTTCAATTATACTCCATGCTAATTATTAGTTTATCAAAATTTTGCACCTAAAGTGTGCACCAGCATTGTTCTTTTTTTTTTTTTCCCTGTATGGTACTAGAAGCCATAACTTGGTAGCACCTCACATAATGTTTGAAAATATGGTGTGCAGTCCAGTCCCCCCCTCTTTCACCTCTATTGGTGTCTTAAATGATGTTCATAACCAAAGTCCACATATAAGATGTTTTCTTCTCTTTATTAAAAGTCTATTTTTTCAAATGAATAAAGAGGTTCAATTATTTTTTTCTTGTACAGATGGAGCCGCTGTAGTCTTTGCAGGGGCTGGCGAAAGTATCGCCAGCCCCCACCAGTGGCCAGCTCCCGCCAGGGGGGTGCGCGCGCACGAAACGCTTGTGCGCCCGTGACAACGGAGCTGCTGCTGCCGGTCCCCATTGCCGCCCGACACCCCCCTTCAACCCTGCCAGTCCCGAAGCGGAGACGGGCAGGGAGACGCTGCCATGATACTGGGACACGCGCATCCCCGTCCGCCGGCGCTCGCTAGAGGGGAGGATCTGGCGGGCGCCCGCAAAGGATTACAGCATCTCCATCTGTACATTCAAGGTTAACGAGCCGCATCAGCCAGCGTGTTTCGTCCCATACGAGACTTCATCAGGGGTTAGCTAAAGCATTTTGGTAATCTCGGCCAAGTGTGTAAATAAAAATCTAGAATTGATCAAGGTCTAGATAGCCAAGCCTTATATGAGGCTGTAATCTGGTAAGTGAGGGTTTGATCCAAATGGCCTTTGGAATTAGGTACGGATCTAGGGTTTATTTTTTTGTATGTATGTATATAATATATTATGTTACATTGTAGCTTATAGCATGTTTGTTTTCATAATATCTCTTGTATTGCTCTTAGTGTGGCAGATGTATTAAGCCTGGTGAAGAGATAAAGTGCAAGGTGATAACGCACCAGCCAATCAATGTCCAACTGTCGTTCCCAACACAGCTAATTGGCTGGTGCATTATCACGTTCCACTTTAGCTCTACACCAAGCTTAACCCCTTCCCGACATTTGACGTACATTTACGTCATGGTCGGGAAGCACTTCCCGACACATGGCGTAAATGTACGTCATGGATTTAAACTGTCACCGCGTCTATAGACGCGGTGACAGTTTCAACATGTCTGCTGTCCCTGACAGCAGACATGTCCGTGCATGCCCAGGGGGGGCTGCGATGCCGCCCCCCCGTCGGCGATCGCTGTGATTGGCTGTTCAGTGTGAACAGCCAATTACAGCGTTTTCCTGTGTCACCGGCGAATAACGTTCGCCGGTGACACGGGATCAGAGGTGATTGGTGCTGTAAAGTACAGCACCAATCACCGCGGGGTGTAAGGGTGACACTGGTGTCACCCCACCTCACCCCGCCCGCCCCCAAAGGCCGTGATTGGTCCGTCGGACCGACGGACCAATCACAGCCAAGGAGGGGGATTTAAACTAACGGTGACTGCACTGCAGACGCCATTCCGGTCTGGAATAGCGTGCAGTGCGGTCACCGTACCCCCCTGCCGCCATACTGACCAGAACCTTGCTCCATACTTGCTCCATACTTACCTGATCGCTGCTTCATCACTGCTTCCTGGATCCTGTTGCTACTTGTGCCTTCCTGTGAAATTGTGCTGCTGCAGTGTACTAGCTAGATAGAGAGAGAGATAGAGAGAGATAGAGAGAGATAGAGAGATAGAGAGAGATAGAGAGAGATAGAGAGAGAGATAGTGTCAGAGAGTGCTATATTTTGTGCTGCTGCAGTGTGATATAGTTATAGATAGAGAGAGAGAGATAGAGAGAGAGAGATAGATAGAGAGGCCTAGTGACAGAGTGCTATATTTTGTGCTGCTGCAGTGTGATAGTTATAGAGAGATAGAGAGAGAGAGATAGAGAGAGAGATAGTGTCAGAGAGTGCTATATTTTGTGCTGCTGCAGTGTGATATAGTTATAGATAGAGAGAGAGAGATAGAGAGAGAGAGATAGATAGAGAGGCCTAGTGACAGAGTGCTATATTTTGTGCTGCTGCAGTGTGATAGTTATAGAGAGATAGAGAGAGATAGAGAGAGAGAGATAGTGACAGATTGTGCTATATATTTTTTATATAACTGACTGCTGCCCCCTCCTTTTGTGCTGATCAGTATAAATTAACTGATCAGCAACTTTTTGGGGGCGCAGGTTTTTTTTTATATATAGATATACCTGTCAGTGCTGCTGCTGCAGTGTCATAGAGTGATAGATAGTGAGAGATAGAGAGATAGAGAGAGATAGTGACAGAGAGTGATAGAGAGTGCTAAATTTTGTGTCTGCTGCCCCCGCCTTTTGTGCTGATCACTATATCTGAGGTGATCAGCAACTTTTTTGGGGGTACAGAGGTTTTTTTTTTTTTATATATACCTGTCAGTTGCACCAAAGGTTGTGCACCTGCTGCACCTCACTGGTAATCAGTGTCGCATCACTGATCACCTTTTTTTTTTGTGTGTGCGCTGTGGGGTATTTTTTTAATTTTTTTTTTACACACACTGTGATTTTGTGGGTGTCCTGTGGCCGCTGTGCGCTGATCAGTGACGTACATCACTGATCATCTTTTTCGGCACAGGGTTGATCGATTTTTTTTTTTTTTTGATCAAATTCCTGTTGCCTTTGAGCGCTGTTCAGTGACAGACGTTACTGACCAACATCTGTGCTCAATTTTTGGCGCAGGACCTTTTTTTTTTTTTTTAACCCCTTAAATTTTTTATTTTTAACCCCTTCATTTTTTTTTTTTTATTGGTATAAAGTATTTTTTTTTTTCTGCACCACATACACACTACACACTACATACCCCCCGGATTGAAATAAAGTTTGTACCCCCCCCTACACTATACACGTGTTGAAACATTTCACTACCAGTAACACAAAAATAAAAATGGCATCCCAAATGTCCTCCCAAATGTCCTCCCAAATGTCCTCCCAGTCATCCAGGAGAATGTATTCAGTGGAGGAGGCATATGCCATGCTTGCTTCTGACTCTGACACAGCCAGTGATGCAAGCGGGGAATTTGAAGGATTCGCCTTAAGCTCCTCTTCCTCCTCTGGTGATGAGGGACCCCCTCAAAGACGCCCCCGTAGAGCAGCTGAGACCCCCCCCCCCAATAATTGATCTCGTATGGACCCCACCACCAGACAATTTTGAGCCCCAGGTTCCTGAGTTTTTGGCCATGCCAGGAATCCAATTTGATTCCACAGGTCTCAGAGAAATTGACTTTTTCAAATTATTTTTCTCTGATGATTTTATAAATTTAATGGTGGACCAAACTAATTTATATGCCCAGCAGTTTATTGCTCAAAACCCCACGTCATCATTTGCTAGGTGGACCCCTGTAGATGCAGTAGAGATGATGACGTTTTGGGGTCTGGTGTTTCATATGGGCATAGTAAAAAAGCCAGAAATTAGGCAATATTGGAGTACAGATGTTCTGTACAGTACTCCATTTTACCGTATGGCCATGACCCGGACTCGATTTGAGACAATTCTTAAATTTATACATTACACCGATAATGCACAGTGCCCACCCAGAGATGATCCCACCTTTGACCGGCTATTCAAAGTCAGGCCGGTCATTGATCATTTCAGTGCCAAATTTGAAGAGGTGTACATCCCTGAAAAATTTATTTGTATCGACGAGTCCCTTATACATTTTAAAGGAAGGGTTAAATTCCGCCAGTACCTTCCCAGTAAGAGGGCAAGGTATGGCATAAAAATGTATAAACTGTGTGAAAGCACCTCAGGGTACACCCACAGGTTTAGGGTTTATGAAGGGAAGGATTCAAGAATTGAACCGCCAGAATGCCCCCCCTCCCTCGTAGGTGTTAGTGGGAAAATTGTCTGGGATTTAGTGCACCCCTTCCTGGATAAAGGTTATCACCTCTATGTGGATAACTTTTACACCAGCATCCCCCTGTTTAAGGCCCTTGGTTCAAGAGGTACAGCAGCTTGCGGTACTGTGCGCAAGAACCAAAGAGGCCTCCCAAAAACGCACATTGCCCAAGTAATGAGAAGGGGTGAAAGCAGGGGAATATGCAACGAAAATATGTTGTTGGTCAAATATAAGGACAAGAGGGATGTCCTTATACTGACAACAATTCACGGAGACAGTACCACCTCCGTCCCTGTACGAGGTACCAGTACCCACACCTCAAAACCTAATTGTATCCTGGATTACAATAGGTACATGGGCGGAGTGGATCTTTCAGATCAGGTACTGAAGCCGTACAGTGCCCTGCGGAAAACAAAAATCTGGTACAAGAAGGTGGCCGTGTATATCATCCAGATGGCACTGTATAACGCTTACGTGCTATTCCGTTCTACCGGCCAGAGGGGGACATTTAAGCACTTTCAAGAGGAAGTCATAAAGGGCCTAATATTTGGGAACCAGCAGGCAGAGGGCCCCAGTACTTCTAGTACTGGCCCCCGTATTGTACCAGGGCAGCATTTTCCTGATGAAATCCCCTCCACTGGAAAAAAGGGCAGGACACAAAAAAGGTGCAAAGTTTGCTATAAAAAGGGAATAAGAAAGCAAACTATTTTCCAGTGTGACACTTGCCCCGACAAACCCGGCCTATGTATAAAGGAGTGTTTTAAAATATACCACACATCTATGGAATATTAGGTTCATAATTTCACCGTGCTTCGGGGGTCTTGCTAATGCCACATAGCACCCACCATTCATTCCACCAGAATCTGAGCCGCAAAATCCAAAAATCACTCCTTCCCTTCTGAGTCCTGCCATGCACCCAACTGGTATTTTTTGGTCACATGTGAGGCATTGCCGTACTCGGGAGAAATTGGGGCACAGATTTTGGGGTGCTTTGTCTCCTTCATTCCTTGTGAAAATGAAAAATTTTGAGCCAGAACTGCATTTTTGTGTAAAAAAATGTAATTTTTCATGTTCACTGCCCACTTGTATCAAAATTGGTGAAACCCCTGGGGGTTTGAAATGTACACTATACCCCTAGATGAATTCCCTGAGGGGTGTAGTTTGCAAAATGGGGTCACTTGTGGGGGGGTTCCACTGTATTGGTGCTTTGGGGGTCTTGCTAATGCGACATAGCACCCACCATCATTCCACCAGAATTTGTGCTGCAAAATCCAAATATCACTCCTTCCCTTCTGAGTCCTGCCACTTTTTGGTCACACATGAGGCATTGCCGTACTCGGGAGAAATTGGGGCACAGATTTTGGGGTGCTTTGTCTCCTTCATTCCTTCTGAAAATGAAAAATTTTGAGCCAGAACTGCATTTTTGTGTAAAAAAATGTAATTTTTCATTTTCACTGCCCACTTGTATCAAAATTGGTGAAACCCCTGGGGGTTTGAAATGTACACTATACCCCTAGATGAATTCCCTGAGGGGTGTAGTTTGCAAAATGGGGTGACTTGTGGGGGGGTTCCACTGTATTGGTGCAACATAGCACCCACCATTCATTCCACCAGAATCTGTGCTGCAAAATCCAAAAATCACTCCTTCCCTTCTGAGTCCTGCCATGCACCCAACTGGTATTTTTTGGTCACATGTGAGGCATTGCCGTACTCGGGAGAAATTGGGGCACAGATTTTGGGGTGCTTTTTCTCCTTCATACCTTCTGAAAATGAAAAATTTTGAGCCAGAACTGCATTTTTGTGTAAAAAATGTAATTTTTCTTTTTCACTGCCCACTTGTATCAAAATTGGTGAAACCCCTGGGGGTTTTAAATGTACACTATACCCCTAGATGAATTCCCTGAGGGGTGTAGTTTGCAAAATGGGGTCACTTGTGGGGGGGTTCCACTGTATTGGTGCTTGGGGGGTCTTGCTAATGCGACATAGCACCCACCAAAATTCCACCAGAATCTGAGCTGCAAAATCCAAAAATCACTCCTTCCCTTTTGAGTCCTGCCATGCACCCAACTGGTATTTTTTGGTCACATGTGAGGCATTGCCGTACTCGGGAGAAATTGGGGCACAGATTTTGGGGTGCTTTTTCTCCTTCATACCTTCTGAAAATGAAAAATTTTGAGCCAGAACTGCATTTTTGTGTAAAAAATGTAATTTTTCATGTTCACTGCCCACTTGTATCAAAATTGGTGAAACCCCTGGGGGTTTGAAATGTACACTATACCCCTAGATGAATTCCCTGAGGGGTGTAGTTTGCAAAATGGGGTCACTTGTGGGGGGGTTCCACTGTATTGGTGCTTGGGGGGTCTTGCTAATGCAACATAGCACCCACCAAAATTCCACCAGAATCTGAGCTGCAAAATCCAAAAATCACTCCTTCCCTTCTGAGTCCTGCCATGCACCCAACTGGTATTTTTTGGTCACATGTGAGGCATTGCCGTACTCGGGAGAAATTGGGGCACAGATTTTGGGGTGCTTTGTCTCCTTCATACCTTCTGAAAATGAAAAATTTTGAGCCAGAACTGCATTTTTGTGTAAAAAAATGTAATTTTTCATTTTCACTGCCCACTTGTATCAAAATTGGTGAAACCCCTGGGGGTTTGAAATGTACACTATACCCCTAGATGAATTCCCTGAGGGGTGTACTTTGCAAAATGGGGTGACTTGTGGGGGGGTTCCACTGTATTGGTGCAACATAGCACCCACCATTCATTCCACCAAAATCTGTGCTGCAAAATCCAAAAATCACTCCTTCCGTTCTGAGTCCTGCCATGCACCCAACTGGTATTTTTTGGTCACATGTGAGGCATTGCCGTACTCGGGAGAAATTGGGGCACAGATTTTGGGGTGCTTTTTCTCCTTCATACCTTCTGAAAATGAAAAATTTTGAGCCAGAACTGCATTTTTGTGTAAAAAAATGTAATTTTTCATTTTCACTGCCCACTTGTATCAAAATTGGTGAAACCCCTGGGGGTTTGAAATGTACACTATACCCCTAGATGAATTCCCTGAGGGGTGTAGTTTTCAAAATGGGGTGACTTGTGGGGGGGTTCCACTGTATTGGTGCTTGGGGGGTCTTGCTAATGCGACATAGCACCCACCAAAATTCCACCAGAATCTGAGCTGCAAAATCCAAAAATCACTCCTTCCGTTCTGAGTCCTGCCATGCACCCAACTGGTATTTTTTGGTCACATGTGAGGCATTGCCGTACTCGGGAGAAATTGGGGCACAGATTTTGGGGTGCTTTTTCTCCTTCATACCTTCTGAAAATGAAAAATTTCGAGCCAGAACTGCATTTTTGTGTAAAAAATGTAATTTTTCATTTTCACTGCCCACTTGTATCAAAATTGGTGAAACCCCTGGGGGTTTGAAATGTACACTATACCCCTAGATGAATTCCCTGAGGGGTGTAGTTTGCAAAATGGGGTCACTTGTGGGGGGGTTCCACTGTATTGGTGCTTGGGGGGTCTTGCTAATGCGACATAGCACCCACCAAAATTCCACCAGAATCTGAGCTGCAAAATCCAAAAATCACTCCTTCCCTTCTGAGTCCTGCCATGCACCCAACTGGTATTTTTTGGTCACATGTGAGGCATTGCCGTACTCGGGAGAAATTGGGGCACAGATTTTGGGGTGCTTTGTCTCCTTCATACCTTCTGAAAATGACAAATTTGGAGCCAGAACTGCATTTTTGTGTAAAAAAAATAATTTTTCATTTTCACTGCCCAGTTGTACCACAATTGGTGAAACCCCTGGGGGTTTGAAATGTACACTATACCCCTAGATGAATTCCCTGAGGGGTGTAGTTTGCAAAATGGGGTCACTTGTGGGGGGGTTCCTAACTTTTAGCATCTTATGGTGCCTTGAAACCTACATGGTGCCTAAAAAATAATCTCATAAAAAGGAGGCTCCAAAATCAAGTAGGTGCTCCTTCTATTATGAAGCCTGTGGTTTGGTCACCGTGCACACTAGGGCCACATATAGGATATTTATGAAAACAAAAGAATTGGGGGAATCAATTTTTAGTCACATTTCTCTAGTAAAATGTACTGTGTTCCTTATAAAAATGTATTAAAATTGCAAATCTGCAAAAAAAAAGAAATTTTGAAATTTCACCTACACTTTGTTTTAATTCCTGTGAAACACCTAAAGGGTTAACAAACTTCCAAAATGCTGTTTTGAATACTGTGAGGGGTGCAGTTTTTGAAATGGCATCATTTATGGGGGTGTCTCACATACAAGTCCCTCAAAGTCACATCAGAACTGAACTGGTCCCTAAAAAAATCAGTGTTTGAAATTTTCTTGAAAATTTGAGAATTTGCTATTCATATTGTAAGCCTCCTAGTGTCCCAAAAAATTAAAAGGAAGTTGAAATAATGATGTCAACATAAAGTAGACATATGGTCTATGTTAGTTATTCACTATTTTGAGTGGTAAGATTATTTGTCTCACAAGCAGAAAATTTAACATTTTGCAAATCGCTAAATTTTCCATTTTTTCACGATATTTTGGTATTTTTCACAAAAAAACACAGACTGTATCGACCCAAATTTACCACTAATTTGAAGTACAATGTGTCACGAAAAAACAATCTCAAAACCACTGGGATAAGTAAAAGCAAAAAAAAGTTATCCCCACTTAAGTGAGACATGTCAGATTTGAAAAAAAGGGCTCTGTCAGGAACGCAAAAACTGGCTCTGTCAGGAAGGGGTTAATACATCTGCCCCACTGTATTTTAGACCCAGTTGCCCTGTAAAGGCAAATGTGAACAGGCAGGTACCATTTTTGTTATATGTACTGTTGGAACAGTGCTGCCAGTTCTGGTCTTTGAGTTACATTAAACTGCTTAAACCTTTTATTAAATCTTTAAAATTTGTGGTAATAGTAATTTAATTTAAAACCGTTTTTCTTTTTCTTCCCAATTTCAGGAACAATATGAACTGTACTGTGAAATGGGCTCTACTTTTCAACTGTGTAAAATATGTGCAGAGAATGATAAAGATGTGAAAATTGAGCCATGTGGACATTTGATGTGTACTTCGTGCCTAACGTCTTGGCAGGTACAGTCACTTAATATAAGATTTATACTTTCAATTGATTGTACATTTGTTGTTTCTAAAGTGTATTGAATAGAAAGGTCAATAAAAAAACTATTAGATTATTTTTCTGCTGAGCGATATGTTTGTGCCTTAAACCTCTTTAGTGGCTTGTTAATTTAAAACTAGTACATATGTAGTCAATCTATACTAAAATGTATATATGATGCGTGATAGAAATTAATTAGTGCAAAAGCATGTGCCTTTTTATTATATTGCCTTCAGCCTTGTTGATTTATACTGTACACCCTGGCATAAATCTCATGTGGGTTAAATGCTAATAAAACACATGTAAATGGCTACCAAAGAGGAACCCTTTGTTTTCATGCCAACGTTTTTACTAGCACGTTTATTCTCAGTTCCAAACATATTGTGCTCTATATGTGTTACCTGTGAGTAAGAACATTGAGCAAGCATACAGTGATTTCCTGTAACATTAAGATATAAGTAAAAGTGTTATTAGTAAATGTGTGAACATATATTGTCATTGCCATGTTTATTGCGATACAGGGGTGTTTTAAGAGAGGAGGAGTCCCATGTGCAGCCTCCTCTATGCGGGCCCCCTCCTCTCGGCTGGCAGAGATCTAGAGTCCGTGCCCTGTAGGGCTCAGACTTGATGCGCACATATCTGGCAATTTTCCTGGTGATTTCTCAAATGCGCATTCGCAAAATCAGGGAAATTGGCTTCCGCCATTATTGTGGGAATTTAGAGGGGTTAATGTTCAAGAAATGGGTGCAGCATGTTTTGTGTGGGCCCCTTGTGTAAATATGCCAGTGTTGCAACATCAATTGTTGCCTGAACTTAATTAGTTGCATAGGTTTAATAAATCTTAACGTTTAAGTGCATAATAGTTATCACATTAGGATGGGCAGGGCAGAGGGATGTGGGGGACACATGCATGTGGTGTGCATATAATGCCATATGGCTGCTGATGTCACTGTTGTGGGCGGGACAACCCTGCCGCCATCCTTACTGGGGAACGTACCCTGCCACTATAATCTCTGATGAGGCCATACCTGGCACCTACAGAGTTGCTGGGCTTCGTCCAGTCTCTCCACTTAATGTGAATAGATGCCGTGAGCATGGCAACTATTCACGTGACATGGGCAGGCTGTGTTGGCAGAGCTCTGCTAAAGGGGCTCGGGATATTTTTCCCTTTAAATATTGCCTGCATTAAAACCATTTAGTGTGAACACTGCATTAAAACAAGTACGCTTATTTGTATATGCAGCTAGTATTTTGCATATAAATGTATAAGGATATGCATACAAAAAATGGCAATTATGAGATTTTGTTATTGCTTATACTTTATTTAAATTGCCTTAGTTTTATCCATTTTTTATTCAAAAGCTACTTAGTGGATTCCATGTTTTCCTTAAAATTGTTTATTTTTATCTATTCTCAGAGAAAAATATGTATGTTTGACTCTATTTAGTCTTCAGTAGGATTTTTTTCTTTTTTGTTCAGTGAACCATAAAATTCATTGTCAAGTTTTTCTGCACAGTGGACAGTTTCTTAAGAGATTTATATTTAATCGTTTTCATTTGCAAATAAATAATAAAAAAAAAATACATATAACTATGGCTTTAAAAAGTATTAACAAAATATCTATCTACATTCTCCTAAGGTATGTGCTCTGTTTTTCAACACTATGCACAAGTTTCTGAACTGTGAACAGCAACTGACAGAAATCAATTTCACTTTATGCAGAATACGTGACTAGAATGCACTAACTTCATTTGACTAGTTTTAATGCTTGTTAAGCAACTTGCGTATAATATCTTTTGATTTCTAAAATAATTTGGCTTCCAAAATCTCATATATCAGTCCTATAGAAGGCCAGATCTTAATGATTACAAAGTTGCATTTCTATATGTTTATGTTGTCTGTGATTTGTGCCATGTGATTAGCTTAGTAGCAGCTACACCTTTTGGAGAGCCAGTTACATTCTCTTCTATTTAACATATATTTAAAGAGAATTTGTTAGGTATACGTATACGCCATATCAAATTTGGGTACTTATGTATTACCTGGGCTCCCATGTTAAATGCACCCCATTTTTTCATACCCCTACTATCCAACTACGCATGGAGTTGATTTTATATAGTGTGGCGAGCGCAGCAAGCCACCGTGCCCGAAGATTGGCGAGCGGACGCGGTCTCATAAGAAAAACGGGAGCCCAGATATTACATAAGTACCCAAATTAGTTTTAAACTTTTTAGGTGTTGCTTGCTAATTTTAGATATGCTGGTAACTAGTTCTGGATAAAAGGATCCTATAACCTAACAGTAAGTTGTTATGTTGATGCAATGTGATTAAGCACATTTAGCACACCCCCACTATCCACGCCACCCCGAAGCGTGGCGTGCGGATGCGGTACGCGTCCTCCTGACTTGTTCATATCCCCACTATCCATGTCAGCGCGGAGTTGACGTCCTAAAGTGTGGCGCTCTCCACACTTTTGAAAATCATCTACGCGCCGATGTGGATAGTGGGGGTATGAACAAGTCGGGAGGACGCGTACAGCTTCACCTCGCCATGCTTCGGGTGGCGTGGATATTGTGGGAATGCTTAATGCGATGCGGTCAGGGAAACTGGAAACTACAAAAGTACCATTGCATTGCATGTGATCGCATGCGATTTCCCTGCCGCCGTGAAACTACACAAGTATCATTTTTTATATTAATTCAAGTCAATGTAGTTAATACCGCAAGGTGCGAAACACGGAAATATGCACAAGAAGATTATAACAATATTACAGTAAAAGGTAATATGGATAAATTGACCCTTACCAATGTATAGTCCTTATTGAAAGTAGGCATACATAAATTAAAAAAAAATATATTTATATATAAAGCATTTGCAAAAGTCTGTTATGCTGAGATTGCCTGTAATTATGATCACATATGGAATCAACCTGGTATGCTGTGACCTGCTGTGAAAATAAACATCAAAGTCTTCATCTGAGTCCCCGTGTTTGTGATCCTTGTCACAGTATGTATAAAACATAAGGTTTCACTGAACCTGTGTGTTTTTATAAGAAATATATTTTTTGGGAGGGGTGTCCTAATATGTTAAAAAAAATTTGTCGAGAAATGGCAGAAAGTATCAGACTTTGTCTCCCAATAATTTTTTGCACCTAATTTGATATCCCCATATTATGTGTTATACTGTAATAAAGTCATTCTAGTGAGGCATGGGTCCAGGCAGTTGAAGGGGATGTCGGCTTGAGTAATAAAGTGACCTTGGACACTAAAAAATTTAGAAAGTAGCCAATTAATATGAAAGATGTCCAACACCTCTCAGAAGATGTACAGTAGTATTCTTTTAGTTAGAATAAATTCCCATCGTAAAATATCTTAAGTTGTTTCTTTAATTCTGACCTTGATAGAGGTGTTCCAAGTTATTTCATATGCTAGTAGTCCAATCTTTTCTATCTAATTATTTTGATACATCAGACACCCATTTGCACTCTGGATAATCTTTAACCAAAAGTTTAAATATAGGAGTACACATAGCTGTGTGTTTCCTCAATCCATGCACGTTACATGATTGGAGTTGTTTCGTCAAATGTTAGCGTAACATTTGCTACATCTGTATGTTCTGTGCAGAACAGCTGTGTACCACTAGTAGAGGCCATCATAAAAGCTGAAATGGCAAATTCCTAACATGAGGTGGTGTTGTATTTCACACAAATAAGGTCTTTCAACTTTAGTTTAAATTGGAGGCATGTGGTAGTATCCCGCTCTGAGCTGATACTTTAACTGATGGTTAGCCTGGATGGTCCTTAGTCCAGCTGTATTTAATCACACAGTGGGCCTTATTCTGGTTGAATCGGATGGATGCGTATTTCGGATGGGCACCGAGTGTTCTTAGCCGGCCTACCTTATGGATCACTCACGCCAAGTGAATGGACCGCGAGTGGATGTTTCATGTGAACAACTCCCCCATGTGTAGGAACCTCCCCCATTCTTCGATGGTCGCCGACAATCGAAAGATGGACCGAGCAGTCAGGCAGCCCCGAGTGCTCCAGACCACTCAGACATTTTTCCGAGTGAAAGTAGATATATGGGCGGGCAGCTAACATCTGGATATGTCAGCTGTCCACCCCCCCACACGTGCGTCACGGCTGGATTACCATACGTACGCCCAGCATTTTCATTGAAACGCCCATGAAACACGGGGCATATGGTAATGAGCCCAAACAGCCCTTCATGCGTCTCTCCACCCCCTGCTCGGATGGTTCCGTACGGTCGTGTTCGGACGTGAGCGGCATTCACACATGCACAGAAACGCCTCTGCACATGCAATAACACAAAACATTGGCTGTCTGACCAAACACGCAGACGTCCGACTCAATCAGAATAAAGGTCTCTAATGCAGTGATTGCACTGCAATGTAATGATATTTGCAGTGCATGTAAGTTTGGAAAGATGGATCAAAAAGATTAAATAATGGAATCCCCTTTTATACTTGAAAATGTATGAGTGTGATATTTTTTTATAGGGAAGTTTAACATTTTACATAGGACTATATAGTTTTTTTTGTCTACATCTTGATATCCTTAGCGACTTGTCATGAGGTTGTGGAGTTTGGTGAGAAAAAATATACCCAGTAAGGCTGAGGGAAACTTTTTGCTTTTTTTTTTTTAATTGCTGATCATAAAGGAAAAACATTGGGTACTTGTTTCTTAGCACGGCCACAACGATCATAATCGCGGTGATCGGGGGTAAAATCGGGGCCATCGCGGGCAAAAATCGGGTGCGATGGGCCAGACGCGATGCCCACGATTTCCCCATGGAGAACAATGTTAAATGCCTCAATTTACCCGCGATGACCACGATTTCCCATAGGAAACAATGTTAAATGGCTCAATTTACCCAAATTATCATAGGAACAATGGTAAATGGTCCAAAAACACCCCTGAACATTGAAATGTCCCCCCAAAAGTAGTTTACGCCACCACGTGATCAACGTGAACCCGAAGCGTGGCGAGCGAAGCGGTACGCGTCCTCCGACCTTTTCATACCACTACTATCCACTAGGGCGTGGAGTGAGAATAGAATAGTGTGGTGAGCGCAGCGAGCCACCGAGCCCGAAGCGTGGCGAGCGCAGCGGATACCTGTGAAGCCCGCAAAGGGACACGTTTACCTGTGAAGGTATCCGCGTCCCCTCGCGGGGCTCGCTGCGCTTGCCACGCTTCGGGCTCGGTGGCTCGCTGCGCTCGCCACACTATTCTATTCTCACTCCACGCCCTAGTGGATAGTGGGGGTATGAAAAGGTCGGAGGACACGTTCATCGCGGGGTGGCGTGAACTACTTTTGGGGGGACATTTCACTGGTCAGGGGGGTTTTTTGGGCTTTCTGGCCCATTTACCATTCTTCCCTATGATGATTTGGGTAAATTGACCCATTTAACATTGTTTCCTATGGGAAATCGGGGTCATCGCGGGTAAATTGAGGCATTTAACATTGTTCCCTATGGGGAAATCGCGGCCATCGCGGGTGGACCATTTAAGCATTTTCAGGCGCACACGACGCGACCGACCCGATTTTTCACTGTTTTCAATGCATTTCAATGGAAAAATCGGGGGCATCGCGTGGGTCGTGTCACAGGCCACTAAAATTACCCCCGATGGCCAAGATTTGTGACCGTGCTAGGAAACAAGTACCAAACATTGTTACTAGTTACTGAGGTTTATTATTGGTTACCATCTTTAATGGGTGTGGTATAGGGTTCCGACAGTCGGGATCCAGACAGTCGGAATCCCGACTGGCCGGACTCAAACAGCATGGCGAGTGCAGCAAAGCGGGCTACGCTCGCCACCTATTCTATTCTCCCTCTATGGGGGTCTATGAGGGAGAATAGCCGGTGTTTTAACATTCGGGATCCCGACGTCTGGTAAACAACTGTCGGGATCCCGACTGTCCAGACCCCGTCCGGCACCCATCTTAAATTCCCTTTTCCCAGTTTCTTTTATAGCTTGATAGTTTGTAAAATACAATGCATGTTCTCTATTTTCTCTTTCATAGTTTTACCACATGTTAAAATTCTTAACAATTCAAGTTTAAAATTCCATACAGCTATCAGATTGTGAGCTTTCACTAGCTTCATCCTTTTATTATTCCCTTTGCCCTATTTTTCACCTCCATCCCTTTGTCAGTTGTATATTTTTTCCTTACTTTTGATCCGCACTTTTTTTTTTTGTAGTTGTGCTCCCTCTAGCATCCCCTACCACTCATGTCTGATTAAGTATTTGTGACCACTCCCAATTGTCTGACTACATCTACATTAAATGGATCTTTTTGCTTTGCTCTTCTGTCACATGCCACCTCCTCTGAAAACACCAGAAAGGCTTCAAATCTGAACACCACTGTTTGTTTAATGAATGGGTGGTCCTTTAGGAGTCCGCAAAATATGTGCTCTTTCCCAAGCTTCAAATCGTTGACTTCAAATTGATCTGCATGCACAGATGATGGGGGGGAGGGAGGGGTGATGGTGCTCTACTTGTTTAAACCCCATGGGAGCAACTGATCAATTGCCATTCGTAACACACGGACTAGGCAATTCTTTAAACAATATCTATTCTTACTCAGAAGGGTCAAAATCAGCAATATGGTTTAGAAAGTCATCCAGTGTGTACGCACCATAGCCATTCCATAAATGGGATACATTCACAAGGTTGACAAGCATTAGGTCAATCCCTAAAGGTCATCATCCATGAAGGTCGGCATGGGGTTAGGTCGCCAGGGTCATTAGGTTTACACAGTCAAAAGGTCGCATGGGGTTTTTCACTTTTTTTTTGAGCCGACATGTGCCGTTACATCATCCCCTACCATCCACTATGGGGTGGTGGGTGAACGAAATAGTATGCAGAGCGTAGCGAGGAACCGTGCTCGAAGCATGGCAAATGCAGCGAGCCATGCGAGGGGACACTGTGCACTTTTTTAGCATAAATGTCAAATGATTTTTAGCATCCATGTCAATTGATTTTTATCTCATGCCTCACCAAGATCACAAATCCATATCTTAGCCAGTATCTACCACACTTACACTGAACATATATCGCAATCAATATTTATTTCTTCCACTATTCACATTCATCCCTCCTCCTCTTGCTTCTGATCTGACCTACTTCTCATTAGATTGTAAGCTTTCTTGACCAGGGTACTCCAAACCTTCTACTTTTGTTCTTCAGTGTCTTAAGACTGGGTGTAATGTTTTGCATACTCTATTTTTCTAGGGCACACACTACAAAAATCTCGGACCAAAATCAGATTTCTGGCTAAGTCAGAATGAAATATCGGACTGATCATTCATTGTGTAGTGTGCCTGCAATTGTGTGCTCCCGCAGGTTACATGCAGTATCTTCTGTTTAGCCAAACTGCACAGCCAACCAGAAGATATTGTGTATCATGCGTGGTTACTACATTGCTTTGCCAATAAAGGATCCTATCGCAGTTCAGATTGGATAGGTAGTAGTGTATTATCAGGTGTATACTTCAGTGCTGAGGAGTATTCTCAACAAGTAAACATTTAGGGGGAAATTTACTAAAGGAAATTTGTAAAAAAAATAGGTGTATTTGTATGCAGAAATTCACTTATTTTTGACATTTACTATCCTGAAAATATGGCTATTCGTATTGATAGCACATCAATACGAATGCGAATTGCCGTATTTCGGCATAGTAAATGTCAAAAATAAGTGTATTTCTGGATACAAATACACCTATTTTTTTTACAAATTTCCTTTAGTAAATTTCCCCCTTAATGGCAATGCTTCATATTCAGGGATCACACACAATCTTGACATAAACCTGGAAGACTCGTTGCCTGACATCCCAGCAGTCATAACAATACACTCCATACTTCAATTTGGATGACAAATACTAGAAAACAATTTGCAGTATTTTGGGTTACTCAGGAGTATGTAGCGCATGAAAATAATTGCTGTAGCTTAAATCTCTAGCAAAAAATATGACCGTCGTAAGATCACTTTGGTCATTTTTATATTTTTCCCTCTGGTGTCAAATGATTACCTTTTTCCATTTTCTTGTTTATTGATTTATCATCTTTTTGTCATTGAACTGAAAGAACGTTATTTTGTACATGGTTTGGACATTAGCATCCGAATGTAGCTAACTAACCTTGGCCTTTCAGTCAAGGCTAACACAATTTCCCCATGAGAATAAGATTATTATACTGTAAACTGGATATAATGCTTGTGCTTCATAACATATTATTTTTTGACCAGAGTTTCACCCAGCTTTTATCAATAGCAAGTCATTGCAATCTTAGATTTATTTACCTAAATGACAAATTTCTTATTTCTGTGACCTCAATTTTCGTTGTTGTTTTTTTCCCCAAGAAGATTTAGGGACTGTTGTAAATCAAAAGACTAGACATAACATTATAACTATGTCAATAGAGATTTGAACACTTCACTGTTGTGTGTTCTATGTTTGCCTTATCAAGCATTCTGTATAAATGCAATTAAATACAGTGTGATGAGCAGCTCTTATTCACAACTTTATTTTTTGCAGGAATCTGATGGCCAGGGTTGCCCTTTCTGTCGTTGCGAAATCAAGGGCACTGAACCAATTATAGTCGACCCTTTTGATCCAAGAGACGAAAACAGGGGCTGCAATATTCTAGATAGTTTAGGAACTCCAATCCTGGACTTTGATGATGAGGATGAGGAATGCTTGATAATGACCAGGTTGGCCTCTGTAAGAAAGGTAATACAGTTTGTGCTACAGTTCATTATTCCTTTTCAACTTGTATATTTTCTGCTTTATATATTTAGTTCTATTCAAAGAGGGGGGGGGGTGATTTGTTAATGGCAAATATCATTAATTGAATACTGCTAGAATACAAATGTGCATGTCAGCCAGGAATACTTGCTCAAGGTTGTACGATGTGTCAGATTGTACTTTAAATGTATTTACTTTCCTCTTTAATATGGGAGAATGCATCACAATTACAAGGATAACTCTTACAAATGCTGCTGCATTTCAGGACCGTTTAAAAGATAATGTTGCTGAATAAAAAGACAATAAAACTTTTATTGATTGGTATAAATAGATGTTGGTTGCTACGGAACTGGATTGCTCATCCAAATGTAGAAATATTTAATTAAAATGTAGGAATTTGCTTAAAGCAAGAACAATTGGATAGAGAATAAACCATTACAAACAATGTTTTACTGTAACAAAGTAAATCATTTAGCGATGACCATAATAAGTTTGAAACCAAGTAGTTCTTTATTACAGTATTTACATAGTTCTTAATGATATGAAAGCAGTTGATTTATTGCCTAGATCTTACAAAAAATTTTATTAAAGAAAACAGACTTAAAACAAGCTTTAAGTTGGGTACACACTGAGCGGTATGCCATTGGGCAGTTCGAAGCGGCATATCCACCATATGGCTCAGTGTGTATGTAAAATATGGATGCAACCTTCGTAGCTTGTAACGAAGCTAGGTTTGATGTGCTGCACACATGCACGTTAACCATGCATGTTAATGAAGGATGGAACAGTGGTCGTTTCATCTTTCTTAACATCTCTCCAATGCCTACTGGTGATCTAGGCTGACAGGTATTGCAATGTTGGAACAAATCCCTATCTCTCCAGCATGTACAAAGTTTTAGAAAGATTTACGATTTGTTTAATTTTGATTCATCTTAGTGCAGTGGTTCCCGCACTGTGTGCCGTGGCACCCAGACAACTTGCCCTGGGACCAAATCAAATTATTTATTGTCACCTAATAGGCAAAACCAGTGTCGACGGCTTGAAATCATAAAATATGTGGACAAACCGAAGCGAATCCTGTCCCTCGTCACGTAACTGATTATAAGAATGACATATAAACTAGAGAAGTGTGGGTTCGGTTTTACTTGGATTTACTTGGTTCTCAAATCTGGGTTATTGGCTATCAGCTGTCACATGTTTTGGATACCCAATAGATCAGGATTTGAGAACTGAGGAAATCCGAGTAACCGAACCCACACATCTCTAATGTAAACATAATTTATTTAATCTAATATTTTTTTTCTAAAGTACTGAATGAGAAACTTTTGGCATAGAGGTGCCATGAAAAAAATTCTGATACTCTAGGCTGCCGTGATTAGAAAAAGTTTGGTAACCACCATCCTAGTGGCATTGTAGAAGAAATCTATTTGACAGTTACAGCTTCTTTGGCAGTATTACATTAACGTGTAGTCTCTTTCGGGACAGTGATAATCCTAGGTACTCACATTAATCTGCAGGGATGCATGCAATGATGGAAAGTCTGTATCCAGTAATCAAAGCAGAAAATGTATAGTTCAGAATTATATATCTTACAATGTTAATGCTATTGATATCTTTGTTGCAGATGAATGATAGACAGAATTCTCCAGTGACATCTCCTGGTTCCTCCCCCATTTCACAAAGGAAAAAAACTCCCCCTGATCCTCTACAGATCCCTCATCTCAATCTTCCACCTGTTCCACCACGGCTGGATCTTATTCAGAAAGGAGTAGCTCGTTCGCCTTGTGCAAGTCCCACAGGGTCTCCAAAGGTAAAATCTCTTTTGAAATAAAGTCTGGTATCTGAAGTGAATAGAGCAAAAATAACTGATACTACATGTACTGGTTTAAATAAGTGGAAAATAAAATTTTGGAGCTCCATGTTTTATTGAGATGCAATATATGCTATTCAGAAGTTTTGTGCAGCTAAACAATTATATGTGTGCTTTATTTTTATACCTGCCTATTGATATGTGGCCTCTAGGTGACATCCTTTAAATTGTGTGTGCTTTGTTGCATGTTCTATTTATAGTGATTTTGTCTTAGGCTTTGTCACCCTGTACTGTAAAAAGCCACCAAGTATATTGCAGAGAAGAAGGTTTTGTAGACGGCTGTGGGAACAAATAGACACATCTTAAATATACATTTGTTATATAACACGCACAATTTTGACTAGGTTTTATTTTTCATTATTTTATGCCTTGCTGCTTTCAGAAGATGTATCCCAATCCACCAAAACAAGAGTAATAACCTGAGCAGTAACTGCTGAGATTCCTTCATACCCAACCCCAGTTCCAATCCCTGCTGAAGGGCTAGAGAAGGCTTAAGTGTACAGAACTTTTACATTTGGAATTTACAAATACTGTTTGATTTGACATAAAAAGCAATATTTGACTTTACAATCTTATACCAAAACACTAAACATTTTTATTGCAAACATTTCATGTAACGATAAAATTTTATGCATTTAAATGCTATAGGAGAGCATCACATAAGTATAATATGTTTATGTATAATAACTAATTCATTTGTTTTGGTTTTGACTAGTCCTCTCCGTGTATGGTCCGAAAACAAGATAAACCACTTCCTGCACCACCACCTCCATTGAGAGAACCGCCTCCCCCCCCAGAGAGACCGCCTCCTATTCCACCTGACAACAGAACATCTAGACACTTACATCATGTGGAAAACGTGCCTTGTAGAGACCAGCCTATGCCCATTGAAGCCTGGTGCCCAAGAGACATTTCTGGTGCATGTCGTGTGACATTTGACAGCTCTCCTAAACTTGGGAAAACTGCTAATTCAATATTAAATGGAAGACATATGAGACATTTGAGTTCTGATGCCAGATTTCTGTATAAACAACATAAACATCATGAATTATCTTCAGAAAGCGTAAGGGTGAGAATTTTTTTTGTGACAAACTTTGTGTATATGTGTTAGCCTCATACTGGAGCTAATTGAACAGCTATAATAACTACCCCCTTTTCATTTCCGAATTAACTTAGTTATAACTTTGCAGATGGTTAGATCTGGTCGCTATAGGTTGGACTGGAGTTATGTCTTCACTGATCTCAATAACTGAAGCCCAATGTCTCTCTAATATGGATGTACCCACATATTCTATTATGTTAATTGTTCTTCTCTCTTAGGTTTTATCAAATGTTCTAATGGAAGAATATGATGTGCCTGTGCGACTTTCACCACCTCCTCCATCCATCTCTATTACCCCTAGTATGAAGTAAGTGTGGTGTAGAAATACGGCTAATATGGGAAAGCTGATGATCTCACACATCATTTTAATGAAATTTGTAAATGTGTTCTTATTTGGGCAGTATTCAAATTTAAAATAAAAACCACACATATTCATGGATGACAGACATACCTATGATCATTGATCCTTGTTCATGGCTTCTCTCTCAAGATGGGACCTTATCAGTGCTTTCTCGCTTTTGTGTTACGCTGCATGCAGGATGATTTGATGGGATATGTAGATACTGCAAATTGACATTCTGAGGGATAGATGAATGAAGCAGTGATAAGGGAGGAGAAGTGATAAAGTGCCTGGTACTTTATAACTCTGTTGCTTACATCTAGAGCAGTGGTTTCCAAACTCATTCCCCAAGGACATATAATGGTACATGTTTTCCAGAACCTGCCCACTGAATGACACTTGGAAGCCTATAGGTTGCTATGTGCATATTAATAGGGTCTGAGTTTGCCAGAGCTGTGGGATGCTGGCCACTCTTGGAAGGTTTTTTGTTTTCTTTAAATTGCAATCCTCCACAAGGCAAAACCATGCCCTGAAGATGATTGCCCCTTTATCAGAGATAGTCCGTCAATCTTCACCGCCATCAAACTCTCAGACCCAATTACACGTGCCTTCAAGTTTACATATTCCACTTTGGTTGCTGCTGGCATTACGTTATATTACTCCGTGTTTTATTAAGTGTTCATATGTCTTCCTTACCATGTAAATGTTACATTTGACTTTTTTTTCTGCTTGGGTATACTTGATTTCTAGAATAAAACTACTCTCATTAAGTTTTTATTTTATTTTTTTTAAATGGCAGAACATTTTTTGAAGTAATAAGTTTGCATTTACATGTTTTCTTGACTGTGGCTTCTTTGACCCTTTCCTCTGCCTGTTTTCCCATTACACCAGTCTATATAAAGGTAACTGAATTCTACTATAGTCACAGCAGTGCCAGCCTAATATGGGGTGGGAACAACATCCCTCATCATTTATACAGGCAGGCTTCTAACACACATATAACTTGTGCTACCAGTATGTAGCTCTGCCCATGTGTCAAAACATACCACTTGTGCCATCAAGCGCTTTCTATTTTATAACCTCACATCACCTTTGATAGAGCCAGACTCCCCTACCTTTCCTGTTCTCCCCATATACTTTCTGTTGTGTATTGACTGCATATTGACTGTAGTGGGAGTTAGCCACTGATGTTTCAACAACGCTAACCGTTTGAGTGCCAGTATCTCTGAGAGATGTGCAAAATATCCCCTAAATATGCCAGCGTCACTCACATTTGTTATATAAATTGAAATAAAAAAATGCTGCTTAAAAAAGATTTCCTATATAAAGTAAACATTACAGGACATTATGATGAATACAAAAGTGTTCTTGCCAATTTTACCACCTATTTTGAAAAATGCACTTGGCACTCAAAGGGTTAAGCAATTTCTAATCTTGCAAGACATTTCATTGCTACTGGTTTAACTATGCAGAAGGGAAATATATATATATATATATATATGTGTGTACAGTATGTATGTATGTATATGTTTTTTTGTATTCAAAGTACCAGTGTAATCTATAGTACTATAAATAATGATTGCACAGTATATTTACTGATACTCAATAGGCTGGTTGCTATGACAAGTTCTGTTGAGACATTCAATTTACTTTGTGTGAAGGAGGTTCTGACAAAACATAGGGCAATACACGGAAAAGAACCAGTGGGCGCCTTCTGTACACTAAAAAAATGTATTCAAATATACACAAAACATATATCACAATTCACAGAAAACACATTAACAATAACTTTGCATGCATGCATGCAAGAAAGTAAGAAGTGTATATATATATACTCTAAAAATCGCTTCAATGCAATTGCATAAAAATAAGGATAAAAATAAAAAATCTGCAGCAGATAGTTACCAAGTCCCAATTGGATGGTATAGTTGTTGGGGTAGAACCGATATTTATAGTCCCACAGGTGGTCAAGATCTTTCCCAGAAAACAGGTTGCAATATTGGGTAAATCCCAAAATGGATCAGACATTGGCAAGTAGATCACTTACTCGTCACTCTGTATGGAAAGCCCAACAATGAGTAGTGGCGTATGGCTGCAAATCGAATGGCACAGTCTCTCACAAGATAGATGGGTACGTCAGGTAAGGTGCTGTATGGTGTCCACTTTTATGCAATTGCTGCTCCGGCCAACTCGCCGCTTGTAGATGTGGGTACACCGTCTCCTGTGACTGTACCTTCTTAGTGCAGTAAGCTTGTGCTCAGCTCTCATGCAGGCGTGAGCGCACAGTCCTCCGTATCTGCGACAGGCTGTGTAGAGATGCGCCGTAGTAGCTGGGGATGTCCGTAGCAGGGATCAAGTTCTCTATGGGAGATGCGACCAGGGACCGGTGAATAGTGTCGGTCGGGTAACGCTGGTATTTCTCACAGATCCTTTAGCTGCAGTGGCCAAATAGTACTCCTCACGAAAACGCGTTTCGCCGCGCTCAGGCGGCTTTTTAAATACAGGAATGAGGAGTTCCATGCTGGGGGATGGTCTTATACCTGCTAGATAATCATGTGCAGGTGTATGTCTCATTACTTGCTTTCTTGGCTCTAAAGTTCTGTCTTTCATTTAATATGGAAAGCGGCGGTGACATATCACAATTCTTATATCACAATACAGTATAACCACACAAATTCTTAAAGATATATATATCTATGTGTGCACACATATGTTGCCCTGACAGACTAACATTCAATTTGATGTTTTATTTTCGTATATACATTTAATTTAGTTAGAATCACCACAGGATATGAGGATATATCATATGTATCGTGTATAGTTCATTTAATACGTTTAATACGTTTAATCGTTGTTAAATATAAATGTATGGTGTGTTCTAACACTCTGTATGTGTCAGCCCCATATCAGTTTAATTCTGGTGGGTAGAGTTCTATTTCAGAGATTTTAATCTTAAAGGGACCCTCACTTATCGACATAAGAGCGGTAGACACAGATATTCAGTGTCTAAATCCACTTAACAGCGGGATATATATAGAGCAATTATCCTTAAACTAAGGGTTAATACTAGTCTATTTGTCTATACGGCAGGACGGCTTAGATCCATGAGAGAGAAGAAAAAACTGTACAAGTATTTAAACAATTTAAAGGTGTATATACACACATTTATGAGGAGTCATAAGTATTGCTGTCCAAACGGATGATTGATGGGAGATGATAAAAAATGGCAAAAAAAGGGGGCCTTCAAGCATGATAACAGTGAAACTGGTACTAGAAATACTCGTTAATAATATTGATCATGATGAAAAAAACTAATTGAAATAAAATAAAGTAAAGTAAAAAATAAAAATAAAGGTAAAATATAACTATAAATATAAAAATAAATATAAAAATAATAAAAATAAAAGTAAAAATAGAAATACAATTATCATATGAAAATATATAAACATACATAAAAATGTATATAAATAGACAAAAAATGAGAGTTAAAGATTAAGCATAATGATGCATAAATGCGGGGAAGGGGGAGAGAGAGAGGAGAGGACGGAAAAAGTGCATCTGATGTATTTTCTGGGTGCCTGGCATGGGCCCAAGTGTGATGGGCACATGTCTCGCACTAGCTGGAGGACTATTCATAGACACCAGTGCAGGACTGGTCTAATAGGAGATGTCAGACATCTGGGGGGCGGGGTTCAGATAAATTCAAGATCTATAGTTTCGTTCAGGCCATGAGGTTTCAGTGTCTGCAGCTTCAGTATCCATGCCGCTTCCTGTCGGCACAGATTCCTGAACCGATCTCCTCCACGGCTGGTTGTGACTATATGTTCTAAGCCCACGACTCTTAGGTTAGAAGGGTCACTCTCGTGAGCCTCAGCGAAGTGGCGGGGGACGCTGTGGTTTGTACATTTCTTTAGAATATTTCTCCTATGCTCCAACACTCTAACCTTAAGAGGTCGAATAGTGCGGCCTACATAGTACATATTACAAGAGCATATGAGTAAGTGTATTACGTAATTAGTGGTACAGTTTATAAATGATTCTATATTAAACGTTTTTTCTAGATTTGTGGATGTAATCTTTTGTGTCTTGTTAATTACGTGCTTACAGGTTATGCACTGTGCATGGTTGCATCTATGGAATCCTACTATTTTAGGGCCCACGATAGTGCTTTGGACTCCTAACTTCTTGGTGTCTGATTTGAAAAAGCTTGGTGCCAGTATATTTTTTAAATTACATGCTTGTTTGAAAATAATAGTTGGCTCTTTTTCTAAATTGCTCATGAGGATAGGATCCGTACTAAGTAATCTATAGTTCTTTTTGATTATGTTTGAAATCTTGTTAGCTGCCACATTGTATTTTGAGTTGAAACATACTTTACCGATCTTTCCATCCTTACTCTTGTTCTTATCTTTATTTTTAACATTCTCTCTGTTTATTTTTGCTGTCGATTATTGCACTCCTATCTAGATTGCCAGCATACTCCAAGGCCTCATCTAGTATGGCCTGAGGATATTCTCGGCCTTTAAACTCTTCCAATAGTTGATGTGTCTGTTCTAAGAATTTTTGCCTCAGACGTACAGTTACGTCGGATTCTTTGTAGTTGGCTCTTTGGCTCATTGTTGAGCCAACTTTTTTTGTGATTACTAGAATAGGGTATAAAGCTACATATGTCAACTGTTTTTTTGTAACCGGCAACTGTCAGCGTTCCTTCTACCACCTTTGGACAGTGGTGCAGTCCCACCTTTGCAACTGCCACTGGCAGGGAAGTCCAGGAGCAGAGCAATTTTGTCCCTCCTGGAATGGATCATTTTGGGAGGTATGTGATAGAAACGATAATGGGGGGCTTCTTAGACTAAGAATAATTTAAAGGAGAAAGGAGAGGGTCAAGAGATGTGATGAAAGGAGAGGGTCAGGAGAAGGGGTAATGGGAGTTCTATTGAAGATGAGATGTTGCCCACAGCAACCAATCAGTTTTTATTTATAATTTATTTAGAAACTTCTACAACAGAATAGATTTAATCTGAGTGGTTGCTATGGGCAACAGTACATCTTGGAAAGCACACCCATCTTAGTAAATTTACCCCATAGATGCCCAATTTGGCCATCTACCCCAAAGATGGCCAAATCGGTCATCTACCCCAAAGATGGCCAAATCGGTCATCTACCCCAAAGATGGCCAAATCGGTCATCTACCCCAAAGATGGCCAAATCGGTCATCTACCCCAAAGATGGCCAAATCGGTCATCTACCCCAAAGATGGCCAAATCGGTCATCTAACATTGACATATGAGTTTGTATCGCTTATTGGATTGCTACAAGGGATAAAAGCTAATTATGCTATGTGGTTACTATTATGTAAACAAAGTCCTAGTAAGCCAGAAATCCTGTGGAACTCTTTTTCAAAGATGTAATTCTTGATATGACAACAACAATGTTTGTCAAATCTGGTATAATGGGAAAAGAAAAGAAAAGTTTTATCTTTAGTGATAATGTAGGACATTAAAACCTGTATTTGATATCAAGGCATGTAGAAGCTGTTCTCATTTAAATGTAAGCTCCCGGGCTGTCCACACGGAGACATTGCTTTTATGGCATATTGAAAAGGATCTAAAAGTATTAATTGCCCTTCGCCATGCTGCTTTTGGAATGGCTAAACATGGATTATTTTAATAAGCAGTTGACACTTCACTTAGAGCAGCAGCAGGAATGTTCTTTACGTTTTATTTGTGCCTGTGTGAATGTATTGTTAAAGTAAACTATTCTTTCAACATTGCAAATCTGCTTCTGTTCAGATGTATTTGGGGCTGGTAATGGGATTAAGTTCCAAATGAGTGGATGCCAGCTGGAGTTTTAAAGTGACACAGAACAGGGAAAAGCAAGTGAAGTCTGTGCCAGGTCATTGCTGTGTACCAGGATTCTTGCCAGGATGTGGCTGTAGCTCTGTAGTGCATTTGGCTACACGCTTGTTCTTAATGAGCCTTGTTAGGAACACAATGGCTCCGAGAATCAAAGCATCGGTGTTCCCTGCTCAAGAAAACAGAATTAAGCAGCTTCACATCTGAAACAAAATGATTTTGCTAAACGCTGTATACCTCTAATGGGCTACTGCAGTGTGCTGCTGAGGTGTCTGGGAAGTTATCCAGGCATTGGCATAGGTGGACCTGGAGGGCTTTATAACAAAATCCACATTGCTGGCAATAATTGTTCAAGGTTACTCATGGCTTTAAGAATGCAGCTGTAATAGGTCCTCTTTTATGTAGGCTCAGATGTTTGTGAACAGTTTTGTAAGGTGGCGCTTGTGAATGGTGTGTGTGTGTGTGTGTGTGTGTGTGTATGTGTGTGTGTGTTTTTGTGTGCGTATATAGTTTACAAATAGAAAACTAGTAGGAGTGGGCTAAACAGTAAGTGATATACCCCAATTGTAAGTACTGAATAGTTTACACGATGACTTGCTATTTTTCAGGCTGGCTTATAATGTACAGTTGTATCCACATACAGCGACCCCCCTTGATCAGGCTTTCTAGGTGCGCCATATCGTGGTGTGACTATAACACTGAATGTTTTTTGCTTGTGACATTTTTCCCGTTATTTGCATACAAAATGCTACATTAGTGTTTTCCAGAAAAACTTGATGTGACCTATTGTTTGCACTGTTTCTCAAATAAGGTGCACTGTAACAGAGAGCGATGCTTAGCACTACGAAGCTCACGCAGTATGTGTACCGTGACTTGCAGAGTATAGGTTATAGGTGTATGGAGAGACCTCTGTAGAACACTATTTTTCATTTTTAATCATGACTAACGGCTTGGCTTAGTTGTCGATACAGGACACTTGTCTTATTTGGTTTATAATGTGGGTGGCCATATTGGGCACATACCACTATTTGAAGAGAAATCCGGCTTACTGGAGTCTGTGGGCATAATTGAATAGCCCCAGCAGATCAGTTCTACTGCTTTTATACCATATAGCCAGGTCGCACTTGGGTTTTGCACGAGAGTCCAACCCAGGTGTGACCCAGCTTGTGATGTCCCTACCCAGCATAATGCCGGATGGGTGACGACAGGGAAGGCAGGTGCTGAGCCGGCGCTCGGAGATGAGACAATCCCCCAGCGCCAGCAATTTCATTGCAGTAAACAGGTCCCGTGTTCAACCCTCCTAGCTAGCCTGGATGAAATGTAGGTTCGCTGGACCTGGAATATTTCAACTGGGTGTGTTAACACTGTATAATCCCTGGTTGCTACGTGTTCATGTGCAATAACCCATGATATTTTGAGAAGTGTAAAAGCAGTATCAGTCTGCAGTAATTAGCCATGGTAACAAATCCACATCTACTTATTATTGCCTTGTGTGTCACATGTTCTTTCTATAGATCTATTCAGTTAACTTAAATGTTAAGGGGGGTGTTCAATCCCGGGTCACGACTGTCTATCCGTCCCGACAGCCATGACCCTGGCCTTTTTTCGTTTTGTTTGACCGCAGATCGCTAGGCGGGATTCAATGTCCCTTTTGGCGATCAGAGAAAAGGGGGCGGGTCCGCGTAAACGGACGTGGATTCTCGATATTTTGGCCGCGATCGCGACAATTCACTGCCATAATCGACAGAATGGGCCGGACTGCTTTTAAAGTTGGCCCCGTTCTGTCGATCTCCCTCCTCAATGCTGTCAGGCAAGACAGCATTGAATAGGCGCCCGCCGGAATTTCCCCTGTCGGAAATAGTGGCGGGGATTGAATACTCACTAAGTCTTATTTTGTAAATTGAAGCATGAAATGCAATTAGCGCAATTGTATGTATAAATATTGCCGCAAGCCTAGCATGCAGGTGTATCCAGTTTATAGATCTACAATGTCTACATTTTGGGGCTTTTTCATACTTCATATGCGGTCCATGGGTCGACAATGTCTAAGTTGACTGTCACTAGGTCGACCACTAATGTTCGACAGTGACTAGGTCAACACCTGTAAATGGTCGACATACCCATAGGTCAGTAATGACAGAAGGTCGACACAAGCTTAAGTTAAAAATGGGCATGGTTAACACTCACAAGGGCGACATGAGTTTTTCATGTTTTTATTATTATTATTTTTGGTGTAGAAGGACTAGGTTCATACCTTACTATCCAAGTGGGCATGGAGCGAGAATATAAGTGTGTGCTCGAAGCATGGCAAGCGCAGCAATACACTTACAGAGTGTCCATTTTGACATAGACACCAAAAACATGAAAACTCATGTAGATCTTGTGTGTGTCGACCATGCCCATGTCGGCATTTAGCTTGGGTTAACCTGTCAATGTCGACCTATGGTATGTCAACTATTACAGGTGTCAACACACTCACTGTCGACCATAAGTGGTCGATGTAGAAACAGTCTACCTAGACATTGTCTATCTTCTTATACCGTAACCTCACCATCATTGTCGTCATAGAGAGAGAACATAATAGTGTGCCGAGCCTAGCGAGGAACTGTGCCCAAAGCATGGTGAGCAAAGCGTTCCACTAACTGATGGTCCATGTCAACAGGTGTCGACATTGTCAACAATTTTTTTTTTTTAAGAACTTATGTTGCCCCTGTTTGAACCTGTAGACCTTTCATTTCATCTGTGCTTAGGATTGGCAGTACAAAAGGATTGCTTTAGATGGATTTAAAGTGCTTAGGAGTACATACAATTTAATATACAATATTTTATTCTCAATCATTTTGCTTAAGCATTTTTGTTGGAATTATCTGTTTTGTCGTGGACATTTCCAGTCGCCAAATTTCTTTCTAATCGAGAGCGTGAACGATTGGATTAATACAGGGATGAGCATTAAGCAGTCTGTCAGTGGCTGTCAGCTCTGCTACAGCTTTGGCATGGCTAAATAGCTAGACTGTGCCAGTACTGTGATGTGTAGTTCTACAGCAGCCGAAAGGCCTCTTACTGTCTGCCCCATATCTGCTCACTGGGATGCATTATAGAATATGTATGAATGAATGTGTGTAAAATTAATATGAATAAGACACTGTTGTAGCACTACCGGTCCTGGCAGATAATGCATGTGTGTCATCTGCATGCACATGTAAATTCAGCAACTAAATGGATTTTGGGTTCCTAGTAAATGATCATAGAATCAGAAAAAGGTTTTAATTTGCCACAAAATTGTACCGTTTAACCTTGGGTACTTATAACTGCAGTGCTGCCGCAATGACTATGTCGGACAGGACAGTATGTATTCAAATAATACTGACGTGTTTGAGCATGTAATTGTACTGCAGAAAACATTTCTTGCCAAGTATTTAGAATATGTTGTTTATTGTGTGTTCCTTAGCTAGATGTCAGGACACTCATGTGAAAGTCGTCTTCCTCCCAGGATTTGCTTGTTGGGAGGTGTTTGACTTTTAGATGTACTTTAGCTCCCTCTACAGAGACTAAACAAAACTGCAATGAGCTTGGCTTTACGGTTCTATTCAATTGGCTGTATATCTTACCTTGCATACAAGTCAAAGCAATATATACGTAATCCACGAATGGAAATCTGATTGTGTGGTAAAGAATGAAATGAATGAAACACATTTCAGTCTTAGTATTTGAGTTTTGGATAGTAATTCACTATTGATACTCCTGTATTTTGACAAACCCATATCTAGAAAAATCTCGTGTCTCAAGCATTCTGGATATAACCTACATTTCCTTTACCAATTTATGATTAAATGTCATTTCTGTGGTTATCGATCTGCTTCAGAAAATCACAAAGGCAATACAGTGGTAGCTGAAGCCACCCTTTATGCTGTTAGAACCTCAGGAATATATGTGCAGTATTGTATTTTTGTATTTCTTTGTGTAAGAATTTAATGTTTTGTGTCTGTTTGTAGTACCTGGATTTGAAGCCTTATGTATTGATGTCCAATTGAACCTAAACATCTGTTATTGTCCTCAGCAACCTCTGTCACAGCGACATGTTTTTAATTGCATTTGTCCATTTTGGTTCCATTGATGGGATCGTCCGCACTTAAATATATATATATATATATATATATATATATATATATTATCCATTGTATAAGCAACTACAATGTCCTAACCTTTTAATTTTGAACATTGGTTAATTGCTTTATGTCATTTGAAAAATGTCAGATGGTGTGGACATTTTCCTATTCTGTTTTTAGCATTATTATTTTTATAGTCAGGCCGAATGTACCTTTTTTTATTTTCTGCTCTCACTGCAGTGGAAATGCAAACACACTCAGAAGCTGTGGGAATACAATTTATGAGTATTATGTTTACCAGCCAGTGAAACCTGGCATACAGAAACTGGCTTACTGACATGCAATCATTTTAAAAGCTCGATGGATAGCTTGATAGGAAATGGGTAGCTTTATATACACAAAGAGGGGTTTCTGTTATTTGTGTGCAAAACCATTGTTATAGTGTAATATTTAAATTCAGATCAACCCTTTTTTTTGTCTTATTTCTTCAAATGGTATCTTATGTAAACGGAGATCGATCTATACAGATATTTGTTCAAATAACACTGCATCTTGAAATGACGTGCCCTCTGGTGGAATTAAAATATTTGCAAATTCCTAAATCTTTTTAAGGAGTAAAACGAATACAAACTTGCTGCATTGGAATGTAAGTGGTAAATAAAGCAGATGCAGGACCAATATTTTCATTACTCCTCCACACTTGTGCTTTGCAGCTGTCTTTTTGCAGAGAGCTGAAAAATGTCATATTGTTTTTTATAGTAAAACCGTTTTCTTGATTTGAATAATCGTGTTATGGTCCGGGGATAAAACTACAGAACATTTTTTTTTTTTTTTTAGAAAAGATTTATCCATCTATCAGATTATAAAATCTCTCATGAGCAGGGCCTCCTAGTGTCTTTTGGGGACTACACACTAAGCAATTTAGGGGCATTTTCTAAGATATCTCACTAGATGGCTTAGAACAGTGGTTCTGAACCTCGGTCCTCAGCAGTGCACGTTTTCCAGGTCTCCACACAGAATCACAGGGCAAATAATGATCTCCACCTGTGATCTTTTAAAATGTGTCAATGAATAATGAGTGCACCTGTGCACCTGCCGGGTGACCTGGAAAACATGCACTGTTGGGGGGTCCTGAAGACCGAGGTTGAGAACCACTGGCTTAGAAAGTGCCCCTACATCGCTCAATGTATAGGGGCCTTAGCAGTGCACGCGGCCCTGCGCATCGCTATCGCCCTGTGATTAATATCCAACATGCTGGATATTAATCAGGGCCAGTGTTCTCACCGGAAAACACTGGCACTAACAGATCGCTCAGCAGACAGTGCTGATACATCGCTAGGTGTGTATGCCTCATTGTCTACCTTGTATGTTCATATGTTCTATACAGTATGCTCTGCTTCCTCACTGTATGGAGCTGCAGATGTCTGTGGCCTTCTGCTTATCAGTAATCTTCTATGGCCTCTATCGCACAATGGCATTATTTGCAGGGAGTACAACTATGTATTTCCATATCTAATACTAATAGAATATCCCATACCATAATGACGTGCACATCCCTAGTGCAATCCCATATAGGAACTACTATCATTTCCTATGATTCCTTAAACTCATTCTGTAATGTTTTGCACAATGTTGTTTTCTGGACTCATTTGACCTCCTCTTATAACATTCTCTCTTTCCCAGCTATAACATTTAAACTCCAATATTTTTGCTATATTAGGCATTTTTGCAGTTTATAAGAAAAATATTGTAACATTTTCAGATTGATAAATGCCGGTAATCATACAATAATCATCTCCGTTGTAGCACAGATTTTGAGCATAATGTATGTGTACTAGATATTGTTTTTACACCATTGTCTTCTACCCAATGAAATTGGGTATTAAGCTGCAATTGAAATGTCAGGACCAATTGTGGTCTTATTTTATCCTTTACATTAGATCTATAGTGATGATGTGAAATGGCAAACCTCTAATAGAAACAGGTAAAAAATAGCCTGGTCTTACAGCTGCTGCTGAATATATCTATGTTGTTGTTATTCCACTTTCCTTGCAAGTGTTTTTCCGTAATCACTAGATGTTATGTGATAAAGACAGGGTGAGCGCCCTGACCTTCGTGGATGTGTTATGTATGTCTAACATACTGTAAGAAGGAATTGAGTCATTGCGCAGGCAAATATTACTATCGTAGGGCAAAGTTTTCTCTCCTGTGTAACAAGGAAAAAAATTGTAGCCATATTCGTGGATTTGTTCGGTGTCTTCTGTGTCAGACTAGTCTGTATTTAGAGTGTCATCCTCCTAGAATTTATCTGTAATATAACCTCTTTGTATCTGTGAAGAGCAGATCTAAAATAGTCTCCAAATTGTTCTGCCAATGAAACCATTTCTTCTGTAGCCAGTTTTCCGTTACAGGTAATATTTTATGAGTCCGATGGGAGCTTCTGTCTTTACTGAATGATTTGGAAAAAGTTCAATCTCTCTGTCTGCTGCACTGCCTGTCTGACATAGGATTGCCTGCTAGTTATTTTGTCTTTCATTTATTGCAGTGCTTCGCAAACTTTTTTTTTTGAATCACGACCATAGAGAATCAGCTTTTCTTTTTCTTTTCTTTTTTTTTTTTCACGGCACCCCTAGGATAAAAGTTTTTTTTTTTTTTAAAAGCAATATTGAAACAATATTAAATTTAAGTAAATGGTACCAACCTGTCATCCTTAGGTTCAGCTATATGGTGGTGTACAGTTGTGCTTCTGATTGTCCACATGTTTTGTGATTGGCGGCCTAAGCAATGGTTTTGCCAATTGCTTTGATCACAAGTGATTTGATCTGTTCCTAGACCACCTATCTGAGGCATGAGCCTCGCAGCTACCCTGGGTGATTAGGCATACACTTTGGGAACTATTTGTTTATTGGGTACTTGTGAGTTATCTGGGCGTCCGATTTTGGTACTAGATCGCATACGATATCGCATGCGATATCGCATGCGATTTGCGATTTGCATGCGATTTAGCATGCGATTTGCATAAGATTTGCTATTAATTTCATTACCCCACTATCCCCAAAGTGTGTCTATCAACGTGAACCCGAAGCGTGGCGAGCGCAGCGAGCCCGCGAGGGGCGGCGGTACGTGTCCTCCGACCTTTTCATGCCCTACTATCCACTAGGGCGTGGAGTGAGAATAGAATAGTGTGGCGAGCGCAGCGAGCCACCGAGCCCGAAGCGTGGCGAGCGCAGCGAGCCCCGCGAGGGGACGCGGACACCTTCACAGATATCCGCGTGCCCTTGCGGGCTTCACAGGTGTCCGCGTCCCCTCGCGGGGCTCGCTGCGCTCGCCACGCTTCGGGCTCGGTGGCTCGCTGCGCTCGCCACACTATTCTATTCTCACTCCACGCCCTAGTGGATAGTAGGGCATGAAAAGGTCGGAGGACGCGTACCACTGCCCCTCGCGGGCTCGCTGCGCTCGCCACGCTTCGGGTTCACGTTGATAGACACACTTTGGGGATAGTGGGGTAATGAAATGAATAGCAAATCTTATGCAAATCGCATGCTAAATCGCATGCAAATCGTAAATCGCATGCGATATCGCATGCGATATCGTATGCGATATCGCATGCAAATCGCATGCAAATCGTAAGTACCCAAATCGGACGCCCAGATAACTCACAAGTACCGTTTATTGTGTAATGTTTTTGTTTCCTTAACGGTCCTTTTAATATGTAAATTGATTCATAAAATTCGTATTTAATGTGCTACTAAACATTGTTGCTCTTACATATATATCTATACTGTATGTTATAGCACTGGGTTCTGAAACCTTCACAACCATTGCCCAGTCAGTACTGCAGATGGATCTAGTTTTTCATGCTGCTTTTACTCAAGAGCTCAGCACATGCATCTATGGGTGATTGAGTCATAAGCAACTTGGTCACTGGATATAAGGTGTTTGCATGTAGGCAGACATGTAGGGGAATTAAGAAGCCGCATATATACAATACAATTGTCCCTGAAGCCAGCAGTCATCAGAGATTTCTGCCTCCAGCAGGGGAAAACCCCCATAATCAGCAATAATATGCCCATTTTCCATCCACAATTGCAAAAACACATACTCTAGGTCTGTGACCTTATTACGGATCCTATGTGCTTTCGCTTAAAAACATGTCATTTCTCTGGGGGTAAAAATGGGCTCTTAAAACCCATATTGCGAAACAATAAGGCATATATTCAATGCCGTGGGCGAGCGGTGACTGCGAGCAGGACTTTTTGCTCGCAGTCACCGCTCACCCTGTCAGTATTCGACTGACCCCCCCTCATTCGCAAATTCCCCCTCGCTCCGTTTTTTGAGCGAGGGAGAATTGGCGTATGTGCCTCCAAAAGCTGCGAGAATCGAGGCTAATTACAGCGAGTTTGCTGCACTAGCCTCGGCTCTCGCAGTTTAGGGGAATCCTCGCCGTTCTGTGACTGCGAGGATTCCCCCGGAACGTTGCATAGTGCGAGCGGCCGGCGCGGGGGTTAAACTGCGAGGATCACTGGTTTTCTGTTCGCACCGGCATTGAATACATGCCTAAGTCTGCATGTTACAGGCTGCACATTTATGCTGTGGATAATAGTAATAAATATCATAGAATAAATAAAATGCAATATTGGTTCGTATTTGTCATTGTAGGTATTTTTGCTCAGGAATAACAGGTGTTAGGATATAGCCCTTAACTTTCTGCTTTTTTTAGTAATTGAGCGCACAAATCCTTATAATTTCCATGTAAATTCTGTATTTGTCACATAATCTATAAAATTATGTCTAGTGTCTGTGTGTCTCTGAAACAATGCCATCTTTTGGCAGCAAGTGAAACTACATCTGCTAGCTTTCAAAGCATTAGCTACAAGATTGTTTACTAGTTTATATTACCTGGTATTTGATTTACAGGCGAGGCTAGAATTAAATTTTTAGCTAAACTTAATTTAAATTGTGCATTATAAAAATTCCTACTTTGTCTTTCATGACTTTACTCCTCCCCTCCCCCATCCTTTCTACTGGTAACCCTTCGGACACTGCACCTCGGACCCTGGTAATTGCCGGGTTAGCCAAGTGCCGACCCAGGTCGAGGTGTGGTATGAAAGCACCAAAGCTTATAACCTGGGTCAACCAACCCAGCAATTCAACACTGATCATGAGAAGGGTTAAACCTGGTCATCCTCTGTATTATTGGTGACCTGGGTTTAATGTGAAAGCACCTGACCCGGCTTTGTGATGTGAAACGGTATAAGAGTAGCTGTCCCCCAAGGATCTGTTCTAGCGACCCTCATACTCCCTTTATAAATCCTCTTTTGATACCCATATCTACCTTTCCTCTCCTGACCTCTCCCCCTCTATTTTCAATAGTTTCTTCAACTGTGCCTCTGCTATCTCTTCCTAGATGTCTTTATAGCATTCGTAAACGTAAACTATCTATCTAAAGACTGAGCTGTTCATATTTCCACCCTTTTGCATGACTTAACTTTACATAATTTCTTTATCCATTGATGACCGTGCACTATCTTGGAGTTATCTTTGTTGATGCTTTCTTCTTTAAGATATAAATTCACCTTTTACAGACCTGCCATTTCCATCTTCAAAATATTTCTAAGATCAGACACACTCTCAACCTGGATGCTATGAAGGCCATCATCGACTCATCAATTGTCTCCATATTGGACTACTTTAACCACGTGCACCTCTTTCCACACTTGTCTGACCTCCATGCTGCTGCCCGGCTCATCTTCCTCAACAAACATTATATCTACTTTATACGCTTTATATGTTTTGCACTTACTCACAGTCCTAATACATTCCCGTCCTATTTAAATCCCTGACCTTCTCTCTCTTTACACTCCTGCCCACTTTCTGTACTTCACAAATGATTGCTTCCTCTCCTGCCAACTGAATACTTTCTCCCACTCCAGTCCTACTCCTTACCTCTGGAATTCTCTACATCTCCCTATCAAAATCTCTACCTCACTACAAAACTTAAAACTGTCTCTTAAGAACAATCCATCTCTCATTCTAACCCTCTGTCTTATGCTAGAATGATATATTAGATCTAGGAAAAGTGCTACTTTTAAATCTACATTTTTAAGAATATATTTTTTTCTTCCATAGGTGTCCTTTACTGTTACATTCAATGTCTGAGAAAGTACGAAATTCTATAGAAGGTGATGATTGTGACTATAATATTCCATCCTCTCACCCTGTATCAGTACGACCATTGCTGCTTCACTGTCATAACGTAAAACCTTTTACAAGGTAAGTGTTTGAATGAATTTTTTTTGTTTTTCATATGAGCATGTATTCACTTTCTAGGTCTTAAACTAGTGGCTCATTTCTATATAGAAAATACTGTATGTAATGCTTGCTCGATTGCTGAAATATTACTATATTACATTCTAATTGAATTATTTGAATGTGTTCTGAGGTTTTATTCTTCAAACCAGGGGTGTTTTAGTGGACCTACACATCCCAGCATGCTCTTCCCTAAAAGTAAAACAGTTGCGGGATTTGCTAGGATGTTTCGGTCCCCATCATCTGAATGGTCGCATGTTGAGCACCCCTGCAGTTTAAACTATGAATGATCTTCAGAGGTTTGTGAAATTTAAGATACATAGTTCACAGTGTTGATATAAAGGCACAAATCTCTATTTATGTGCGCATATGATGTGCTTTTGCATACTGCCAGATGCAAATTTTTGCATATTTGTGTGTATTCATCATATCCATCAGTGTATCTTGTCTAGATCTTGTCTCTGTGAAATTGGACACTTTGGCTAGACACTAGGCCATAGTATTGCTGTCACACATAACTACTATGAATTGTGGGAGTGTAGTGGGCATGTATCAGTCAGAGGCAGACTTTCCACAAAGTAACCTAGGTGCATGCCTAGCGCTCAGCATGGCCCAATAGATAACAGTTCTATGTTAAATAGTTAAACATTGACCTATCGAAGGCTTTGTTCTCTTCTTAGGCTATGTGAGAATGGGCAGTGTTTGACAAATGGAACACACAATGACACATCTGACATTAAAATGCTTAAGGCTCCAGACCTTGGTAAGTACAATTTAAATAAAAATCCCTAACCTGAAGACTGATGGTTTGTTTTTGTTTTTTAAGTTGCTACAATCATTTAAAGGCCGTATACATACATGCATGCAATTTGTGTTGTAGCAAGATTCTGAGACTGTCATCAGTCCATTAATGCCCCTTTCAGACCGCACTTAAAAACCAGTATTTTGCCGATTTTTAACCGTTTTAAACCGGTAATCTGTGCGGTCTGAAAGGTGCAGAACCACTTTACCGTTTTAAAAAAGCAGTTTTTTTTTAAAACAGTTAAAATGGAGGGTCCTACCCATTTCAGACCCGGTATTTTGGCATCAAAATCGGGTCTGAAACGGTATTTTTGACACAGCCAATGAGCGGACCCAGCGAAGTGAATATTTAATGAGTGCTCATTAAATATTCACTGCGCTTAACCCCCTGGAGCCCCCCGCGCGCAGGGTTAACACCCTCCCCCCGTGCAGCCGGTACCTCCTGCGTTGAGGATCCCGGCAGTATGGACAGATGCGCTTATAAAAAAAATTGTCTTTCGGAAATGGCTGCCCCATAGGAAAACCTGTTTAAAAAAAAACTGTCTTTCGTATGGGGGCAGCCATTTTCCCAAAGACACTTTTTTTATATAAGTGCATCCATCCATATTGCCGGGATCCTCAACGCAGGAGGGGGGGGGGGTTCTTAAACACATTGGGGGGGGTTAGCCCTAGGGGGGGGAGGGGGGGTTGTGTGTGTTAACCCGCGGGTGGGGGGGTTGTGTGTGTTAACCCGTGGGGGGGGGGGGGTTAAGACCGCACTGGCTTTGACCCTGTATTTGGAAAGTTTACAAAAACGGGTATGCCAGTGTCAAAAAAACGGCACTTAAACGGTAATATACCGTTTAAGAGATGCTGTGTGAAAGGGGTTTTACCTGGCAGACCCCTTTTTGGAAACGTTTTCAAATACAGGGTCAAAGCCAGTTATGCGGTCTGAAAGCAGCATTATTTCCTGCTTAGTGTTTTTAGTTTTTTCTTTTTCCTTTCAGTTATGAATAAGCCAAGATATTCATCATAAAAATGAATTTAGGATAATGCTAAACGACAGAACTTTATATAGCAAACTGATTTGCAGAATCTTTTATTTATTTTTCCTTTTAAGTTGGGTTTTAGGTAGGCTGAGTTGAGCATAATCTTTGTGCCAAATCAACTTGACACCTAAAAATCCACTTTGGCTGACAAATGTTGTTTCTGAGTTCCGCGCTCAGCTAACAAATGTTACTGTTAATTAGCAGCAGCAGCTGGGAAGAGAATTTCACCCATAATCCTAACCTTGTATGATCATTCCCAGATAATGCAATAAAAACATCCAATTAACAGAATACGTAAACATAGATCGAAAGAAGTTGTGTTTTTCTCCCCAAATACAGTTTCCTGTTCAGAAGCTTCATCACTATATTCATTCCTATTTCATCGAAATGTTTTTTTTTTTTTTTTTTTTTTTTTTTGGTGCCTGTAAAAGAGCTTACTCGGGCAGAATTGTAAAAGGTTTTAACTAGACAAAATATTGTATGTAATATGTTATGTCATTTTATACTCTTCGGTATGACATGATCTTTTGCACTGCAACATGATAAACTGTCTTTTGATGTTGCTATCTTTGCCCTTGATATGTTTTTATATATTGTTTGTCATGCTTTGTACTTAAGTATTTGCTTAACACCTGCATTCTCCTACAGATACTCTGACCTCATTAGAAGTGCTAAAAATATATGTAACTCCTACACATAGCTAGAGAGTCATTTTGTGGCCCAAACAAATATGCAGGTGAACACAGTTTATCAATTTCAAGATGTCCGTGCCTCAGATACATCTCTATGCATTCTTATCGTGTTTAAGCCAACAAAATGATTGCCAGGTGCACTCTAATATGGACTTTATGTTACAGTAGCAATTGAGATACAACAATGGGCAAGCATTGTAGGAGTCCCTTTGTTAGGATTTGTAGCCATGTCAAATCTCGTGTGTACTTTTTATGCCTATAGAAGAAGGAATAAACTGCAAATGGTTTGCGATTCCATTCTTATTTGGCTCTAATTGCGATCACTGATGGGAGGTTAATGAATGGAGCTATGAGAGAAAACTGAAATGGAGCAGTAGTGTATACAGTACTTCCTAGCCTCCTATGGGAAGGTCTTTCCAATATCAAATACCATTCTCGTGTGTTGTGCACTGGTGGTAAATAGGTGTGCCATAATTTGTCGACATTTATTATGTTGTCACTTATGAATTGTTGATGTGATTAGAATGTCGACAAAACACCTCTGGTAGTCTAGTGGTGATTTACCTGGTGTCTGTGAGGTCATCTTCACTGCATCATATATGGAAGATAGAATGGCAGGAGCAGCTGACCCACCACAAGTAACTCTCCAGGCTGCAAACTGTTCCTTGGTATGCATTACAGACCCCAGTACTTGTTCTGCTGAGTGGGATTTTTGATGACTTTTATAAATGAAAGACTTTAATAACTTTCTTATACTGCACCGATATTAGCAGTGTTGGAGAGAGAATATTACTCTGAATGATTTTATATTGTGTGCAAGTACAGTCTATCCCAGTAAGGGCATGCTATATATTTTCCTTTACTAGCCTGAAGTTGGCTGCCGATTGGCCATTTTCCTTAAGATTACTAGCAAATTGATGATTGGGGGCCAGATGTATCAAGCTTCAAAAGTGATCAAATGGAGAGTGGTAAACAGCCATCCAATCAGCTCCTACCTGTCCTTTTTCAAACCCAGCCTGTGACATATCAGGTAGGAGCTGATTGGCTGCCTCTTTATCACTCTCCATTTTATCACTTTTAAAGCTTGATACATCTCTCCCTTAAAGTTTTTTTTTTTTTAAATAAGGGCAAACTTATGCTTTTTACACATGATGAGATTTGACATTATGGGCCAAATGTAATAGGGTGAGAGTTTCAGAAAGTGAGAGATTTTGGGAGAGTTTTCCCATGTTTTTTAAGGCAGCAATCAATTACACTGCAAAACCAGGTTGATTTTGCCATGTAATTGATTGCTGCTTTAAAAAACATGGGAAAACTCTCCCAAAATCTCTCAATTTCTGAAACTCTCAACCTCTTACATTTGGCCCTAGATTTTGACTATATAGTCAAAATCGCATGCAGAGCGCACAGGTTTTTTACTATGTGATCCCGATGCGCGGGACAGCACAAATCGAAACCCAGATAGACAGGGCAGCAATGACTATATAGTGCAAATCTAATGTAGATAGCAAGAATTGTATGTAAATAGTACAGGCTTAGCAAAGATTGCATAGCACTCGAATATTAAGTCGAATAGTGAGGGAATCTCATGGTGTGTACACACCATAAGTGCAACCTGGGGCCATCTCTATCTCCATTAAATGATGCACACGCACCCTGCCATATGGGCAGATGTAGATTCTCTCTGTGGCTGGGATGCATGATATCGTATGCATGTATTACAGCAGTGAGTTAGTGCACCCAAGTATGAATAGTCGCATCTGTGGTCACACAATATAATACTAATGGATCATAAGTACGAATATTTGCATGTACCCGCTAACGTGCACACACATTGTAAAGAACTAGTTGCACATAGTCACAGGTGCGATGATAAAGGCTAGATATGTAGGATGTAAAGGAATGTGATTCGCAAGACAAGACTACCTCTTCTCATTGCTCTATGGTCCAATTCTTGATTCCCACATGTCCATTGGGAGTGCTTTATTCAAGGATAAGCCTGGGCACCCTAGACCATGGGTCCTCAAACTGCGGCCCTCCAGATGTTGTGAAACTACAAATCCCAGCATGCCTTGCCACAGTTTTAACACTCCCTTATAGCAAAACTGTGGCAAGGCATGCTGGGATTTGTAGTTTCACAACATCTGGAGGGCCGCAGTTTGAGGATCCATGCCCTAGACTGTGGATACGCAGCCCTATATGGGGATGCATTCACTATAATGGCACGGTATCCTGACAACTGCTTGGAGAATGGCACCAGTATCCCAGCAGCAATTAGATTGACTATGCCAGAATTCCAACTGCAGAGATCCCGAAGGTAAGTATGCTGGGGATGGGGGAGGGGTTAGGTTTAGGCACTAGTAGGAGTCTTGGGAATAGGCTGTGGGATGGAAATTTTAGGGTTGGGCTGCAGGGAGGTTTAGGGATAGACACTTAGGAGGGGGGTTAGGGTTACACTGCAGGATGAGGGGATAAGTTTAGGCGGCAGGGTACAAGAGTTAGGGTTAGGCCCCAGCGGGGAGGATTAGGGTCAGGCTGCAGGTAGGGAGCAAGCAGCAGGAGGAGGAGTTTGCAGGTAGGGAGGGCAGGTAATTATACTGGCCTCTATTGGGATTTGCTCCTTTGGGATGCTGGTGCTTGCCTTCTGACCGCCATTCTTCCGTATGTATACCCCCATATTCAGCAAGCTATGATAGAAAGGTGGTAGAACATATAGTGTATAGCCAGCATTAACTTTTGTGCTGCAGTAGTTATTCTGTGGATTTGAGCCAGTTGCGTTAGCCTTCGCTCCTTACACACATCAGTGAGCCTTGGGCACCCATTGCCATGTCCCCAGTTCACCAATTGCCCTTCCTTGGCTTACTTTTGGTAGGTAATAACTACTGCATACTGGGAACAATGCACAAGACCTGCCATTATAGAGATGCTCTAACCCAGTTGTCACAATTGGCCATTGTTATAGTTGCACAGATCCTTGTGCGTGCCCGTTTTTTCTTTTTTCCAACACAACTACTTTAAGAACTGATCACTGACTTGCTGCATAATATTATCCCACCCCTTGGGTAGGTGTCAGTCTAATGAGGTAATGTTATTCACAGCACATGTCAGTGGTTTTACTGTTGTGGCTGATAGCTTTATGTTATAGGGTGCGATTTCCAGAAAATTAAAACTGGTAAAAGTGTCAAGAATGTAGAAAGCAAATAACTGTGATTTGACATTTCATGACTTCAGCTTTATAGATTGTATAGATTCTTGTAAACCATACCCTATATTACATATACCCCATTGTGTGTGTTTGTGTTTCTTTCCTTCCCCCTCGATAGGATACATTTTACTAAGGCTTCTGAAACAGACAAGCGGCTGTGTTGCCCATAGCAACCAATCAGATTCTAGCTATTTTTTTCTCTTGCATTCTAGAAAATGATGGACACAATCTGATTGATTGCTATAGGCAACACCAACAGGTGTCTGTCTTAGAAACTTTGGTAAATATGCCCCTATGTCTGAACAACATGGTGGTATAGTGGTAACATTAACGCTCTAGCACCCTGATGTCTTTTTATTCATTAACCGTTGTTTGAGTGCACGCATATTCCGCAGCGCTTTACAGAGACTATTTGTCCATTCACATCTGTGACTCTTTCAATCTTTTAAGATTATTCAGAGCCGATCGCTGCTGTGTAAATTTGCACTACCCCTCTATCTGATAGTCACCAAGTAAGAACCCACCGTGTGCAAGTCCACGACTGATCGCTGATCACATGCCAGCTACAAATCCATACACAACTCACTCACCATCTCATGATTCTCCCAGTCTTTGAGAGTGCGCATAACTCTGTCCCTTGCCTCAACTTTGCGACAGAGACAAGCTGATCAAGCCCATCGCTGACGTCATGCACCCTCTCTGAAAACGCTTAGGCACGCCTGAGGTTTTTTGCCCACTTACAGAAAATGTCCGGTTTCCACCCCGAAACGCCGGCTTCCTGTCAGTCATATTGCGAGGGCATTGCAAAATAAAAGCAATTCGAGGATTTTTGTCGCTGTTTGGCTCACGCATGCGCGCTACGATCCGTACACATGCACAGTTGTTCGATAATCCATGTGCTTGCGAATTCACACATCAGCAGTCGGCTATGAATCACCCCCTGTATTTACTGCCACATTGTCAGGAGTACCTGGGGGAAACCCACACAGGCAGAATATAAAAAATGTGCAAATTTTTCTTTAAAGTGCTGCATGTGTATAAACTACAATAAATAACTCCTAATATAACGGTTACATGGAGAAATTAAAGGTCCAAAATGTCACTCTTGAAAATCCTGATGTACTTGGAAAACTTGGGTATTTTGCCGTTTCTAAGAACATTTTCACCATAATTGAAGTCTGTCAAAGAGATTGATCCACCCGGTGCTCTGAAACCACACTGATCTCTGATTGAAGAAGAAGCCAATTATAGCAACATAGTGGGCTTACATCACCATACACCCTATGACCTGATACACAGCAGGTTAAATGATGCTGCATGCCACTCTGTATTCTACAAACAGGGCTTAAAGCCTATTGAATCTGTTTCTGGTATTGGACTTAATTGTTAGGGCCTGTATCACAAGCAAACACAAATCCCATTGCAACTGCATCTGTGTAGGTTTAAAGAAAATATACTATTACAACAGTTGCTGGAATTTGTGTAGAGATGCTCATGGCATCTTCTGTAATCCGCAGCTTGGATACGGAGACAAAACATCGGTCACACCATGGAACTCTCTCAAAAAGTCCTGTTTCACTCGCCACCATATTCCCCTTACCAAATGTTTCCGATTTTGTCAATCAAATTGCGTCCAAGTCCTCCCTTGCCACCAGTGTCGACAACCTAAGTCGATGCACACATCATGTGACTTTGATGTACGTGCAGTCCAAACAATTCGCTCAGATCTGCAATCATCAGCACCTTCAGGTTCTAAGTCCTTTTACTATGGAAAACTACCTCCTTTCCAATGTAATCCAGCATAATAAAACAATTACATAAATATTGAAATTGGAACAGCTATGAAGGAAAAACAAAAACTTGTTCATAAAGCTGTAAAATTGACTTGAGATAAAATGCACTTTTTTAACCAAGTGTGATCTATATTTTTAAGCACGCTGAAATAGCTGACGGCACCAACACTTCTCTTTAAATGCAGGGGTTTTGCAAACGGCTTTAGCTACTGAAGCTTCATGCTTTTTATATTTACTTTCTTTTGATAGTTTCTGCTGACTCAGAAATTCCTTTTTTTTGCTTATCACACCTGTACAATGTTTAGACATATCATCACTTAAAGTATTAAATCTTGTAGCAAGTTCTCCGTTTCTTTGTTGGTAGATTCATGGAAAATTATATCCTCTCTCTTTGGTTAGCCACAAATGCAGCAATACAGTAAGATTAGATAACATTACTTCAGGGACTTGTGACAGCTGAAAATAGGACTTGCTCTGTTTCTTCTTAAGTGGTTTATATCTGTCTAATGTTTTTTTTGTGCTGGAATCTGCTGACTTGTTTCATCTGCTTTCTTTCCTTCCACTCTGTGATTGTTGTAACAGTGCTATATGTTTCTCGATTTTCTTCAAGTTTGACTTCTTTTCTATATATGTTGTTTTTTACCATATAACAAAAATTGTACAAACCACTTTTACTCCAGCCCTGCAAACCCGGGTTTTTGTACAGGAGCGCGTAAAGTCCTGGGACTGCAGGTGGTGTAAAAGGTCATCGACCCAGAAAGTGCTGTGCAGTGTAAACGGGTAACCTGGGTTGATGAGATCTGGGACCCATTCACTGCAATGGAAAAGCCAGCTCTGAGAGATGCTCTCATCTCCCAGTGCCGGCACAGGCCCCACCGACCGGCATTCTGTCGAGTTGGGGCGCCGATCTAAAAGGGTTTGCAAGCCGGGTCACACCCATCTTGGAGCCGAGTCAAAAATTTCCTGGTGCGACCCGGCTTGCTGGTGTAATAGTAGCATAGCATCTGTATTTTGATGCCTTAGTCCCAGGTAAGTGATTGTGCTCTTTCGTTTCTGTCCTAAAATGCAGTTCTTAATTTATACCAAAAATGTACAAAACATAAAACCTAAACTTGAAATTGTGCTGAATATTCTCACTACAACTAAAATAGGCATGATTTCTATCCATATGCAGGTGAAGAATTATTTGACAGTTCCCCTCCTTCGCAACCCCCACCGCCACCACCACCCCCAGTGCGTGCCTGCGTCACGGAGCATGTAAAATCGTCTGCATCAGGAAGCAGACCAAATTCAGGCGTGGACTTATTTCTTCCTCCTATGGGTAAGATTGAGACTATAAATGCGAGGAAAATTGCCACAACCCACATTAAATGGAAAACTATTACCGCCATTTCCATTAGAACTATTTTATTGATTCCTTTCCAGAGTGTTGAATACCATCATGCATTAAATTGCAAAACATTAAGATTTGCATTAAATCTCCCTCCACTTACAGGCACTTGCCACAAACAGCACATTAGAGGTTCTTGTTCTCTGAGTGTCTGCTGGCCATTTAGCAGAAAATTGATTTGTCTGCGGGTCACAAACAACACAATCAACCACTGAAGTGGCACAAATGAAACTCTGTAATATGAAGGGTTCATAAAAGACGCATTAAGAATGTTGAAAGTGGTTTATTTGAGTCTCTCTGGGAAAGAAGGGGTAAATCTTGTTTGCCCTTATGAGTTTAAACAAAAAACCTTGATGTCAATTCCCATGTGTTAATAGGCTTATTCTATGGAAGCAGACCACACTTAAGTATATATTTTGTCTATATATCATAACTCATTATTTTAGAAGTTGTTTAATATTTAATAGTCGACTCTATTACTGAATTAACTTGTGCCATATATAGACGTGGCAAGCAAGTGGCCTGGTGTTTTGTCCAAGTCGCGCTGCACATGCTTTTCGATGGTTCTCCGAGCGCAAAAAAAAAAATTGCATGCAGCAAGCGTGTATTTGAGTGGGCGTTCCTGTGAGGTAATGGGGGTGGTTAGCCAGGTATGTTGTAGACGACCGCTTTAGATGCAGAACGGCTCTCACAGGACGCCATGTTCAGATGGAGATACTATGTCTATTGTAAGGCTGGTGCTAGATTTATTGGTGCACCGAGATGGATTTGCACCGCTGCTAATGGGTGTCTCCTTATGAAGATCGTCAGCTGCACAATTAGCATTAAGACATAGACACTGCAGAAGATGTAGCATGGTCACCTCTGCGGCCAGATCATAATCTGTCTCCTTGTGTTTTATAGCTGCTGTACACCTTTCTTGTTGTTTCACTTCAGAAGACAATGAGCTATTGCAGCATGCTGTGTTCCTCCTTAGTAGTGGCTTGAAATGGTTAATGTGTTACCTGAAGGAGGATTTTAATGGCATTACAACTATTTCGATGTTTGACAGAATAAGTATGCTTGTGCGCCCCTGGCATGAATGTATTCTAATAAGAAAGTAATTTCCTTGGAGATAGTGGCCATCAGATTATTTTACTCTGAGGCTGTGAGTCTTCTTAATATTCCATGTTAGAAAAATCCTGGATATTTATATGTGTGAACCTGTTTCCAGTATAGTGTTGGGGAAATAGGTCTGTTTTAATTACAGGGGTACTGTGAAGTTGGGGACTGTGACCAGTGCTATTCATATGTAGTGTACTCTTTTAATGTGGAGACCAGTTCCCTAATATCCTGAATATTAAAGTGAACAATACATTGAAAGTAAAAGTCCATTTTTGTACTATAAATATTTTAATAAAGTTAATTATTTATTAACCGTTTCTTATATAGCGCACACATTCCGCAGCGCTTTACAGAAAATATTTGAACATTCACATCACTCCCTGCCATGTACACGCACACACAGACATTCTAGTGTTAATTTTGTTGGGAGACAATTAGCCTACCAGTAAATTTTTCGATTGTGAGAGGAAACCGGAGTACCCAGAGGAAACCCACGCAAGTATGTGGAAATCATACAAACTCCACACATTTAGGCCATGGTGGGAATCTAACCCATGACCTCCGTACTGTGAAGCAGTAATGCTAACCATTACATCATCCGTAATGCCCACAGGTATTACTATTTTTTACTCTTATTAGCATACAAATCAACATTAGCTAGGAGGCAGCTCACATGTCTTGCAGATCTGGAAACAACACACAAAGTGAAATTCAGGGTACTTACATAACGCATGCGATGGTATGCGATGCGACGCGATTTCGTTGGTTAGTGTACGATGGCATACAATTTTCAAATTGTATGCCATTGTACATGACATACAATGCCATACGATGCGATTAAACATTGTATAAGCACCCTAATGGGTGCTTATACAATGTTAAGCACCCTAATGGGTGCTTACAATGTTAAATGCACTCCCACGCCACCCCCCCACTATAAACGTGAACCCGAAGGGTGGCAAGCGCAGCGAGCCCGCGAGGGGCGGCGGTACGCGTCCTACGACCTTTTCATACCCCCACTATCCACGTCGGCGTGGAGTTAAGAATAGATTAGTGTGGCGAGCGCAGCGAGCCACCGAGCCCGAAGCGTGGCGAGCGGACGCGGATACCTATGAAGCCCGCGAAGGGACGCGTTTACCTGTGAAGGTATCCACGTCCCCTCGCGGGGCTCGCTGCGCTCGCCACTCTTCGGGCTCGGTGGCTCGCTGCGCTCGTCACACTAATCTATTCTCAACTCCACGCCGACGTGGATAGTGGGGGTATGAAAAGGTTGTAGGACGCGTACCGCCGCCCCTCGCGGGCTCGCTGCGCTCGCCACACTTCGGGTTCACATTTATAGTGGGGGGGGTGGCGTGGGGGTGCATTTAACATTGTAAGCACCCATTAGGGTGCTCAAAAGCACCCTTTAGGGTGCTTATACGATTTTTAATCGTATAGGGGGTCAAAATCGCGTCACATGGCATGCGATGCGATACGTTTATCGTACGATGCAGAAATCGGGCGCCGCCAAAATACACAAGTACCAATTTCAGAAAGCAGCATTATTTTCAAAAAATATACTTTACTGCATCCAGAGTGATGATAATGATAGTAATGTATACAATACATAGACAATCCCACACACATGCATTTTTCCAATGTAGCTTCAAATAATCTGGTAGACTATTTATTTGGAATTACATGTTAGTGTGTGTCTGATAGTGGCCTGACTGGTGATGATGATAATACATTCCCGATATAAGGTATCTACACGTCACAAAGGTACACCTCACACAACCCGTTATTTTTCCTCTATTGATTGATTATTGTTTTAGCGGGGATATACATTTTTATGAATACATCTCGTAGATTTTTGGAACGTCTATAGCAAGGCATAAAGCGTGTGTCTCCCAAATACAAGTTTACATATATATGTGTGTGTGTGTGTGTGTGTGTGTGTGTGTGTGTGTATATATATATATATATGTATATATGTATATATATATATATATATATATATATATATATATATATATATATATATATATATATATATATATATATATATATATATATATATATGCAGAAGAAAAAAACAGAGAGTGCACGATGTGATTATAAACGTAAAGGGCACTTTTACTGTAATAATATAGTCACATACATGTAAAGTTTGAAACAGCAGGCATGCAAAGGTATATTAACCCGGAGAAGCAGGTCAGGGATCCACACGCTCACACGGATAGCGCGGCAGCAGCTGAGAACTCCAAGCCGGGACCAAGAACAGATCAGTTTAAATGTAAATTTGACCTCATGCAAATTATTGAGTTGAAGGTATTTAAGTGCTGCCATGATTATATTGGGATACGCCTCCTAACGAAGTCATCTAACGAGGAAACGCGTTGGGGCGGTCTAATGACGTGTTGACGCTGTGATCGTCTACTGATCTGTTCTTGGTCCCGGCTTGGAGTTCTCAGCTGCTGCCGCGCTATCCGTGTGAGCGTGTGGATGCCTGACCTGCTTCTCCGGGTTAATATACCTTTGCATGCCTGCTGTTTTAAACTTTACATGTATGTGACTATATTATTACAGTAAAAGTGCTCTTTACGTTTATAATCACATTGTGTGCTCTCTGGTCTTTTCTTCTGCATGTACTCCTTCTTGAGGTTTTGGTGTTACCTCTCGCCAGAATACAGCTGCACTACATGATCTACCAGCATATGGACAGTTCTCTCACCATTATAAGGGATTATTTGCGCATATTGACCGGACTCCTCTGTATGTATATGTGTGTGTGTGTAAAGAATCCAGATGATGGGCACACTCCCCAGCTACTCACAACTGCCGCGGTGCACCAGCAATTAAGAAATACAGTCGACTTCCAGAGGCGGGCACCCACGGACTTTCTGTCAAAAATGACTCACTCTTACAAGAGTTTAGTAGCAAGCTTTCGGGCTTTTATTGTAGCCCTTCGTCAGGCAACACATATACAAATTAAACAGAAACAGTGCTCACCTTATATACCTATGCACCAGACATCAGCCAGATTCACGCCTCCACTGCGTCCGTCCGTAGCGTGCGCCATCACCGGAACTTCCGGGTGTCCCACTTCCGGTGTCCCCCGCTGAGGGCAACGCTCGGCTGGTTGCTATGGAGACGTCATCTGAATGTTAAAACACAGTTGCAAGACATAAATATGAATGCAAAGGGAAAAATAGCTTTAACAACATGTTACATATACATAAAACAATAACAAGACATAACAGCATGATCTTGTATGAAGTTATATACTCCACTAACCATAAATGTACATAATTATATATCGATAAACCTGCAGTATATCGACTCTTAATTTAAGGAGCATAAGAAAAATGACCATATTAAACTATAAATAATTTTACATAAACACATTGAAGTTCAGCATATCATTAAGACCTTTAGGCTTTACTGTTTGTAAAATAAAGATCCATTTGGCTTCTAAGCGCAAAAGGCTTTTATGCCTATCTCCCCTCCTCTTGTTCTCAGGTATGTGGTCAGTTATGATGTGCTTAAAACTTGCAAGGTTATGATTCAATTCGGCAAAGTGCCTGGCCAGGGGTTGATTGGAGGGTTTGCCTGCAAGGGCTGCCCTGATCGATGTTCGATGCATCGCCATCCGCTCTTTAAAAGGGCGGATGGTCTTCCCGATGGAACACAAGCCACACGGGCACTTTACCATGTAGACCACAAAAGCACTGATGGTATATCTCTTGCCCGTATGTGGATGAAAAAAGTACTTGGTTGACACAGTGTGTCGGCACGTCGTACATCCGACACACCTGTAGCAACCAGGGTCACGTCTCCGTGTTCTCCTATCAGTTGCCATATGCTCACTGATGTCTGTGTGTACTAACCACTCGCGTATGCTTTTGCCCTTTTTATAACCAGCACAGATTTTAGTGTGTTTAAAAGTTTTGAGATCGTTGTCATTAGTTATCACAGGCCAAAGCTTATTGCTCCAGAAATTAACATATTTTTGGGCCATGGTATAATGCTGTACCCAATTGATGTATTCCTTTTGTTGTGTAGATGCTGTCCTTTTGGCATGGCTTAGAGCCTCAGCTCTAGTCACGCCCTCTACTTTGTGTAGTGCTCCCTCCAATATCTGATCAGAGTAGCCACGTTCTTTAAATTTTTTTGTTAGTTCATTAAAAGTAGGTTGGACTGCTGAGGAGAGACTGGTGATTTGTTTAGCTCTCAGGTACTGAGAATAAGGTAAACTATTGATGGTACTGGGTGGGTGGTGACTATCTGCCCTAAGGATCATGTTTCTATCTGTTTGTTTAGTAAACAAAGACGTGACAATCTGGTTGTCTACAATCTTGATGAGCACATCAAGATATGCAATTCCTTCCAAACTCATGTTATATGTGAACTTAATCGAACAATTCCTCAAATTAATATCCTGGACAAGATCAATGAAATCCTCTGCATGTCCCCTCCACAGAAGTATGACGTCATCGATATACCTTTTATAAAAGAGTATTCTGTCTCTCACATCCCTACCAAAAAAGAAGTCTCTTTCGATATCAATCATGTAGGTATTAGCATAAGCGGGGGCCACAGGAGATCCCATGGCACACCCGCTTTCTTGTAGGAAATACCTACCATTAAATAAAAAATAGTTTTTAGTCAAGACAACTCTTAATAATGATAGAAAAAACAATAAATCAGGTCCAGTGTAAAGAGGATTGTTCGATAACAGTTTTTCAGTAGCCGCCAGCCCCCCCTCATGGGGGATGTTGGTGTAGAGGCTGGTGATGTCCAGTGTACATAACCATGTACCATCTGGAACATCACCAATCTCCTCCAACTTCAAAAGCAAATCGGTAGTATCTTTAAGATATGTATCCCCATTCTGTACACACGGCTGCATAAAAGCGTCCAAGTATTGTGAGATGTTATTATATAAACCTCCCCGGGCAGAGATTATGGGTCAACCCGGGGGTTTCTCTAAACGTTTATGAATTTTTGGCAGTGTGTACAGAATGGGGACCCTTGGCTGGGAGACTTTTAGAAAGTCACCAACCTGGCTCGTAATCACCATATTAAACATGGCAGTATCAATTAATGCAAACACTTCAGCTTTGTAAACATCAGTCGGATCTTTGCGTAGTTCACAGCAAACATTTTTATCAGACAGTTGCATATCAATTTCTTGGCAGTATTCTAGGACATTCTGGACAACCACCCCTCCCCCTTTGTCCGCAGCTCTAATAACTACATCTCTGTAGCTGCTGAGGTCTTTGAGAGCTTTCCACTCTTCTTTGGACAAATTGTTTCTCCTAACAACTGGGTGTGTTTGCGAATCCACTACTTGTGCGTCTAGTGCTTTCATGAAGCCCATAATAGAAGCATTATGGGTGACAGGCTCAAAAGTGGATTTATTGTGAAAACGGTTCATGGTAGATGTATTTACAGTCCCACTACTGGTTGCTCCGGCAGTCTGTCGTTTAGAAAAAAATTCTTTTAATTTTAGTTGACGATTAAGATTGTGCAAATCAATCTTCCAATTCAGTTAATTGAATGGGTTTGTTGGTACATAACTTAGTCCTTTGTTAAGAACCTTGAGCTCAATTTCAGTCAGGGTCCTATCAGAGAGATTAAATATTTGTTTTTTTTTTTCCCTGGTCTTTGATTTCTTTTTTGAAGCGACCTCTACCTCCTCTCCTAGTGCGTTTGGGGCACGACCTCTGCCTCTTCTGGTTGTTACCCCTAAAGAGGGCTTGACACCAGATCTATATTGGTTGGAATCATCGCCAGAGAATGATGGGGCATCACTGGCAAAGTTATTTTCATAACGTGCTGCCTGAAAGCTCGATTTTTAAATCTGCTGTCAGTTTTCCCCGACAGCCATCTGTAAACTTGATGTTCAGCATAATCTCTATTTACAGTGTCTAGTTTCCTCTTCTTGAATGCCACCAATTCGCGCTTATATGCAGTGATTTGTACTTCCAATTTGTCGACCCAGTCTGTCGACTTATCTTGTGTAAACACCGCTTTATTGGAACTTTCATATTCCTTGATTTTTTCCCTGACCAAACCAAGCTCACGGGCAGATTCCTCCACAACTATCTTCATCAAGTCTAGCGAGCACTTGTTCAGCACCGCTATCCACTTGCGGCAGAATTCTCCGTTATGTCGACCAATTGTCGGAGAGTTGTTAACCCGGAAGCCCCGGGGTATTTTTTTCTCTCTCACATAATCTGAGAGCGTTATACCATGAAGCAAGTAGTCCACTTCCTTCTTTTTTAGACGTAACAGATGGAAATAAACATCTTCTGGTGTGGTATCACCTAAGGATTCAGCAAACTTCTCAGTGAAGAGAATGGAGTCTGTTTCACTCTCGGACAAACTCATTGTCTCTGTGAGAGGTACCTGAGTCCAATCGAATCCTGCAGCCTCTTCCATAATTGGAAAGTTGGAGGTGCTGTATTAGCGACACAGTGCAGCTGGACTCCTCAAGTGCAGGAGGCTATTACTGCGTCGTCACAAAAGATTAGACACGTATATGAAGCACAGGTAATTCAAAGTATGGAGGTGCTATCCATCTCAGTAGAACCATAGAACTGCGTCCACATATCCGTTCCACCGTATACAAAAGAATCCAGATGATGGGCACACTCCCCAGCTACTCACAACAGCTGCGGTGCACCAGCAATTAAGAAATACAGTCGACTTCCAGAGGTGGGCACCCACGGACTTTCTGTCAAAAATGACTCACTCTTACAAGAGTTTAGTAGCAAGCTTTCGGGCTTTTATTGTTGCCCTTCGTCAGGCAACACATATACAAATTAAACAGAAACAGTGCTCACCTTATATACCTATGCACCAGACATCAGCCAGATTCGCGCCTCCACTGCGTCCGTCCGTAGCGTGCACCATCACCGGAACTTCCGGATGTCCCACTTCCGGTGTCCCCCGCTGAGGGCAACGCTCGGCTGGTTGCTATGGAGACGTCATCTGAATGTTAAAACACAGTTGCAAGACATAAATATGCATGCAAAGGGAAAAATTGCTTAAACAACATGTTACATATACATAAAACAATAACAAGACATAACAGCATGATCTTGTATGAAGTTATATACTCCACTAACCATAAATGTACATAATTATATATCGATAAACCTGCTGTATATCGACTCTTAATTTAAGGAGCATAAGAAAAATGACCATATTAAACTATAAATAATTTTACATAAACACATTGAAGTTCATATATATGCAGAGGACCCGGCACTCAGGACTTGTAGTCTATATATAGAATTCGGCTGAAAACGAACAGAGGCACTCGGAGGACATAGTAAAATTCAATCTTTTAGAGAAGAAAGGTGTCCGACGTTTCCTTGTCTACAAACCCTTTGTCAAGGTGTACCGTACACCTTGATAAAGGGGTTTGTAGACAAGAAAACGTCACCACCTTTTTCCACTAAAAGATTGAAATTTATCAAGTCCTCCGAGTGCCTCTGTTTGTTTTCAGCCAAATTCTGTGAGTTTACCCATACAGACACAGGGGCTGTTGCTTATTCTTAGTGAGAGTGCCGGGAATATATAGGAGATGTGGGTCTGGCTCTCAATTGAAAATGGATGTTGCTCCGGTGTCCTCTGTGATGATGAGTAGTGGTAGGGTATTGATGCCTTGACAGGGGCAAGTGTTCCCCAAATAAATCTATATCTATAGCTATCGATTAGCCCGCTCTCACTCCTCAACTTGGTGCTGGGGTGCCTTGTCACAGAATAGGATCCATACATACATGCGATAGGACCGGCACTGCACAAGCTCTTCTCCCACTATTGTAAATCACGACACATGCCACTGAGTTTAGGCAACATTTCAGGCCTTTATTTAGCCCTTCGTCAGGAAGATACACATATGTATACATATTACAAGTAAGCCCGTTCAGAGCTAATGCTTCGGAAGCTAGTAAGGTAGCTAATGTGAGAGAGAGAAAGAGATGACATCTTTGAAAGCTACTCTACTACCTTCTGTGTTTGTGCATGTGTGAGAAGGAGATGTAGTTTCACTCTCTGCCAGCAGATGGGTGTGTTATTTGACTACGAACTACTACGGATTTATTTTTAAAATGTATACAATTTCAATATGTGCAAGTACTGTATATGAACATGTTCTTTAAATAGACCCAACCATGTTTATTTTTTTCTGTATAACTGTTAATTAATTTACCACTCATTTTATGTTGCAGACCATTGTTTAGATGTCCCTTTACCCCCAACTCGAAGAGCAACAAGTGATGTCAAACTAAATAGACTTTCCCAAGAATATGATCATCTGCCATCGTGCTCAGGTATCTTGGGTGTGTATATATATTTATATGAATATATTCAACTAGAATTTTGTGAAAAGAAGATACGGATGGAGCGCCTCTCAGCCAGCAGCGGAGCTTGCCAGAATGACCCCAGCTTTATCTGACTGGGACGTGCGACCGTCCCAGTTTCCGGTCGGTAGGGGACGCAAACCCTGCAAGTTAGTGGGATTGGTGGGGATCGGCGGCGAGGAGCTCTGTTGGAAGGGGAAGCGCGCGTGCCCCCTTTAGGTGGTTGGCGATCCGACTGCTAGACCCCCGCTGGATGAAGCATGCTCCATCTGTATGTGGAAAAAAGAGGATGAACCCGGATCACACTAGGTGATTTCGGGGTCAGGTGCGCCTGACTGAGCGGTTTTCCTAAGCAGCTGCCCTGGGACAGGGTAGTTAGTCCTGTACAAATGGTAAGCAAAAAACAAAAAGATGGGAGTGGGCAGCGCTGGTATATGTGCTATTACTGTGCAATATTAGGCAGAAAAGATGATAAAAATAAAAATGGAAGATTGGTAGATCTATCACAGTTTTAATACATTTACTAAAATATAAGCCAGAAATTACGGCTAAAAACAATAAGCAGTTATGAATAAAAACAATGAAATAGTCATCTCACTGAACCGAACCACATGGAGGTGGGGCCCAGGAAGTCCCAAATGTCCAGGGAGTGTGCACTGGTGTCACACACTTGTTGGTGGGGGTGGAAATGAATGTCCAAATGATGATGTTGGTATGTTCCCAAACTGCAATATGGAGGGAGGGCACAAAGATGTAGATGCCAGGAGTGGCCCAAGATGGCACGAATCACCAACTCCTGTCGCCGGATGTTATAGGCTTGGTGTCCTCGACCTCTACTATTGTTGCAGAAATATTTGTAATCCAATTGGATGGGATAAGGGAGGGGTCAGTGGTCTGGTGATGGGTCTTCCGGGCAGTAGATAGGACAATTTCCTCGGGGTGGTTCACCTGAATAGGTGGTAGGTTGGTGAGGCAGAAATCCTGACCGGTTTCGCTGCTCCAGGCAGCTTTATCAAAGGAACTTTGATAAAGCTGCCTGGAGCAGCGAAACCGGTCAGGATTTCTGCCTCACCAACCTACCACCTATTCAGGTGAACCACCCCGAGGAAATTGTCCTATCTTACTGCCCGGAAGACCCATCACCAGACCACTGACCCCTCCCTTATCCCATCCAATTGGATTACAAATATTTCTGCAACAATAGTAGAGGTCGAGGACACCAAGCCTATAACATCCGGCGACAGGAGTTGGTGATTCGTGCCATCTTGGGCCACTCCTGGCATCTACATCTTTGTGCCCTCCCTCCATATTGCAGTTTGGGAACATACCAACATCATCATTTGGACATTCATTTCCACCCCCACCAACAAGTGTGTGACACCAGTGCACACTCCCTGGACATTTGGGACTTCCTGGGCCCCACCTCCATGTGGTTCGGTTCAGTGAGATGACTATTTCATTGTTTTTTTTCATAACTGCTTATTGTTTTTAGCCGTAATTTCTGGCTTATATTTTAGTAAATGTATTAAAACTGTGATAGATCTACCAATCTTCCATTTTTATTTTTATCATCTTTTCTGCCTAATATTGCACAGTAATAGCACATATACCAGCGCTGCCCACTCCCATCTTTTTGTTTTTTGCTTTCCATCTGTATGTGTAATGTTTTCCGCAGCACAGAGAGAGCCCATTCAGAATACTGATCAAACACCCTTTCCATCATCACCACATACAATTATGCGCTAAATAACTCGCACAGGCTCTTCCAAACTAATTGACCTAAAGCTGTCTGTTTCATTTACCTCTGACACCTGGTGTGACTGTGCTATGAAAGGGGGCGTGTGTAGCTTCCCCTCCAAAAGCCACCCTAGCCTTTCCCTCCATTGTCACCTGCGGACTGCCCCCAGAGACTTCTGAGCTGCACTGCCAGCTCCTACACAGTGACGGGCTAGGTGCCACACATAATGTTATATTGAAGCCCCCCCCCCACACACACACACCCCTGTGACATCCCAACATAAAGCAGTAGCATGAAAAAAGACCTTATATTAGCAGTGTAAACCAACACCCTTATTAAGGGCTCACCTCTTGTTGTTAGATTGTACTACTGCTTTATGAATGTGTTTCTGAAGATGCATCATATTGTACTTTTAGCTTGCCATTACTGTTCTAGGGGTGGGATGTTCTACTGTGGCTATACAGTATGTCTAGAGGCTGATTGTATTTATGATTTATGACCTGGCATCCAATAAGCACTGATTATTCTTCTGAAGATGTGTTTGGGGATTTTGGGCGATATAGATATATAGTATAATAAAACAAAATTACTTCTAGTTTTTGAAGATTATCTTTTCTTACTTTCTTCTTCCCGTCCCGTCAATCTTTCAAAGACTCCATAATTACTTTCCTAATAGATAACCAACACAAGGATTTCAAATATCTGAAAGCAGGCTTGTGATGAGAGATCAATACACATCATGGGAAGATGATAATGCAGTGGTTCCTTTGGAGACATTGCATTTAAAGAAGTTAAAACTGCAATCTTTGTATTTCCCTGCATGTGCATTACAAGGATTTGTTGGCTTCAGCTATTTCCATGTGATAGTCTGTATATAAGTGTATTGTCTCTAGCTTATATAAAGAGGGAAGCTGTAGGAAAAAGCACTTTAAAATTGTAACCATAGAAAATTATTTTAAATACAAATATTTGAAGTGGGTCCAAGCATAAAATGTACATTTCATGGATATAATAGACTTTATAGTTATAGCACACGCACATTATACAGCACTTTACAAATGTCAGTCATTAACATCTGTACGTCCCTCGCCAGTGGAGCTTACAATCTCTATTCCCTATCGTCACATATACACACTCAAATAATTGTAGGTCAGAATAAATAACCTGCCAGGTTGAGGTTTAGAATGTTGGAAGAAACTAGAGCACAGACCCCACACATTGGGCCTTATTCTGGTCCACTTGCAAATGCAAACCCATGTGCACTGCAGGTGGGGCTGATGTAACATGTGCAGATAGAGTTAGATTTGGTTGTTATTTTGTGTCTGTGCAGGGTAAATACTGGCTGCTTTATTTTTACACAGCAATTTAGATATCCATTTGAAGTACAAACTCAACCCAAATCTAACTCTCTCTACGCCTGTTACATCTGCCCCACCCGCAGTGCACATGGTTTTGTCCATTAGAAAGAAAATTAGCTTTTGGAATTGAACCAGAATCAGGCCCATAGTGCATTGGTCAGGAATTGGACTAATGATTGTGGACCTGATACAGAGGTAGACTGCTGACGATTGCAGATTGGAGCAATGGTTTTCAAACTGCACATGTCAGTCACACTGCGCATGCCTGGCAACTGATTAATGACAGAGGACGCAGTGGGTGTTGCCAAGTGAGTGACATGTAAGAAGCGTTTGTGAGAGGTAATGTTGCAGTGTCCCTTGTCGCATGGGCTAGAGAAGGTCAGTGTGTGTGTGTAGCTATACCAATCCCGGAAGGTGCCCATACACGGTCCAATATTCCTGTGCGATTAGAACTAGATTGCATCGCATGCTATCAAATTGCATACAATTTGCATACAATGCGATCAGGACCTAGTTCAAAAAGCACAGGCTGCACAGACTTTGTGCTGTGCAATGGGTTTCCCACTGGAGTGCGCATTGCACAGCACGCTTGCACCATGTATGGGCACCTTGAGGCAGCATTATTAGTATACTTCTGCAGGTATTCTTTGCATTTATATTTCAGAATCAGGCCTCGGGGGAAGTAGTAATGGAATCCCAAGGGCTGAAGCACATAGGGAAATATTGTCTGCCCTCAGTTACAACACTGCTGCCAAAGGGGGAGAGTGTCATTCATTTGGTCCCCTGGGACAGATGTTTATGTACTGCACATAATAGCATATGCGCATGTGTAGGGCTTTTGTGCGGGTGCATAGTCGGCGCGGGCAGGGGGCAATCACATGTGAACACAAACGGGAAAATTCTGCCCACCCCGTTCTCGGACCCAGACACCGCAAGTCTAGGTCAGTCCAGACTGACTTAGATTGGTGAACAGGGTAAAGATCGTTGGCGACCATCAAATGATTTCGGCCCTGTACGCTACCCTGCGAATGGATGTATTTGCAAAACATCCATTGGCAAAGCGGCAGGGATATGCAGACCGCGGTGTGAAGGGGGGAGGGGGCAGCATTTCATGGAGAGTACGTCTGAATCACCCCCAAAGTCAGAACAAAAATTGTTAGTTTTGTTTCTGGTTTCTATTGCCAAGCAACTGTATGCAGGCTTCAGATCACCATGTACACTGCCGGACATCAGCCGGAATAATGAGAAGCACAGAACCACTGGACTCTGGAGAAGTGAAAAGGTTTCCTCTGGAGTGATGAATTACGCATCGGCATCTTGCAATCTGACAGAAAATTGTGGATTTGCCAGGTGCCAGGAGAGTGCCTCCTGCCCGAAAGAACGTGTACTGTCAACTTAGTGCAAGCTTAGTGGAGGAGGATTAATTTTCTCGGACGCCTTTTTATGATTTGATCTGAGCCCCTTACTTTCAGGGAAAGGAAGTCATAATACACCAGCAATACAATTCTATTATAGTGAATTATGGGCTTTCATTTTTATGATAGACCGTTAATGAGGGTCTGTTTTGGCATGTGCACAATGCCAGAACTTGATTTGTAAGAATTACACTGGCATGCACAAAATTGCTATAAAATGTCTTTGCATAAATATGAAAGTTGACCTTTCTGCCATACACCAGTGCCCCAAGGCGCTGATGCTTTTGTGGCTAAATAGAAGTGAATTACAGAATTACAGCATCTCACGGGACTGGTCTACCATTTTCTAGGATGCAATAATGAGAACTAGAATCTGAATTGCTATTAGTTACACCCCACCTTCATTTTTACAAGCTTTAGTAAATTGACTCCTTACCTTTAGTAACCACCTGTTAGTTACTGCACCTACTGCATAGTGGGCAGGTATATTGCTGCCATCACCAGAGCCACTTGGCAGCATCACCTACCACATAGCACCTGGAATCACGATACCGCTCAAGCTCCTACCACAGGCATCTAAACAGCGCTTATTGCTGTGTATGTACTGACATACCTCCTGACTGGCTTTGGCTGGTTACGCACTGGTCAGTGACCTTAGACCAAGACCCTGTATCGTAGTATCCAGAAGACAGGGCTTGGAGATGCTGGATTCACCCCAGTACAGTTAGAGAACAGTACTACATTTCTCATTCCTGGAAGACGCAAGATGTTTATTTGCTCAAAAAGTCTAATGGTTCTAAGGACTATTAACTGCATACTAGATTTTTACAGCAGTTCCACTCTGCAAGATGTCACAGACGATGTACTATACTTCACACAGCTCACAGTCCCCATTCTTTCTGACCAAATCCTTCTTCGATGGACAAAACCATGTGCACTGCAGGGGGGGCAGATGTAAAATGTGCAGAGAGAATTAAATTTGGATGAGTTATTTTGTTTCTGTGCAGGGTAAATACTGGCTGCTCTATTTTTGCACTGCAATATATAGCTCACTTTTGAAGTAAAACCCCACCCAAATCTAACTCTCTCTGCACAAGTAACATCTGCCTCCCCCGCCCCCCCCCCCCCCCCCCCCCCCCCTGCAGTGCACATGGTTTTGTCCATCTAAGAAGGATTTTGTCAGAGAGTAAACTAGAATAAGTTCCACATGGACCTGTGGTTTCTTTAAATAAATACATATTACATTTCAAAAGAGTTAAACAACTGAATAATGCAATTTTCAGCTTCCGATCTTCATTCACATACAGTCAAATCCGTTTGTTGTCCACTGCAAAAGGGCCATCAACAATGAGGTCAAAGGGGACACCCGCACCCTGTCCTGGTGAGGGGCCCCAAGTTTCTGAGGGATTCAGGAGCTGTAGGCATGGCTGTGGTGGTTAAGAGCCTAACAATGGTTTGTAAAGGTACTGGCTGGCCACCTGCCAACCTGGATTCCTGGAAGGGAACATACTCTGACCCCAATCCGGTAACACCCCTGGGCCTAGTCGCTTGTCCAGCTCCCTACTACTGAGTTTAGTGACATCATTCACTGCACAATGCACAATTCTGCGCCCCTACCATATACCTTTCCCTGTTCTGTCCCTGAAGTGGCAACGGCATATACACCAAGGAGGATCAGAACTGCAGGAGAAACACGTAAATCGCTGGTAAAAGTGACAATGTGGAAGGGCTGTCACTCGCTCAGCCTTATTTATGAATAGGCAGTTGCTGAATATAAACACCCCCACTGCAAATAATTAAATACTCACTATACAATGTAAATCTAATATCGAATCTGCAAATGCTATTATGGCTCAGGGCGCTCAGCGCTAGTGCAGCAGATTTTATATTACATAGTGAATTATCTGTTTTTTGTAATAATAATAATAATTAAAAAAAAAAAAGGGTTGCGGGGGTATCAGTGTCCTGGCCCCAAGATTTCTGTTGCTTACCCCGCCCAGCACAACCTGTATAACATATGCCAATCTCTTTCACAAAGTTAAATAGAACTCAAATTTCAATTGCATTTTTCCTTTTGTATATCTAGCCTTAAACCAGTTCAGCTTAATCAGAATTTTAACACCTTAGCGGCCTACACACAGGGAGATTTTCTGAGTGACACTAGATGCTCAGTAAAATCACTCAGCACACAGCAAAGATCAGTATTCTCCAGTGAGAACACTGGCCCTTACCAGCGATTTAATTAGATTTATCCAGCATGCTGGATATAAACTGTAGTAGTAATAATAAAAAATGTTATTTATATAGCACTTTTCTAATAGACTCAAAGTGCTTGCATTAGCTCAAAGTGCTTTCCGGGCGATAGCAACTTGCAGGGCCACACATTGCTATCACTATGGCCCCTCCACACGGTGCAGTGTAGGGGAATTTTCTAAGTGAGAAAATTCCCTGAAATCACCCCGTGTGTGTAGGCCCCTTAGGATCAACATGAAATTCTGTAACCCAGCAAAACTGTCTTTACACGTGAAGGGCATTGAGTGCAAACAAGGCTTTATCACACTAGGACAGGGGTGGCCAACCGGTCAGAGGCAAAGAGCCAAAAAAATTTGTAGTCAAGCTAAAGAGCCGACAACATGCGCGCCAAAAAAGGGGCGTGGTCTATTTGCGTGGAAAATTTCCAGGCATACCACTAATCTAGAATAGGTGCGTGCCAGTTGTGTCCAGTTGTGTCCAGGTGTGCACCACTGGCGCAGTACCTCTAGAGCCCCCCTCCGTCACAACACCCCCCCCACTCATCGCTGCTGCCAGGGACAGGAATATACAGCAGGACTTGGGATCACAGGCAGAGTGATTCTACAATAAATGGGGACTTCTTATCTGTGCTCCGTGTCTTGCTTCATATTCCATTATATTCAGCAGTGACGAGGGGGAGGGAGGGGGGACGGGGAGAGACAGAGCTCACCTGCCACAAACAAAGTGTAGTTTAATTTATAAAAATATATATATATACAGAGGAGCATACCTTCTTCTCGCTCCCTTGCAGCTGACACAGCTCCTGCTGCTTTGATGAGGGAGACCCCGGCAGCCATCTGCCCAGTGTGCGGACTATGCTGATAAGAAGAGAGCCCCGGGGGATGTCAGTGGCTGCTTCAGATTCGTGCAGCCAGGACAAGTAAGCAGCAGCCCCAGGGGTGTCGGTGCTGCCAGGACCCGTGTGCCAGCAACCATGGGAGGACACACAGCCTCCTTTCTTGTGCGGTCCCCCCTGTCTGTCCCATCAGTGCCCGGCATAACATAACATCAAAGAAGAGCACCGCGGCTCTCTTCTTTGATGTTCTTTGAACTGCGCAGTACCTTAAAAATGCGAGATGGACCTGCGATAAAAGGCAGGGGAGGGGACAAGGGAGGCTTCCAGGAGCCGCAGTTAAACAGGGGGAGAGCCTCATGCGGCTCGAGAGCCGCGGGTTGGCCACCCCTGCACTAGGAGGTTAATTAGCATATGACTCCCTATGTGAAAATGTATCCTAAAGTGCCCCATGTCAATGCATTTTAAAACAAAAATAACATACATTTCTTGGAAGTACTTTGTCCATGCATTTTCAACAAGCAGTTCTACAACCATACACAAAGCCCTAAATACAATATGTTAACGCCAATTATTAAACTTACATTCACAGTATATAGTGCCTAGCGCAGGTTTGGTAATTTAAATAATGGTGAACACGCTATGAATTTTTCCTGCGGGACGGGTCTCCAGCCACAAATACAATATACAGTAAAACTAATCTATATTTCTGTAGGGTACAAATCCTGTCTTTATAATCTTTTAAAGTATATCCACACGGGTTACCTTTGTTTGACACCTTTGCTTGCTGAAACATGCTAATAGGTGTGTGTGTGTGTGTGTGTGTGTGTGTGTGTGTGTGTGTGTGTGTGTGTGTGTGTGTGTGTAAATAACTACCACAAAATCATAACATTAACATGTTCTTACTATTTTGTCTTAAAATATTTATTTGTTTTATCCTTGTGTAGATTGTCCACAAGCACCAACTCGACCACCCAAACCCTTACCCCGCAGAACTGCACCTGAGGTACATCATAGGAGACCATACAGCGCTGATTGTTCGGCAGAGAATGTAGATGCAAAAATAGCTAAGTTAATGGGTGAAGGATTCTCCTTCGAAGAAGTAAAAAGGGCTTTGGAAATTGCACAGAATAATGTAGACGTGGCACGCAGCATACTAAGAGAATTTGCATGCTGCCCTCCACCTATCTGTCCGCGTCTAAACCTATAACAAAATGACATCTTTTAGGACTATGCTCTTGGAGCAAATAGGAAGAATGATTTTCAGATATCAACTTCAATCAAAAACAGTCATTCCATTTTGTATACACACGGCTTTGCTTACAGGCCTGTATCCCAGCTTACTCTGTTACAGGTTAACATTGCAAAGAAAAAAAATCATTGCTAATTTGGATAACCTGGAGGAAAAATAAAAATCTACATAAAAAAAAGAAATCCCTTTCTGAGATAAGCCTGTGAAATACTTTTTTACAATGTTTAAATGCTGGTGTTTTTTGTTTTTCGTTGATATTATTTTTCTACAGTAGTTTGCTTCTATTATGTTTTTAAATATTGAAAAATTTGTGTTGTAGAAATTTAGCAGCACTTTCTGACCTCATTGCATTCTGGAAAATGCTTTTTCTTTTTTTTTTATTCAAAAATGTTAATTTATCCAAAAAGTACTGCAAAAAAAAGTGGCCTTTACTACTGACCTACTGACAGTTATTTTGTATTAGGGGAAATTATTTGAATGTAAAACAAATACAAATTATTTGTGGGCCTTTACAAAAGTATTTTGATACTATTGTTTAGCAAACTGTATTTGAGTATGATAACTTTTAATCTTCTATGATCGTAGGAGAAAATGCATAAAAAAGCAAAGGCTTATAATAAAAAGCTGGATCATCCGCCTTTTGTACTGCGGTGTCTGAAAACAATAAGTGCATCAAAGTACAAAACAATTTTAAAATGCTTTATATAATCTCTGCTGAGGTGCTGTATGATGCATTAGATAAACGAATCAGTTACAAACCTATAAATCTTTTTGGATGTAAGACACAACTTACATATTTATAGTTTTTTCTAATAGCAAAGGGGTACGTGTGAAAAGAAAATGAATAAATGAGTATTGTGACCATGCTACAGGAAGAAATGAACTGCGGGTGAACCATACAGTTGCAAACAACTATTGGCTGCAACGTACGGATTAGCATCTTTCAAATGATACAGACTTGCTATTTCACAGATCCTTTTTTTAAGCAATTTGTTTTTATGATCTAATTCTTCCCATAGTTTGTTATGCTGCTTCTGTAAATCTGGTTTAAAAGTTCAAATATTTCTTTCCATTGCTGATGTTTGAAAAATATTTTATAAGCCATACTACTTGAACAGGTCAAATTGATTGCAATAAAGCATCAATGTTAAGCCCACATGCAAATGCCGGGCAGTTCATTTTGAGACGGACTCCTGGAATCTTCGTATATAAAACTTCTAAATGAACGAGTAGAAAACTCGGAACTCAATGTAATAAAATTATCCTGATCGTGTCTGTCATTGTTTGTTTTTTTATTTTGTTTAAAATAGTAAGTTATTTACATAATATGTGACTTTCTGTAAACTAAAAGGTGGACCAGCTTTCTTGTAGCAAATCCGCCTTCTCCTTCATATGTAAAAAATAAATCTTTTGTTGATTCTTAACCGTCTGCTTTTATTTGGGTGAATGGTAAAAAAGTAGTGTATTTTGAATACAAAAACAGATATTTTTTTTATTTTTTTTAATACGAGTTTTTCTGTCTCCCGTTTGTGAAAGGTGTAAAGGAAGAGCAGCCCGCACAGATGAGGGGAAAAGCAACAACATGATGATCAGAGTGCCTCCATACACTACACAAAGGGCCTGATTCATGTTTGTAAGCGCAGCAAAAAAGCAAGCCACTGGCAAAACCATGTTGCACTGGTGGTGGGGCAGGATGAATGTGCAGATAGAGTTGGATTTTGGTGGAGCGCTTTGTTTTTTACACTGCAATTTATTTTTGGATACGCCCCATCTAAATTTAAATCTCTCTGTACATGTAACATCTCCCCACCTGCGAAGCAACATGGTTTTGCCCAGTTTTTTTTCCCGAATCAGGCACATTGGTGCTCAATAGTCTTTTGACAAATACATTTGTCTAAATGTCTTTTGTTGCCTATTGTCCGTAAATGCAGCTTATGTAATACACAGAGTACAAAGTAACAATAGTGATACCTGCACTTGTTGGGTGTATGCTAATAAAGAAAATACAATATCCTGTGGCTCATAAACATTTTGAGGCTATGTTGTACATAGCCGACAACAAAATAACAGGCATTGGGATATTTCAAGATAACAGCACTGATCCTTTGTTTCAAAACTTTTTCTGATCCTAGTGCCTAGCAGCATCAGAACAATAGATTCATCAAGATTGAGACATCCATGTGGACTATTTTCCACTCTCTTAGCAATACCCATTTGAGCACTTGTGTCCTTACATGCCTGTCTAGCTCTTCCCACAAGTGCTCAATGGTATTTAGGTTAGAGCCATCACTTTTCCACTCTAGTACATTGATTCTCTTTGTGTGGAAGAAGGCCTGAATCATTTTGGAATGTTTTTTTGTCATCTTAGGTATTTTCTTTTCTTTGTAAACTAAAGCATTTGCCAGTCTGAGATTTCTCCTTAAACATACCAATCAATGATGTCTGCTACACCATTAAGAAAACTGTCCTCCTTGCTAGAGAAGCTTCCCGAAACCATGACATGTCCCCGTTCTCCCCACCTCCTCTTCCATGTTTAACAGTGGGTACCTGGTACCTTTTATTGTATGTTTGGTTTTAATGCAGATAGACAAGCCTTTGCATAGACAAAGCAGTAAGCTATGATCCTTCAGTCTACACTTTACAGTGGAAACATGGACATTTTTGGGTACTTGTGGATTATCACGGCTCCCATCACATGCCATCGCATGCCATAAATAGTGGCATGCGATTGGATACGATTTTTGCAGTTTTTAACCATTTTTTTTACAAAATCGCATGCGATTGCATGCGCTTTTTAACAGAAAAGCATCCAAATGCATTGAAATTAGTATCAAACATGTGCAATGGCCCCCAAATGTCATTTTTGAGGCTGTACCACCCCCACTATCAACGCGAACCAGAAGCGTGGCGAGCGCAGCGGTACGCATCCTACGACCTTTTCATACCCCCACTATCCACGTCGGCGTGGAGTTGAGAATAGAAAGTGTGGCGAGCGCAGCGAGCCACCGAGCCCGAAGCGTGGTGAGCGCAGCGGACACCTGTGAAGCCCGCGAGGGGACGCGTATACCTGTGAAGGTATCCGTGTCCGCTCGCCACGCTTCAGGCTCGGTGGCTCGCTGCACTCGCCACACTTTCTATTCTCAACTCCACACCGACGTGGATAGTGGGGGTATGAAAAGGTCGTAGGACGCGTACCGACGCCCCTCGCGGGCTCGCTGTGCTCGCCACGCTTCGGGTTCGCGTTGATAGTGGGGGTGGTACAGCCTCAAAAATGACATTTGGGGGCCATTGAACATGTTTGATACTAATTTCAATGCATTTTGATGCTTTTCTGTTAAAAACGCATGCAATGCGATTTTTTGCTATACGATGCACATCGTGGGAGCCGTGATTGTCCACAAGTACCCATTTTTGTTATAGCTTTCTCATAAGTCTTGGTCTGTTTGCTTTGTAGATTTGCTGCAATAAGCTTGTGATTTATTTCTAATCATTTTGGCCTGGGCACTCTGTATATCAGGGGTGGCCAAACCGGTCCTCGAGATCTACCAACGGTCCATGTTTTCCAGATCACCTAGCTGGTGCACAGCTGTAGTCAATTCCAACGGTCACATTTTCAAACCTGCTACATTCATTCCTACTATAGATCCACAGGTTGCCTGGAAAACATGCACCGTTGGTAGATCTTGAGGACAGTTTGGCCACCCCTGCTGTATGTGGTAACAAACCTTGACTAGTATATATAAGATGCCAACATCCTGTGCAAACTCTGTTTGTCCCTGCTTCAGAGCGTGTGAGTGGATCGGTCACTTTTGACTAGTATTCTTTTCTGCTTTTTCCTTGCCATATCTATTGGGGGAGGAAGTAACAGTCTGTGGTTCAGGTATAAATTGCCCTGTAGAGATGTTATTGTCCATCCAGGTTATCTTTCTGATAAAAACAGTCCACATATCCCTGTGTGTGTGTGTGTGTGTGTGTGTGTGTGTGTGTGTGCTTCCAATAGGCTTTTGTGTATTAGCCATTATGAATGCATGACTTTTGCTGAATCTATACACAGAAACTGATCCGTAAAAAGACTTTTGTGTTGTACTGTATAAAGGTTGGCTTAATTACAGGTGGTTGAATTGGACAATTATTATAACTATACTAAATTACCCATGCTGTGTTTTTCAGCAGTTTTCAGAATGAACTAGTGTTCACAGCCATTTATCAAAATATGATCTTTTAAACAAGAAAATTAGTGTGTAGTGTATGTGTCATCTTTACTACACTTGCTGCCAAGCTTAGTTGACCTGGCCCACAGCGGTAACCCTTGTGATTATTTTCATGATCATTCTGCAGTCAAAGTTCTGGTAAGTTACTTGTGTGGGGGAGGGGGGGGAGGCATGATATTATCTTTGCTTGGCTCCCCTAGCTTCTGGCCACCTTGGGCAGGTCGCTAATTCTGTATGATTTGTACATGGTAGTAAAATAGGTGGTTGTGACTGGTGCATTAGGGGACCGTTTGACACTCTAGTGGAAACCAGAAAAGAACTGGTGTAGGCTTAATAAGAACAGATGAATAATAGCAAATATACTGCAACTGGAGGGGATAATGAGCGACAAGCTGGCCATACATACACTGCAGCTGGTGAAGAATATACAGTGTAGGAGACATACACAATGGTGAGTGAGGGGGACATAGGGAGACATTCACACTGTGACTGAAGAGGATATACAATGTGATTACACAGTGGTGATTGTGGGGCTGGAGGCATATACACTGGTGATTGTGGGAGACAGAACGGCCAACACTGTGAAGTAAAGGTACCAGTGCAGGGACAGAAGTGCCCAGACATGGAGTGATCATAGAGGGGAGGGAGGCGCATACGTCAATCAGGTATAATCAGACTCTTACTAGCATGGCTAGCTTTAGGGCCAACCCTTTAATATAGAGAATCCTCTTAATTCTCCACTGTCCTGAGGGTGAAATAAAGGTCATGGGCACAATGCACTTCTGTGCTGGAGCCTGCCCCCAACGCCGCTGTCCTGGGGGCGGGATAAAGGTCATGGGCACAATGCACTACTTTGCTGGAGCTTGTCCCCAACTCCCCATAGTGCAATTGAAGGCAGCAATGTGTCATCCTGTTCCTACGATGATCTCCCCCACCCCCTGTGCCCACTCGCCCAACAGATACTCCAGCGAGACATGGATGAAGGTTTTTGGTGGCCTAGAACATTTAAGATGGGGCCCTAAAGTAAAAAAGTGGTAAATATTAATAATTCTTAGGCAAATTGCAGCAATTCAGTTTATGGGCCCAGCAGCTCCTGAAGTCATAGTTTTTTCTGCAGCTTCTTGAGGTGTGAGTCCAAAAAATTGTGCAAATTCGGCACTTTGGGCATCCAAACAGTAGTGTGATGCTCAAATTAGGACTTTAGATGGGTTAAGACACTTTACGCGGCTAAACCCTGTTGATTGCAACATATGCGATATGAAATTGGCAATTGTTTTGGCATCTAAACAATCCTGTTTGGACAGGAAAATTAGATGGCAAAAACAATTGGATTCCCATGTGTGTACACTAAAACCTGGAAACTAAAACAAAAGTTATACACCACTGTTCCCCAGCATATAGATGTCCAGGGTTCCTCACTCAAAAAAAAAATTATCTAGGAGAGAAGAGGAGAGCCTCATAGTGCAAATCATGGGATATGGACACTAGGTCGACATGGGTTTTTCACTGTTTTTTGAGCCGACATGTGCGACAGGCAGTATTGCATGCCCTACCATCCACTAGGGCGTTATCCTATTTACTAATGAGTACACAGTAGTAACTTCTGAATTAATGGTTTAACCCGATAGTAATCTATTCTTTAAAACCAATGTGACAACATGGATTTAGCCACAATAGTAATGCTCGTACCCAATTGTTCACCACTGTGATGTAATAAGCAATACAAACCAGCAAACTCAGCTGTGCCATCTGTATGTTTCTCCACTGGGACATCACACTTGTTGTAATATTGCTACCTCAGGACGCCATCACAACAATAGACGGAATAAGAGAGCCCGGACAAAGCAGATGCACCACCAAGGCACACCTCTAAGTATTTTGTCAATGCAATACATATATATTTAATGTACTGTAGAAGAAGAGACCAGCACTCCAAACTCATTAGCAATATTCAGGTATGTGAAAAACCCTCAGGTTCTTTCTCAAGCCAAGGGTCCAAAATGTTGGTCAACATGCTTCAAAATGATCTTGCAATTCTAGATGAGTGGGCAAAAAAATGGAAGATGAGGTTCAATGTAGATAAATGTAAGGTTATGCACCTTGGGAGACACAACCAGTGTGCAAGTTACAACCTTAGCGGAGAGGAACTGGGTAATTCCATACTTGAAAAGGATCTAGGAGTCCAAATAGACAGCAATCTAGGATGTAGTGCCCATTGTAATGTAGCTACAAAAAAGGCCAACAAAATTCTGGCATGTATTAAGAGGGGAATGGAAACTAGGGACTCAAGGGTAATTATGCCACTATATAAAGCATTGGTGAGACCTCACCTAGAGTACGGAGTACAGTTCTGGGCCCCACACTATAAAAAGGACATCATAGAATTAGAAAAAGTCCAAAGGCGAGCAACAAAGCTTATTAGGGGAATGGAGAATTTAAGCTACGGGGAGAGATTAAGCAATTTGGGACTATTTACATTAGAAAAGAGACGTTTAAGGGGGGACATGCTCAACATGTACAAGTATATCAAGGGCCAATATAAGGAACTGTCACACACCCTATTTTCTACTAGAAAGGAATCTAGGACGCGAGGGCATGAGTATAGATTAGAAGAAAAAAGATTTCATTCAGCTAGTAGAAAGAATTTCTTTACGGTCAGAACAGTCAAACTCTGGAACTCTCTTCCCAGAGAGGTGGTAACGGCTGGCTCATTAAATGCGTTCAAGGCAAAGTTGGACAAACATTTACTGGAGAAAAACATCCATGGGTACAAATAAGAAATATAATTTGTCTGTAAAATACCAGAACCAACCAAATCAGCAATGGATATCTATACCAGGTTGAACTAGATGGACGCAAGTCTTTTTTCAGCCTTACCTACTATGTAACTATGTAATATTGCGAAGAAACCACATTGCTTCGGAAAGTGAGTAATTACTCCCCAAATAAGCTAATTGGAAACTCCCAATTGCTTAATTAGTCCTATGGGATTCTGGCAGCATGCCAGAGCAAGTCCTTATGATTTTTTCAAAAAAATGAACAATTTTAGGTATAATTACACTTACTTATTATTGAATCTTCCCCAATGATGTTCAGTTCTGTTCATCCAGCTTTTCAGTCTGCAAATACACTTCATGTCGTTAATGTCACACTTTATAGCCATACCCAGGATAATGTGTCAGGCAAAGTGGTAAGGCTCGTACAAAAGGTCCATACACACTGGGCGACTATGCCCAGCGTGTATGGACAGCAATGATCGTGTTCATCACTGGGGGAAAGATGCATTCCCCCTGCCCAGCGCTGAAGGCAGGGAGAGGGATGGCTTTGCATAGTACAGAGCTATTCAAAGCTGTCCTCAAAGCTATGATGCGGGAGCAGGCAGCATCGCTCACCGCTCATTGCCGGGGCACACACACTGGGTGGCTTTGAGCTAAAAGCCACTCAGACATGCTGTTTTGAGCGGCTTTCAGCTCAGTCACCCAGTGTGTATGGGCCTTTAATCTGTCTTTGGTGGACCCCGTGTCCGACAGACAGGAAGTGGGTGTTTTATAGTTATTCACATCTATTGCTCTGCATTGGCCCAGTATGAGCAGACAAAATTAATTGTTTCTAGACTATTTTCTAACATGGACCTGATTAATACAAATAATAGGCAAGACTGCAAACAGTTGCTCAACGCCAATGAACAGTATATACAGTTGCAGCACAGTTCAAAATTCAAATGGGGACCCACAGCAACTGTCAATTAGTCAGTTTGGAATGGCAGTTGCTGGGTTCCTCCACTATTTAAATTTTGAACTGAGCTGCCGCCCCTCCGCTGGAGCCTCCCCTGATTATTACTGTGTCTATATTGCTTGAAACTAGCTACTCATTTTATTGTAACCAGCTAAATAAACTCTGGCTGCCCTACATGCCATGTATCTTTCACTTGTCTGTATAACTCATGCCCTATGTGTACAGTTCCAAAATATCCAACCTATAATGCAGCCACAATTGTCAGACAAATTGGACCCCAATAGTTGGCAAATCAAAAAGCGCTATAGGGTCACATTTACTATTCCACCCCACAATAAACAGTGCCTGGTTGGGTTCCATTGAAATGTTGCTGTTGGGGGCCCCCATATGTCTAGGTGCACCTGTAAATGCATGCTGTGCATTCTGGGAGATGATGTCATGCTGAGGGGACTTACTTCCTGGTTAGTCTCATGTTACTTTCACTTAGGTCTTTATTCACAATGAGGCAGACACTGTGTTGCATCCATGCTGCACGTGTGCTTGTGATTCTGCTACTATACACATCTACATGGTGTCAGAAGAGGGATTGACATGGCACACAGTCTGAGAAGAATAGATCCGCTGATGTTTGATGAAAATGTTGCTGACAACTGGCTGAGGTTTAAAAGGGAATGGCACGTGTACTGCATAGCAGGTCTTTCAGGCAAATCAAAAAAAGTCCAGGCATACATGTTTCTGAACCGCAGGCACCGATGCTGTGGACAAGTCAGATGCTTTTGTATACGCTGATGGAGAAAACAGAGATTATCCTGACATCCTACTTGTAAAGTTTGAAGAGATCTGCATGCCTGTAAAGAATGTAATTATGGACAGACATATCTTCAACAGCACAAACCAAAAGGGTGACGACACTATACAGTCCTACGTCTCCACGCTAAAGCTGCTGGCAAAGAAGTGCAATTTCGGTATCCTCACAGACGAGCTTATCCATGACAGAATCGTATGCAGCATACGCAGCGACAAAGTACGTGCATAGCTGCTGTGGGAGAAGGGCCTCACATTAGAAACTGCCATAAGCATCTGTATGCTACATGAACAGTCTGAAAAGGGCACAAGGGAGCTAAAAAAGGATGCTGAGGTGTGTGTCATGGCGGCCATTCCACACCGATCCTCCACATGTGGGAACTGCGTGGCACATGATCAAACTTCCATAAAGCAACAATCTAAGTCACGCTATAGCCGTTCACCCCGGACGATTAACCAGGTTGAAACGGAGCCAGGGTGTGACACAATTCGCATGACAGTCTGTGACAGTGTAGACTACTTGGATGAGAAGGGCGAAATTATTTATCAAGCTTAAAACAAAGCATACGAACAAGGTGGCCACAGTCAAAATAGACTCGGGAGCAAAGTGCAAAGTCATGTCCTACAAACAACTGCGTGAAATAGACCCAACTGTACAGATAAACCCACAAGACCAGATTAACTTGATAGTTTATGGTGGCCAGATAATCACCACACTGGGTACCACACAGCTAAAGTTTACCCATGCTGATTTGCTATTCCACATTGTGGATCAGCAGGTTAAGTCACTATTAGGCCTCCCTGACAGTATGAAGCTAGGCCTTCTCAAATTGGGACCTGAGGTACACGCAATACAGATGACCGTTCTGGAAATTAAAGACTTTCAGGACTTATTTGATTGCAGTACACTTGGCAAGCTTCCTGTCCTGTACCATATGAGGCTGGATGACTCCATTGTACCTACTGTCTGCCCCCCGGAGGGTCCCTTTTGCAATGAAAGACAAAATTATCCAAGAGATCCACATAATTACTCAATTGGGTGTCATTGCCCCCATAAAGGAAGCAACACAGTGGGTGTCCGCCATGGTGGCCACATTAAAAAAAAGATGGGACTGTACGTCTTTGCATTGATCCAGTACACTTGCACAAAGCACTCCTGCATCCATATCACCCTCTCCGCACCATCGAGCAAGTGATTGCTGACATGCCTGGCACCACAGTCTTCAGTACACTGAATGCAAAGTGCGGCTTCTGGCAAATCCCTTAGGATAGAGCTTCGTCCCTGCTCACTGCTTTCATGACTCCGATAGGGCGGTATGTCTTCCTCCGCATGCCCTATGGAATCACTAGGGACAGTGAGGTCTTCCAGCGTTGCATGTCCCAGTGACATCATCGTCGATGACATCCTGATATGGGGCCGTACTATGGAAGAACACAACCAGCGACTGCGCCAGGTGCTTGAACGGGCCAGTGCTTTGAACCAGAAGCTCAACCCAGACAAATGTAAGTTCAGAGTTACAGAAGTGGGCCACGTGCTCACCAGTCACGGCATCAAGCCAGACCCGAATAAGGTCACTGCCATCCTGCAAATGCCACTTCCAGCTGACCAACAGGCACTACAGTGCTTCCTGGGGATGAACAACTACTTGTCCAAGTTTGTTCTGCAATTCAGTGAAACCACTGCAGCAGCCGCTCCATGAGGACTCAGAATGGTGTTGACTAGACACACACACGGCTGCTGTTGATCGATTAATTACCATGCTGACCAATCCACTGGTCCTGCAATACTTCAACGTGCATGACCCGTTTGTCCTCTCCACCGACGCTTCACAGAGTGGTCTAGGGGCCGTGTGCCTCCAACACCGCAGGCCAGTGGCTTTTGCTTCCAGGGCCCTTACCGATACTGAAACCAGGTATGCACAAATTGAGAAAGAATTGTTGGCACTGATGTTCGCCTGCAACAGTTTCCATGACTTCATCTATGGCCGTCCTGTCACAGTGGAAACTGACCATCAGCCCCTCATCATATACTGAAGAAGCCCATCCACTCCGCCTTCTCCCGTATTCAGGGCATGATGCTCAAGTTGCAGCGGTACAACCTGGATGACGTATACAAGCGAGGCAAGGAAATCTATGTTGCTTATGCTCTATCTAGAGCCTTCCTTTCAACTACTGACATGAACTGTAAATGGTTACAGTCTGTTTAAGAAAAATAGGTCAGGTAGAAGGGGAGGGGGTGTATGTTTATATGTTAAACCTTGCCTGAAACCCCACATAAGGGAAGATATTTACGTGGGAACAGGGGAGACGGTAGAATCTGTATTGGTGGAAATTGCAGGTAATAATGGTGTGAAAAAGCTAATAGTAGGGACGCGCTTTAAACCACCCAACACTCCAATTACAGGTTGAGAAAGCAGCCATCTCAGGGGACGTTATTATTGTGGGCAATTTCAATTACCCTGACATAAATTGGGAACATATGACTTGTACTACCTCTAAAATCTATGCTCTGTTGGAAACATAAAATAATAACTATCTCAGTTTATAGAGAAACCAACTAGAAATAACAACATCCTGGACCTTCTGATAAGTAAAAATGGGGACATTCTCTCTAAAATAACCATAAGGGAAAACTTGGGTATTAGTGAGCATAATATGATCGCGTTTGATTTAAATCTTAGCAAGGACGAGTACATGGGTAAGACCAAATCTCTAAACTTTAGAAAAGTGAACTTTGGCAAGTTTGAGGAAGCATTAAAAGATATAGACTGGAATGAACTATTTAAAGGTATGAATACCACAGAAAAGTGGGGTATGTTTAAAAAAATACTTAAAGATGACACCAATAAATTTATAACTAAGGTCAACAAAAAAAGAAATGGCAGACCTAAGCCAATGTGGCTTAATAATAAAGTTACATTTGAGATTACAAAGAAAGTAAGGGTATTTAAAAGGTATAAACAGGAAGGGACGCAGGAATCTTTTGCAACCTATCAGGAATGTAACAAGAAATGTAAAGATATTATCGTAGTTACATAGTAGGTGAGGCTGAATAAAGACTTGCGTCCATCTAGTTCAACCTATGTTTATAGTAGCTTATCCCTTGTTGTATAGTATGTTCTGATATTTTAAAGACAGATTATGTTACTTATTCATACCCATGGATGTTTTTAACCAATAAATGTGTATCCAACCTTATTTTAAACGTATTTATAGTGTCTGCCGACACCACTTCTCCAGGAAGAGAGTTCCAAAGTTTGACTGCTCTGACTGTAAAGAATTTTTTTCTTCTAGATGAACAAAATCTTTTTTATTCTAATCTAAACTCGTGCCCTCGCATCCTAGATTCCTTTCTAGTAGAAAAAAGGGTGTTTGACAGTTCCTTATATTGGCCCCTAATATATTTATACATGTTGAGCATATCCCCCTTAAACGTCTTTTCTCGAGTGTAAATAGTCCAAATTGTTTAATCTTTCCTCATAGCTTAAATTCTCTATTCCTCTAATAAGCTTTGTTGCTCTTCTTTGGATTTTTTCTAATTCTATGATGTCCTTTTTATAGTGCGGGGCACAGAACTGCACTGCGTATTCGAGGTGCGGTCTAACAAATAATTTGCACAGAGGCATAATTACTTTTGAGTCCCTAGTTTCCATGCCCCTTTTAATACATGCAAGAATTTTGTTGGCCTTTTTTGTTGCTATATTACATTGAGCACTACACCCCAGTTTGTCTATTTGGACTCCTAGATCCTTTTCGAGTACTGATTTAACCAATTCAGCCCCACTTAGGTTATAACTAGCACACGGGTTATGTCTCCCAAGGTGCATGACCTTGCATTTGTTCTCATTGAACCTCATCTTCCACTTTTTTGCACACTCATCTAGATTGTCAAGATCATTTTGAAGCGTGTGACATCTTCTGATGATTTAATAACTCTGCTCAGTTTTGTATCGTCCGCAAAGATGGATACATTGCTGAGTAACCCCATCCCAATATCGTTAATAAAAATGTTAAACAAAATGGGCCCAAGAACCGAACCCTGTGGCAGTCCACTTAGTACTGGTATCATATTTGATACGGCACTGTTCACGACCACTCTTTGTTCTCTATTACACAGCCAGTTCCCTACCCATCTACAGATATTTGCCCCTAATCCCATGTCCTCAATTTAATTTATCAACCTCTTGTGTGGTACTGTGTCGAAGGCTTTAGCAAAATCTAGGAAAATCAAATCTACAGCGTTTCCATTATCAAGGTTTTTGCTAACCTCTTCATAGAAACCAAGTAGATTAGTTTGGCATGAACGATTTTTCACGAACCCATGCTGGTTATTACTGCGTAAACTATGAAGGTCTAAATATTCCTGGATACCATCTCTTAAAAATCCTTCAAATAGTTTACCCACTATTGATGTTAAACTAACAGGTCTGTAATTAGCGGGATCCTCCTTTTTTCCTTTTTTGAATAATGGCACTACCTCTGCTATTCTCCAGTCTTTTGGTACCTTTCCTGATGATAGTGAATTATCAAAGATATAATGTAGAGGGGAAGCGTTTTACTTTCAGTGGCTATGCGTTCATAATCCCTTTTAGCTACTTTGATTGCCCCTTTGCAAATTTTGTTTGATTCTTTGTATTTGGTGAATGCCTCCTCATTTAAGTTATTTTTTATAGAATTTAAATGCTTTTGTTTTATTGTTGATTGCGGACATAACTTTTTTGTGCACCCATGGTGGTTTTTTTTTATTGAATTTACCCTTAGTTACTTTAGGAATGTATTTAATAGTTAATGATTCAAGTAAATTTTTTAGAGTATCCCACATTTCCTCAGCATTTATCCCCTCAAATTTCCCACACAATTATTTTTAGGGCTTCTCTGAATAATTCAAAGTTAGCTTTTCTGAAGTTTAGTATTTTTGTCGATCCTTTATTAGGTAATTTACTGAAGTTGATTTCCAGTGAAACCATATTGTGGTCACTGTTCCCTAGGTGTTCAATTACTTTTGTGTTTGAAACTAAATCTATGTTATTTGTTAAAATCAAATCCAATAATGCCTTATTACGAGTTGGAGCTTCTACCGTTTGTGTGATAAACTGGTCTTTAAGTAAGCTTAGGAACCCACTGCTTCTTGCTGTTTTACATGTTTCGTTTTTCCAATCAATATCAGGTAAATTAAAATCACCCATAATTAATACCTGACCCTGATCTGATGATTGTTTGATTTGGTTTAAAAGAAGAGACTCGTCCCCTTTGTTTATGTTCGGTGGTCCTATTAACCCATACCCCTATTAAAATTCTGTTATTAGTTTTTTTTTTATTGTTGGTTATCTCTGCCCACACGGCCTCCGTGTAATCTTCCTCTGTGCCTGTGCTCATTTCTTTCTCACACGATGTTAAGTTATTTTTTACATATAGGCACACCCCCTGCCCTTTCTATTTTCCCTGTCTTTTCTGCAGAGTGTATATCCCTCCATGCATAATGCAAAATTGTGCGACTCGTTACACCATGTTTCTGTAATACCAATAATATCATAATCGTCCCTAGTGACCACAGTTTCAAGTTCCCCGATTTTACCTGCGAAGCTTCTTGCATTAGCCAGTAGGCATTTTAATTTATGGTTATTTTTATTTGCGTCCCTAACATTGTGTTGAATTTCTCCTCTGGACTTATTTGTATTTCTTACTAACTTCCTCGTACCCACCTCCCCCCCTTAGTAGACTCTCTACAGGCCTCCCCACCATTCCCACTGTCCGACCTATTTACAGTTTTGAATCTTCTTCCTATGTCGTTAACTCCTTCCCATACACTAAGGTCATCTGTACCTAAGAGCTGCAATGAGGTAAGATTACTGTTATTACATAATATTCCTGGAGCACCCCATGAATTACCCACAATATTACCCTTATTAGTACCCCGGACATTGCCTGTAACTATGTCCTCCCCCCCCCCCCCTCCTCCTCCCCCAAATTGATTCTTGACCCCAATCCAACTATTCTCACTATGGGTCCCATAGTATCTAGCTATCTCCCCCCCCCCCCCCATTGCCTGGTTTAAAATCTCCTCCAACCCCCTAACCATCCTTCCCCCCAGCCCCCTCCTCGTTCAGGTGCAATCCATCACGGCAAAAAAGATGGCGCCTGACCGAGTAGTCCACCCAGTGTTCCATGAACACAAATCCCTCCTTCCTACACCAGTCCTTTAGCCACACGTTTACCTCCCTGATCTCCCTCTGCATCCCTGGGCTAGCGCATGGCACTGGTAATAATTCTGAGAATATTACCCTAGATGTCCTCGCCTTTAATTTCATACCTAATTCCCTATACTCTTTCTGTCTACTCGGTCTGCGATGTGCCGTACCCGAGCACCCGGAAGACAACAGACTGTACGGCAATCACGGTCCCGATAGCAGATTGCCCTGTCTGTTCTCCTGATGATAGAATCCCCTACCACCACTATCTGACTTTGCACCTCCCTGTCTGTAATCCCGTTAGAGCTAGAGGGACCACTCCTCTGGTTGCTAGAGGGAACAGTCGCATCCAGCTCCGTCATTTCGTCGCTATCCTCCACCGAAACTTCGTCCAACCGGGCGAATTTATTCGGGTGTGATAGATCCGAGATGTCGTGCCTGTCCCTCCTGGCCCTCTTTCTGACCGTGACCCAACTGGCTGCCTGATCATCCTCATCTACCGGTGGTCCCATCTGCAACTCCTCCACCGTTCTATCTAAGCTTTGCTCGAGATTGGAAATATCCCTCAGTTGCTGAACGGTCCGCTCTAGATCAGTGACCTGGGCTTCTAGGGCGGACGTTCGCTCACATCTCCTGCAGATGTATTCGCACTGGGACATTTGCTCCATGTGCGTATACATTTTGCACGACATGCACTGAGTGAGATTCTCAATCTGGGCCCCACCCATTTTATCTAACTCCCTGCGACTAACCCCCTAGTATACAATAGAAAGTTCAATTACAATGCAATTACACACTACAAGTTAATTTCTATCAAAATATAAGAAAGTTGATACTTATCTGTTCCTGCAGCTGTGTCACACTCCTGGTGTCCTCCCACCTGATGTGTCTGCAGCAGCGACAGTAGGGCTCTTATCTTGTCCTCTGGTCTACTGCTGTTACCGGCTGTCTTGCAGTCTGCTGACACTCCACTCTGTATCTGTCCGCTTCCTCTGTAATTTCTTCCAGTTGCACATTTTCCTCAGTGGCCCACTCTCATATCATGCAGCACACTGTGTACGTGCACTTTGTGGACCCTTTAACAGGTCAGGCACATGGGCTTCAAGCAAAGAGAAATAAAAAACAGAAACAGAATGGACAGAAGCCTCTTGCAACCTGATGTAACTCCTTCTTGGATATAACTCTGCACTTAAAAAAATGGCACTTACTAAATGGCAGTTCAAATTCACAAGTTCATTACATTCACTTGCCCCCTGCTGTTTTTATACTGCTGATCAAGGTAGCTCAATTAGAGACGGAAAGGAAAATAGCATCATACAGCATAGCAAATCCCCCAAAAATTCTACAGCTACATAAATGCGAAGCATCTGAGGAAGGAGAATATTGGCCCACTGAAAAACAAGAGCGGTATCCCAATAATTGAAGACGAGGAAAAGGCAGAGATATTTAATGAATTCTTTGCATCTGTATTTACAAGAGAAGATACTACAGATGTTTTTCACCAAGAGGGTAGCACAGCGCCAAAAAAGCCACCCAGGTTTATGTTTTAGTGAGGAAATGGTTAAAAACAGATTGCTACATCAAATTGTAAACAAATCTCCAGGACCAGATGAAATTCATCCAAGGGTACTAAAAGAACTAAGCTCTGTCTTAGCACTGCCATTATACCTTATCTTCAAGGAATCGGTTAATTCAGGGATGGTACCAAGAGACTGGCGTATAGCAAATGTAGTACCTATACTGAAAAAAGGGAGTAAAACAAACCCTGCAAATTATAGACCAGTCAGCCTAACATCCATTGTAGGGAAAATACTGGAGGGAATAATCAGAGATGGCATTCAAGATTTCTTAGAACACAACAAGGTGATATGTAAAGCACAGCATGGGTTCGTTAAAAATAGATCATGCCAGACAAACCTAATTAGTTTCTATGAAGAGGTCAATAGGAATGTAGATTTAGGGAAACCAGTGGATGTAATCCTTTTTGATTTTGCAAAGGCATTTGACACGGTACCACATAGCAGACTTTTATGGAAAGTAGGTAAAATAGGGATGGGGGAAATTGGGTCCAACCATTAATGATATAGGTGAAGGCCTGCAAAGTAATATTGCAATACTTGCAGATGACTTAAAACTGAGCAAAGTAATTAACTCAGAAGGGGACGTGGAAGTACTGCAAAACAACTTGGTTACACTTGCAATGTGGGCAGCAAGGTGGAAGATGCAATTTAATGTAGATAAATGCAGAGTAATTCATTTCGGGAGCAAAAATACTCACGCTAGTTATACATTAAATGAGGTTAGTATTAGGAGCTCTGCAGTGGAAAGGGATTTAGGCATTTTCAGAAATGGTAGAATGCGTAATAGTGCACACTGCTCAAGTGCTGCAGCGAAGGCAAACAGGACCTTGGCATGTATTATTAAAAGGGGAATGGAATCAAGATACGCCAACGTGATAGTACCACTTTACAAATCATTGGTAAGGCCTCATTTAGAGTATTGTGTCCAGTTCTGATCACCTCACCTTAAAAAAAGATATAAATTAACTTGAATTGGTTCAGAGAAGGGCAACTAAATTAATAAGGGGTCTAGAGTCGACAGAATATAAATTGACCATGCTTTTTCGCTTTGTGCACCCTGCAATGCCTTACATCCACACCAGCCACGGGAGCCCATGCTGCTCCATAACATTCCTGATCTTCCATGGTCCATTCTGGCAGCTGATTTATTCAAATGGTGGGGGAAGGAGTACCTTGTACTAGTTGACTCCTATTCAGGATGGTTAAACTACTTGCCCAGCACCACAAGTCATATGGTAATTTCAAAGCTGAAAAGACACTTTGCAGCACATGGCACCCCACAACAGCTGATCACTGATAATGCCATGCAGTTCAAGAGTAGAGAGTTCAAGGACTTTGCAAACACATGGGACTTCCAGCACATCGCTAGTAGTCCACACTACCCACAGTCCAATGGGTTGGCGGAGCGTGCAGTCCGTTCTGCAAAGCACCTAATGGAGAAGTGTGCACAAGATGGATCAGACATATACTTGGCAATGCTAATCCTGAGATACACACCCCAAGATGGACTCCAATCCCCTGCACAATGCCTATTAGCACGGCGCACTCACACAGGCATCCCAATTGCAAAGCAGCTCCTGCAAACCAGAGTAGAGCCACAGGTACGGGAAACCATCAGCAAGCACAGAATGGCTGCCAAAGCTTCTTATGACAGATCAGCATACTGCTTGCCACCACTGTCTCAAGGCCAGCCAGTCCGCATGCAAACCGAGCAAGGATTTGACAGAATGGCAGTGGTTCAGCATCCTGCAGTTCGTCCAAATAGCTATGTGGTACAGTCTGATAATGCCCTCTATGAACGCAACCGCCATCATCTGCTAAGTGTAACTGAGGAAAGCTCTACGCGAGACAGTCATTAGGTCTACAACAACTAGGTCGACACCACTAGGTCGACATGGGTCAAGGTCGACAGTCAAAAGGTCGACATGGGTTTTTTCACAGTTTTCTGAGCCAATGTGCCGACAGACGGTATTTCATGCCCTACCATCCACTAGGGTGTGGTGGGAGAACAAAATAGTGTGCCGAGCGTAGCGGTGCACTTCAAACGGTCTCCATGTTGACTGTCGACAAGCGGGTAAAAAAAAAAACAGTGAAAAACCCTATGTCGACCTGTTGACTTAGCCCATGTTGACCCATGTCGACATAACGCTTGTGTCGACTTAATGTCATGTCGACCTAGACACATGTTGACCTTGACACATGTCGACTTTGACATATATATATATATATATATATAACAGTTGCATGGCCCGGCACTCAGCTTACTTGGTCAGTGTTGAAATGCTCACGGTGCCCTCATATGACAGATAGTCCAAGATACCAACAAATGGAAGCAGCACTCACGAGGCTGTTCAATTTCAAGTAGCATGTCTTTATTCCGACATGTTTCGGGATATTTCACCCGTCGTCAGGGAACAAGGTACATGTGAATCAATACAGGTTTTTATTCACCACAGAGTCCACCCTTACCAATCAGGATAGAGTGCAACAAAGGCCACCGCCCCTCACACCTGTGTCCACACTACCACCAATTGATCAACACTGACCAATCAGCGGCACGCTGAACAGGTGAAGGTACAAGGGAAGCCTCAGTGCATCCCATACCCAGTGCAAAATTTAAAAACAAATACATTAAAATACTTTTGACCAACGGAGCAGAAATATAAGAAATATACATAAACGGCTGTCATAATATTAGAAAAGATTGCAATGTAATATACTTTAAATAGGCAGAAATAGACACAACAATCAGTTACACGAAAATTACATTGTATATACAATAAATCTATCAAATAATATATTGGCCAACCAGCCAGTGTTGGAACACCAATGCTGGTGTCCACATCTATAGCTACAGGAAGCAATGCATACTTAATTTTTAATTTAATCCCTTCGGGGATAAAGTTTCCAGTTTCATAATCCACCTCCCCTCCATACGAAGCAACATCTTACCACGATCACCACCCCTTTTGGTCCGTAGGCTGGCAATTGTATGCCCAGCATTAGCACAGTGGCGTGCCACAGGTTGGTCGCTATCTCCAGATGAGATTGCCGCTCGAATGGCAGACCTGTGGTTAGCCATGCGCTGACGGAATATAGTCTCCGTCTTGCCTACGTATACGAGTCCACAGGGACAATATATCAAATAGACCACAAATTTGGTGATGCATGTTATCACATGTCTAATATTAATCTTCTTGCCGCTGTGGGTGCAAAAAAATGGTTCCCCACCAAGAGTGAGCTGCACGTTGTGCACCCCACACAGCGGTAGCACCCCGGAGGTTTAGTCATAAAGTGTGTGACAGCTTCTGCTTTCGATAAATCGGTCACATCAATCTTCACCAAATAGTCACGCAAATTGGGTCCTCGGGAGTAGGCTGGTAACAGACGAGTGCCCTTAAGTGCTGGCAGATCTCGATCTGTATTAATAATGTGCCAGATCTTTTTAATACGTTTAGTGATTTGATTACTTGATGTACTGAATTTGATGATCCATGGAATGATATTGTCCTTAGTAGCATTATTGGCTTTATACTTATTAGTTAGGCAGTCCTGCCTGGGAATTGCAAGGACTTTGTTCTTAGCACACAAGAGATCTTTCTTATCATAACCACAGTCAGCAAACCTAGCAATCATCTCGTCAAGTGTGGACGTTGTCTGGTCAGGGTCACTAGTGATTCTGCGGACCCTGAGCATTTGAGAAAAGGGTAATCCCCTTCTCAAAGACAGGGGATGGCAACTGCTATGTAGGAGTACTGAATTGCGGTCAGTCTCCTTGACAAAAAGGCTGGTACTAATGGTACCACCAGTTACTTTAATACAAACGTCAAGGAAGTTGACCGTGTCCGGGCTGATCACGTAGGTAAACTGTACAACATGTCTTGACTGGTTGTGTCGATTAAGGGCATCCACCAACGTCTCATCCGTACCCGACCAGATAAAGAGGAGGTCATCGATGAAGCCTACCACCATGCGCATCCGTCCCCCAGATACCAGTGGGGCTAATGAACCAGTCTCTAGGGCCCACAAAAAGCTGTTGGCGTACGATGGGGCCACATTCGACCCCATCGCACAGCCAAGCAGCTGCAGGTAATATTGGCCATTAAACAAAAAATAATTACGTGTCAGCACAAGTCTCAGCAACGCCCAAAAAAATTTAACAGAATTCCCCTTAAACAAAGGGTTACCTGTGATGAGCCTCTCAACAGCATCAATCCCCACCTCATGGGGGATGCACGTGTAGAGGCTCACCACATCAGCACCGCACAACTGTATCTCAGTATCACTAATGTCAATATTCTGTAATTTCAACAATAGATCATTGGTGTCCCTGATGTAGGACGGAGTTCCCTGTACACAAGGATTCAGTAGGCTATCAAGGTACACAGAGATTGGCTGAAAAAGGGAACCCCTGGCAGAGATAATTGGTCTGCCAGGGGGATCCACCAATCTCTTGTGCACCTTGGGGAGAGTATAAAATAGCAGAGTAATAGGATGTTGGACCATTAGTGCTTTTAACAAATCAGATGAGATAACCCTATCTTCAAATGCAGACCTTAATAAAGTATCCAACTCCTGTTTATAAGCCACAACCGGATCATGTTCTAAATGTGCATAGACGTTAACATCACATAACTGTCGCTGGCATTCAACAATGTATGCATCAATAGACTGTATTACCACTGACCCCCCTTTATCCGCGGAGCGGACTACAATATCCCTTCTTTCCTTTAAAGATTTCAATGCAGTTCTTTCATCACCCGACATATTGGAGTGTTGCTGACATTGTACCGGGCAAGACTCAATCACTGAAGATAGCATACAAGTAAAGGTTTTAATAGAAGGGGAAGTAGAGGGGGGTCAAAGGATGAAGGTTGCATAAGTTTTCGCAACGTGGGGGAAATGTCACTCACAATTTCTGGGCCATCTCTGGTACCGAAATATTCTTTCAAGCGTATCGATCTCGCAAAGCGGTAAGAGTCCACTTTCCATTGTATCGGATCGTGATACGTCGTTGGCACAAATGATAGTATAATTTATCGTTTCCCGCAGCCACGTCCTCTCCCTCTTGTTATGCTGCCCCCTCCACGTTCTGTGGCGGCGTCTCCTTGAGTTACCGGTGGGGTCCGCTCCCCTCCTGGTGCGCACCCCTAAAGGGACAGGGGCCCGTCATCGGTTCTGGTAGCCGCCGACATCACTGAGAGAGGTGCTGGAGCCATCATTGGTAGGTCGATTAGCTCGGGTCATTCGTGGTCGACGTGTCTGTTGACGGTAATCCCATGGTTGTTGGTGGATTATGAAACTGGAAACTTTATCCCCGAAGGGATTGAATGAAAAATCAAGTATGCATTGCTTCCTGTAGCTATAGATGTGGACACCAGCATTGGTGTTCCAACACCGGCTGGTTGGCCAATATATTATTTGATAGATTTATTGTATATACAATGTATTTTTTGTGTAACTGATTGTTGTGTCTATTTCTGCCTATTTAAAGTACTGTATATTACATTGCAATCTTTTCTAATATTATGACAGCCATTTATGTATATATTTCTTACATTTCTGCTCCGTTGGTCAAAAGTATTTTAATGTATTTGTTTTTAAATTTTGCACTGGGTATGGGATGCACTGAGGCTTCCCTTGTACCTTCACCTGTTCAGTGTGCCGCTGATTGGTCAGTGTTGATCAATTGGTGGTAGTGTGGACACAGGTGTGAGGGGCGGTGGCCTTTGTTGCACTCTATCCTGATTGGTGAGGATGGACTCTGTGGTTAATAAAAACCTGTATTGATTCACATGTACCTTGTTCCCTGACGAGGGGTGAAATATCCCGAAACATGTCGGAATAAAGACATATTACTTGAAATTGAACAGCCTCGTGAGTGCCGCTTCCATTTGTTGGTATATATATAGATATATAGATATATCTATATATATATATCTATATAGATATAGATATATATATATAGATATATATAGATATATATATATACAGTATAATGTATGTGTGTAAATTTGTGTTCAGTAATAGCACAGTTGGCAGCCTGCTGCAATATTGTTTTCAGATTCTCATTATATGCAGTGGTCGAATTATATTGCAGTTTCTCATAAAAGAAATCACTGAGAAACTGTAAGCCTTCATTAAAATATTCTTCTTTGTACATGATGACCACTACTCCCCCTTGTCTGCCTCTCAAAATGATCTGCATATTAATTTTTTTAATCCGTCAAAGCAGATTTTTCAGCCCTTTTAAGATATTTATTTTATTTATCTTTTTTTTTTTTCTTCAAGCTACAGTACTGCTTCAGATCATCAGATGTCATATTTTTTCATATGGCATCTAATGATCTGAAAAGCTGAAGATGAAACCTCCCAGGAGACCTATTGTTTCCGGGATTAATTCTATCCAAAGGACTTAATATGAGAACACTGAAAATGACATCCTGCAAACCTATTTTTTTGACCAAAACCTATTTAAAATAATGTATTTGCTATTTTAGCATATTAAAATGTCATCTGCAATGTTCAAATGGATAGTACAGGCACACAATCGATAATTGCGTCATTGGTTCCAACACTGTGCCGAACTATTGGTGGTACCAGCGTCAGCTCCTCCACTGTGTGATCCCCCCTCCCTGCTATCTCACTAAACACTCCCGCAGCAAAAGGTTGACAATAACAAGAAGTTGTCATGCACAATGTCAACACTGAGAAAAAAAGATCAACACTAGCAAAATGTCGAGAAAGGTCAGCACATGTGAATAATCAACTTGAGTTTTTCATGTTTTTTTGTGTCCGTGTCCCACCTACCCTTGAATGGCTGTCTTTGCTTGCCATGCTTCAGGCCAATTGGGGTACCCGTGGATGGTAAAGTATGATAAAGTTCAAGAAAATGTAAAAATGCCATGTCTACCTGGTGTCAATGTCAAAATTGTGCACGTCGTCGTTGGTGTTGACACAGTGACTGTCGACCTTGTCATTCTCTGTCAATAATCCGGAGACCATGCCACTGCAATGCTACAACCAGAAACTAGAAGGATGTAAGGGATTGCTATGGTACGTACAATGTAGTAACATACTGGGTGACAGTTATTAGAGATCGTTGTTGCGTTTTTTGGCCATTTATATCGCAAAAACTGCCGGGTTTTTTTTCCCCCAAATCGACCACTTAATGGGTGGCGATTTGCGGCATAAATCGCACTTTTGGCCGCTAATTCGCACTTTCTGAAAAGCCGATTTACAGCATCGCATCCAGATGTTTTCCCATTGAAAAAGATACAAATCGCTAATTTAATGTCTGCCGCATTTCGCAAGTCCAGGGTGGCGGTTTGCAAAAAATCGCCACCGTTTGAGCATAGAAACGGTTAAATCTCTCACAGGTGACCCACATACCACTTACTAACTCCCCTACATATACTCCCACATGATTATGGACACCTGTGAGGCTGTTTGAGATGGACATTTTGCACAGTGGACTGGAGGTGCTAGTGTGTGAGCTGGGCCATTTGGAGGAGCTACGCGGGAGGGATGCTGCTGCTGCCCACCAGATCCAGATACCCCGACCACTCCGTGCTTCTCGTCGGTACCGTGCTTGGGTGTACCTGGACTCCCTCTCTGATCAACAGGTGGTGGACATCCAAACCACACAGTTTGATATTAGGCGCTGATTTGTTATTCGGTACTGCTGCTGGGCCGTAAGGGGGATTACCAAACCCCTTTGTGAAACAATAATGCAAAAGAGAAAAGTGGACCAGCGCTGTACTGAATATAACAGTTTAAATTTATTAAAATATAAAAAGTAATATATAATTATCACATTTATTCAAATATAACAATTGGCCATTTTCAGACAAACAAGACTTACACACATATAAGACAAACACACCCCTTGGCGGTGAACTGGTTAGGTTTTTTCATGCGGTTAGATTTTTTCTGTTTCCCGATATATCGGTTAGTTGGGTTAGTTCTTATATATAAACACAGTCCCCACAATATGTGCACATTTGGTTAGTGGTATATTAATTTGTAATCCAGGGAGGACTAAATGGCTTACTCTCACTTGTAAGTTCTCTGACCTGTAGTTTTCCGGTCTTATCCGAGAGTTTCAAGGAGATCCGAGTATTGTAGCCTGCCAATGTCCCCCTGGTGTCACCTCAACGCGTTTCTCCGCCTGGACAATCTATCAGCTGCTTCCTCAGGAGGTATGGTAGGTGGTGGACATGTTAGGTTGAACCGACAGAACCTGTTGAACTTATATGAGCAGGTGAGAGATGATTTGGAACCTTGTGGGGGGGGGGCAACTATGCAGTGTCTGGGCTGCAGAAATTAATGTGCGCCCTCCACTTGTTTGCCACAGGCTCCACTCAGTCTGTGAGCTCATGGGCCTTGGGGGTGTCACAAGCCACTTTCTCTAAACATTTTTCTCAAGTGTTAAATGCATTAAAGAAGCTGTGGCGCACATATATCACATTCCCACGTTGTGATTCCGAGTGGCAGGACCTGAAGGTGGCATTCTATCGGCTCTCAGCATTTCCAAATGTGCTGGGAGCCATAGACTGCACCCACATTGGGATTCGGGCCCCGCACGTGAGGGAGCATGTCTATGTTAATCGCAGGGGCAGACATTCCCTCAATGTGCAGGTGGTCTGCGATGCCAACCTCAGAATTCTCAGTGTGGTTGCAGGCTACCCCGGGAACTGCCATGATGCCTATATCCTGCGGCACTCAGCTCTCTGGGACCGTTTCCACAACAACACCATGCCAGAGGGCTGGCTACTTGGTAAGTCACTTACCACTGTTTACATGATGTTTGCTTAGCTATGTCTTTACCTTTAACATCCATGTGTGGAACCTTCTAATCAAGAGTCATTTCTGTTGTAATTCTTTATACCAGCCCAAACAATGTAGTATAGGCTGCTACTATTATGTACCAATTACCCACATGATATGTGACCACACAAATCCCTTTACATGTTAGGTGACTCAGGATATGGGTGTCATTTGTGGCTCATGACACCTCTGCGGAACCCACAAAGCCCTGCACAGCACCGCTACAATGCTGCACATATTGCTACCCGCAATGTAGTGGAACGCACCTTTGGGGTGCTGAAAAGCCGATTTCGGTGTTTGGACAGGTCAGCAGGTACACTGCTATACCACCCTGCCAAAGTGGTTTTGGTTGTCCAGGCTTGCTGCATGCTGCATAACATAGCTTTGGGTCAACCAAATTATGTCGATGTGGCCCCTGCAGCAGTCGTGCAGGAAGCTCAAACTACTAATGTTGTAGTGCGAGGTACACGGAGGGGGGATGTGGTTCGTACACGGATGATCCGGCAGCATTTCACAGGTAATTTGTGTGTGTACAATGAATAGTAATGGGGAACCTGTAACACACATACATTGGTAACATTACATTTTTCCCTGTCCATGTTAATTGCCCAGAAGCAGACCAACACTAATGGACAACACCTGAAAGCTACCCCACCACAGCATATTTGGAAAAAATGGGAGGGTCACCAAAGGTGGCCCAAGGGCGCCTGAGAGGAGTTGTTTGGCCGAAGCAGCGGTCTCGGAGCTTGGGAAGTCAAACCCAAGGAAAGATAAATGGAAAGAAAGGGGATTTGAGACCGCGCTCGCTAAAGATGCATGCAACAGGTGTGGTTAAAACATTTATTACTGAAAAAATATTGCATATAAAAACTGTATAATAAATATCAAATAAAAGATAAAAGAAATTGAAATTATCACAGATAAATATAGAGAGCAGGGATATTCACCCACAGTCCGGTTAGGAAATTGTCCTGTATCCGTTCCTAGGTTGCCTCCAGGTGAGTGTCCTGTACAGAGGATATCGGTATAGGGGATGTTGGTTGGGAGAGATTGTTGTCTCCAAACCAGGGAGCTCCTGATGTTGAGTGGTGCTCTACCTGGTGGGCTTTGATGTTGTTGCCACTTAAGTTCCTTGGAAAGGAGGATGTTGGTCTCCTAACCAGGGAGCTCCTGTTGGTATGTGGTGCTCTACCTGGTGGGCTTGATGTTGTAGCCACTTGGATGCCTTGTAGGGAGGATATCTATCTCCTAACCAGGGAGCTCCTGATGATGCGAGGTGCTCTACCTGGTGGGCTTGATGGTATTGCCACTTGATTCCAGGATGGAAGGAGATTCTGGAGGCTGGTCCGGTTTACAGGATATTGGTGTATGTGGGGTCTGCCAAGTGGGGGTGTCCCTGCTCCCCTTTACCAACGCGTTTCGCTGAAAGCTTTTTCACCTTGAAAAAGCTTTCACACTTTCACACTGGTGAGTGTCCTCTGTACAGGACACTCACCAGGACTCCTCTGACACTCACCTGGAGGCAACCTAGGAACGGATACAGGACAATTTCCTAACCGGACTGTGGGTGAATATCCCTGCTCTCTATATTTATCTGTGATAATTTCAATTTCTTTTATTTGATATTTATTATACAGTTTTTATATGCAATATTTTTTCAGTAATAAATGTTTTAACCACACCTTTTGCATGCATCTTTAGCGAGCCCCACCACAGCATACTTTATGGCTGGCAACATGATAACACCTATAACAATGTCAAGTAAGTACTGTAGTTTTCAGTGTGTGCAAATGTTGGCAACTACAAATTAACATAGGCTTCATGGATGGAGGTGACATGGATCACTGATCTCAGGTGCTTGAAATGGTGCAAAAAAAGTGGTGCCTACATACAGTATGCAATTCCCAATGCTTATCCCCTTCAAATGTGACTATTTCCTTAAAATCCCATTACTAATAAGCACACCCAACCCAAAGTCCCATGGCTGCTAAAAAGTCACTAGTTGACAATACATAATAGAACAGTGTGGGTAATCATTTGGAAAAAATGACAACAAGTTTGCTGGATGCAAATAATTTTTACTTGCAGAAACATGTGGCCATAGGCCATAGCATATGAAACATTTGCAGGAAGAATCACTGCAACAGTGAATGCAAAAAAAAATAAACATGATACACATGTAAATGCAAAGAAGATTATTCATGTTTAAATACTGCCCCGGGTATTAGCACCCTTACCAGTAGTGGCACCACCCCCCCTAGTACGGACACTACGCCGTGGGGGAGTAGTGGGGGACCCACTCATGGGTGTGGAGGATACACTACTGCTTTGGGTAGATGTGGTTTGGTGCTGACCTAACAAAGTATTAGCACTGAGGCTGATTTGCGTTTGTAGGGACATCAACGCAGTTGTTTGCCCATTAATTGCTTGGGTCTGTTCAACCATGTTGGTATTTAGACCTCTAAAACTAGTAGTTTGACCCTGAATGGCTTGGCGAATTTCTGCTAAACGTGTGTCTAATGTAGAGACAAGACACATTTTTGTCCCTACATTAGCCCGAACACTTTGCGAAATTCTTCTAATTTGCAGAGCTATGTTCCGCACATACCCCTTCACCGTTTCTAGTTGGGTGGTCTGCACCTCCATAAAAGCGAGTTGTTTCCCCTTAAAAATATGGATGGATTGCGCCAACTCCTCCGCACTAGTGGGGGTGTTGGTGGGTGCAATGCTTGTGGGCTGCTGCCTATGTGACTGCATATAGGGGGCTTCATTGACTGGGTGTGCTAGGTTTTGTGCAGGCTCCAACGATGTCACCGTCTCCAGTATGATTTCACTCATGTCGTCGATATTTTGCATGGGATCCATTGGTTCAGGCATCGGTTGTGAAGGACCTACACATGAGAAAAGAGTGGTAAGTATGCTATGCAGATTGGTGTATGGTGGGTCATGTTACCTTATTTGGAATGGTTAGGTGTTGCTCATGCATTATGCATTGGCACAGGCTACTGTGGTGGGGACAGGCATGTGTGTTTTGTGCAATGTGTGTGTGTAACACTATGATATCTCACCTGCAGACTGGACAGTGTCACCAATCGGATGTGGCTGATGTTGGTCAACAGCAGGCTGGGACTCCGGAGCTGGAGCTGTTTGAAAGAAGAAGACATTTTCTATTATTATCATTTGCACCTAACTGGCATTTTTCGCATGATGCAGATAAAAACTTTACCTCAATCAAACTTTTTGACCCTGATATGATTACATAAGGAATTTGAAGACTTTGAACTGAAGTGGTTATTTGAGTATTATGACTGTGAACAATATTTTGAATCCACTTGCAAATAACAGGAAAGACCAGCAGATTAGACATGTAAAAGTGACTGTAAAGTGCTTTGCCAACTACCCAGAGGATTGATAAGGATTCACAATGAAGTACACTGCAAGCCTACAGTGTTTAGGACAGCACACATTAATTGGATCTGTGGAACTACATAACCCAGCAACATGCAGAGTCCATTATTTAGCAATGCAAGGTAGCAAAATTTGATTTTGCTGGGATATGTAGTTCCACACACAGCAATCTTTTGGACACATAAAGCATAGCAGCATAATAGCATGCGCACATGACATAGCAAAATGTTACATTGACATGTGTGGACACTTACCAGTTGGCGGTGGAGTGGGGGGCCTGTCTGTGTCGGCAATGTGGATGCCGGGAAGCACCTCCGGTGGGATGATTCGGCGTAGCAGCCTCTCATATGCCTTAAAGCGGACCTCCTGCCTAAGGCCACCTCCTGTGCGACAGGCCTCTTTCTTCTCCAGGGCAAGCTTGGCTTTGAGGAGGCCTTGATGTCATTGTATCGCTTTTTGACGTTGCGCACACTCCTCTTGTGTGTGCTAACTGCATTTACGGCAGAGGTGATACTGTCCCACATCCCCTTCTTCCTTGCCACACTTGTGCGATGATGGTGAGGACCAAGTAGGCGGTCATACAGGGGCAGGAGTGCACGCACCAGGGCCATATTCTCCTCATATGAGAACCTGACTTTCCTCCCACTAGCTGTACGAGCTGCATCATCCTCCTCCACATTTCCTGCCTCACCCTCTTCCTCCTCCTCCTCCTGTCCTGGTTCTTCACCCAGCACCTCCAATTCAGCTTCCTCTGCCTCCTGCACAGGCCAGTCCACCTCCGAGAAATCCCCCTCTTGCAGCTCCTCCTCTGTGTGCCTGGCACTCTGTTCCTCCTGTGAGGACACCTGGCTTGTGCCTGCTTCCTCCTCATCCTCCATAGCCACCTGCTCAGCTTCCACCATGTGGCCTCTCCCTGGCGCAGCTCTTGCTGTGAGCATGCTGGCTCTCCCTGTCCTGCCTCTGCCAGTGCTGGCTCTCACTCCCCTACCTCTCCCAGTGGTTGGGGTGTTTGGGCCCAAGCTGGCTGTCCCTCTGCCTCCTCTGCACCTTACAAAACCTCCTCTCCTCTCCATCTCAAACGCCTTACTCCCTTTCAAAGGGTAAAATGGCGTCTGCGCCCCTTTATATAGGGGGTGTGATGCGTATTGCAAGGGACTAAGGTGGGCCAATAGGTTAGCATGTTGTATGGGCTGTTCAGGTGTATTGGTGTAAATCGCACTCCGGTTGGCCGCAAATACGCACATGACCGAACCCGGAAATCGCACTTTTATGGTGTATTACATCGACTCAATTCGCACCTTATCGCCGTCTATCGCCATGTATCGCACTTTTCGGGCGGCTTTGCGCCAGCCATTCAATACACGATTTCTGGGAAAAAATGCGATATAAAAAAATGGCGATACACGGCGATTTGAGTTTAAATTGCATTTTGTCAAAAACGGTAAACACAATAAATCTCGCCCATTGTTGCAGTGGTGCAAGTAGAAAAAAAAAATCTTAGTGGTACTGTGCCGTGCGCCGAAAAATGGGCGTGGTTAGGGCGTGGTCATGACACAAGGGGGAGTGGCTACATGACTAAACTTTAAAACACAATGACATTTCTGTTTGGGCTTGTGCATTGCATCCTGCACACAAAATGTAGGAACCAGATAAACTACAAACAGGGATATTGCACGCCGAAAATTACACAGTAATGCCTGTTGCGCGTCACACACCCAATACATATAATACCCATGCCATAATGCCCATTGCACCGCTGCCGCACAACTGATGTCCATTACTAATATGTCCCCACAGTGCCACACATATGCCCCCACAGTGCCACACATATATACCCCCACAGTACTAAGTATGCCCCCAGTGCCAGATATGCACATATGCCCCCAGTGCTAGGTATGCCCCCAGAGTGCCACACATATGCCTCCAGAGCCAGACATGCCCCCACAGTGCCACACATATGCCTCCAGAGCCAGACATGCCCCCACAGTGCTACGTATGCCCCCAGTGCCAGATATGCCCCCACAGTACGTACCACACATATGCCCCCAGAGCAGGTTCTCTGAGGTCTCCTCTCCCCCCTCCAGTCGCCCGCTTCCCTTCGGAGGGGAGCACATCACGCGTCTCTCCTTCCCCCGGCTTCACTGTGTGACTGGGCCATCAGCCAATCATATCTCACGGGCTGGCTCCTGATTGGCTGCCGGCCCGCGAGTTCTGATTGGCTGACAGCCCAGTCACAGTGACACAGGGAGGGTAAGGAGAGACGCACGATGAGCTCCCCTCCAAAGGGAATCAGTTATGGCTGGGAATTGGAGGCCACACCCCCGCCACTTACATATGCGCGCATGCGCATTAAGCACTTGGGGGAAGTACCGCCACACTTGCACCCCTGGTGTTGTGTGTTTGAAGAATAAAGTTGAAAGATACAGATTACAGTGGTGATTAATATTTTATTAGTTTATAATTTGGAGGTGTGGGTCGTGTCATGTGGAACATGGGGACTAATAATGGTACTTTCTAAAATGAGGATACTAGTGGGTACTTTGAAAGTAGCCACTATTATCCTCATCTAGGATAATTACCATTAGTTAGTCCCCATGTTCCACGTGCTCCAAATTATAAATAAAATATTAATCACCACCACCGTAAACTGTATCTTTCAACTTTAGTCTGCAAAACACACAACACCCATTCCATCTTCTCATTCATTCCAAACAATCAAAGCATACAGGCTGAGGCAACGCTCAAGGTCTTTTGGTTAAGATGCAAGCCAAAAGGGCTAAGCAGCGCCTGAAAACACTTCAGTTACAGACTGTCATTTTATGTGAGCTCAATATTAGTATACCCTCTCCAACCGTCACTGTCTCCGCAGGTCTCCTAACACAGGCTGACAGGCTGACTCCGACTTGCCCTGGCTGGGCTCCCCCTCCTGTTTGCTGCATACTAGAAATGTATTTACTGATTGTGTGTGTCTCCGACCTTATCCTACAGCCCTTGTTCGGGTAAAGGATGATACCGGGTACGGTCTCTGGCATAACCCACTGATTGAACTACCTAGCCATTGAGCTCTCATTATTAGGCACCAACGGCTGAAGGGCGGCAATTAATCTCAAACCCATGAGTTAGGGTTAAACTCAATCCCTATTATACAGTTAACAGATGTCCAGCTATCACTGCTGATATATTCGAGAAGCTGAGGCTACAGGGACGAGAGATAGTCTGACTGTTTATGGGGATTAACCCTGATTAATTAACCCTTGGTTTTCTGCACCGCTCAGTGCATTACTAACACTGACAGCAGTTGTTAAATAGTCGGAGACCTTCTAGGCTACAGTTAATCCCCACAGACGGGCACTCAGTGGGTGATCACTGGCCATAATATAGGGTGCCCAGAACCCACTCCCATCATATACCCCACTGAGGGATCTCTGTGGGGATATTTGGGAACTTTGTTCTGGTAGCAGTCTGCCATACAGTCGGAGCAGACTTGTGACACCCAGTACCGGTGCTATATCAGATCAAAATTAAAGGATCTCCTATCCCCCTATGTGAAAACACACACATTTTCCTTATTCAACATCGGATGACATACCAATAAATTGAGACCATACAAGTGTACCTGAGTGCAATCTGCTTGCCACCTTCATTTTAATTATATGTAATTTCCTACTTTCAATGTTGCTTGTCTTGTATCCATTTTACACATATTTTCGCAGCCTTTTACCAATTGTTCATTAAAAGTAAAATTGTATATATCTTTAGGTGCACCCATAAGATAGGACATTCTTTTTCTGTTTTTGATGACTCTGACTTGCCCTGGCTGGCCTCCCCCTCCTGTTTGCTGCATCACTGAACTCCCAACGGTGCCCGCCAACTCGTCCTCTGCACAGTTTAAGCGCCGATGCGGCACGCAAGATTAGGACGCGCCGACACCATGCGCAGTGTCACTTTATGATAAAGCGGTACACCATACCACCCCGTACCGCCGCACTTGCACCCCAGATATATATGCATTATGCCTACTGTAACAGAATTCCGCCCTCTGCTTGTGCAATTTCTCTGGACTTCAGAAAAGCAAAAATGCAAGTTCACATTACCAATATTTACTCTATAGTTAGAAATATACTGTACATATAATGGGTTGGTGGGGATGTTCACAAGTAAAATCAACACCAATCCATATCCTGATGAGGAGGAGGCTGGACAGTTGAGTATAATCAGTGCAGCAGAGAGCCTGGCCGGGCCCTGGTACTCTTCAGTGGGTGTGGTCTAATTGTGGCAGGCATGGCCATGCACTCTTAAAATAAAATACAGAAAAGTTGTATTTTAAGCACCTCTCTGGCTGCACTGCAGCCCAGCACACAGGACCAGGTATTGGCTTGAAAAGAGCTGCTGCAGCTAATGATGCCAGGAAATGGGGCCCCACTTGGACCCTCCATCAGATTTTGGCTCGGTTAAATAGTACCCCCTCCCCCCCCCTTTATGGCACCACTGAGTATAATACAGGCATGTTCAAACAATGGCCCTCCAGCTGTTGTGAAACTACAGGTCCCATCATTCCTTGCCACATTTCTGCTATTAGGGATTTCTAAAATTATGGCGAGGCATGCTGGGATGTGTGGTTTCACAACAGCTGCAGGTCACAGTTTGGACATGCCTGGTGTAATATTTGGATGCAGGATGTGCGGTGTGGGCCAATTTGCCCCATACAGCATGCACCCATTATATGTGGGTCAGTACGGATGGTGTAATGGTTAGCATTACTGCCTCACAGCACTGAGGACATGGGTTTTAAGCCCCACCATGGCTCTAACTGCAGAGTTTGCATGTTCTCCTCGTACTTGCGTGGGTTTCCTCCGGGTACTCCGATTTCCTACCACAATCCAAAAATATACAGGTATGTTACTTGGCTCCCAACAAATTAACCCTAGAATGTCTGTGTGTGCGTGTACATGTGGTAGGGAATATAGATTGTAAGCTCCACTGGGGCAGGGACTGATGCAAATGTTCAAATATTCTCTGTAAAGCGCTGCGGAATATGTGTGCGCTATATAAGAAACTGTTAATAAATAAATATATGCCACTATTTCACGTAAATATCTCTTCTGTGACTCAAATAAACACGGGTATAAAGAATAAAAGGCAACCCATCCACTGTGGAACCATAAGGTGAAGAAACATCATGTAATTGGCTGAAACGTAGAAAAGAATATAGTTATGATTCCAAAATACCAATTGCATTTGACCCTGGACCAATGCCCCATTTGCCGTTATCATTGTGCTGTGGTTGTAAAAGCGCACAATCTGCATCATTTATTTCTTTTTGTCTGTTTGCTCAATCATTTAGTTTGGTATAAGTGGTAGTATTAGGAAGAATTACAGTCTGAATAGTACATTTACCTTGCACTTCTATAAGAACATGAAAGGCAAACTGAATTTGAATTGCATATAATGATAGTGTAATAATGAATTTTAGAATTCTAAGGACTTTAATATAAAAAATGTAGCAGTGGTATTCTGATTTACTGCCATGTCCTATTGCTGTGTGGGAGAGTAATTTGCTGTAGCAGTATGTGAGCACATTGTACATAAGATTTATGAGGAGAGGCATCTTATGTTCATGACAGACGGTTTTCTAACATTCTTGTCTAGCACTGACATGCAAGTCAATACATTGTCTGTAATGATTGCCTATATCTTAACATGAACATGTTGCTCCTATGAAACCATGATCAAGGCATATTCTGATTTCACTAATAAAAGTGCCTTCAATGATGCTGCTTTCAGATTGCAAATGCCAAGTCGCAACTGGGATTTGGACATTGTCCAGTGACGGTTTTACCTATGGGCTGCAGGGCTGCAGCCCCCCCCCCCAGGTAAAATCCGCCACTGTCTCTGACTAAGTGAAGCCAGGTTCAGTCTGTGAGACTGCTCTGGCTTCACTATGACTGGCAGTGACTTCCTATTGGAAGTCCGACCTGCCAGTCACCCAAGGCAGTCCCATGTAGAGGGACGCCTCTACATGGGCTGCTGAGTGGCAGCCCATAAAACCGGGTCCCGCGCAGTACGAGGACGATACTGCGCATGCGCCAGAACCAGGACCCGGAATACGCATGCGCCGGCCACATGACAGGGACCGATGCAGCTGAGGGGACCAGGAACGCAGCAACGGAGGGGGGGGGGGGGGGGGGGGGGGTTGAAGGAACACGGCAGACCCCCTCCCCCTCCTCTGGAAAAATAAGAGCATTTACTGACATTGTTCATCCTGGGATTGTTCATCCGGGAACGACCCAGCATTTGCATTAAATGTGGCTCCATCAGAGGTGGGATGGAGCAGGGACGGTGGTGTGGCAACTGCCAGCTCCGGACTGCACAAGAGATATTGGCCATGCCTAGTTAGCTGGCCAAGGGAAGAGACACAGGGGGGGGATTTATTAAGATGGGATTTCCATTTTTATATGGGATGTTGCTATGGGCAACCAATCAAAATCTACTTATTTATTTTGCACCTTCTAGAATTGAATAGATGGAATCTGATTGGGAAAGCTGAGTTCTAGAAGACATGTTTAAAAATCTTTGGGAAAGTGCCTTTGTCAGTAAAAGAAGACAGAGATTACCAAAGGCATAACATACACCTGCACATGTACATAATTGCCATGAACTACAGTACAACTGTCTCAATGTATATGATTTAGTGTCCGCACAGGAGACAGTTTATTGAAGTAGGTTCTCTTTTATAAGCAATGGACTGTTCTTTTCTTTAGCTGTGCAGATAAAGGTACATATGTACATAAGTTATGCATTGTGTACTACAGCAATAGCCTACAAGTACATAAGGAAAAGCAGCATATAATTATCTGCAAGAGCCTTGGTAGTATAGCGGATCTGTAAATGGGTAAAGAGAATCCATGTAATTATAGGTGCCCACAGTGCAACTGTAGCTGACAATAGAAATATAAAATAGTACCAAGAAATAAGTTTGAATTCTCACAAGATATAATTATCTATCTTTTTTTTATTATTGTATCAAAGCATCAGGTGGCATTAGAGATTGCTTGCAGTATATTTGGTGAGTGTGCTGACCTATTCTTCCGATTTATTTCCACTTATTAGCATTAGTGTGAGCTGCAATACTAATTGGTTTCTTTAACTGTTGTCTTTCATGACTGAATTAACACAAGTAAGCTGAATGTTTCATTAGATCATAGATCAAGATCGTCTTTCTAATTGACTTTAAAAAATGGTGCATTTTTTCTGTATTTTTTAAGTGTAAAGGCAGACAACTTATTTGCTGGTGCAGGTTTTATCGGTGAAAAAGAAAATAGATCTGTGATTTGCTTATGTCAATTTTCACCTAAATCATCTGAATCATGAACAAAAGAATTATCGCAATGAGGAATTTGATAAAAAGTGGAGAGTGATAAAGAACCAACCAATCAGCTGCTACTGTCATTTCCCAATCCCAGCCTGTTACACACACTTGCCTACTTTTGAAAACTAGTATCATGGAGATTATGGTTGATAGTAGAATTTTGAACTGCGCCCCATTGAAGGGGCGTATCATGCTCCACCCAAAGGGCATGTCTAGTTCCATATATGGAGAGATTGTGAAGGTGGCACCTAGAAGCGTGGGTGTGTGCTGCTACATCTGAGAGGAATCTTTTATAATGACTTACTGTAGATCCAAATGTAAATGAGCCCCAAAGTAGTTAGTAAGAGCTGCTCTCATTCCTTTTTTCCCAAATAATTTAACAGTTTAATGTGGGCTAGGTCAAATGAGGGAGATTGCTAGACTAATGAGGGAGAGAGGGAGATTGCTGCTATTTCAGGGAGTCTCCTGCGGAATGCAGGAGGATAGGCAGCTATGCTGTAACATGGCAGTTAGGAGCTGGTTGTTTATTTATTAGAAGCACATGGGCATATTAGAATATGTGCATTGACAGGGCAGATTCATCGGTCGCTGGTACTAATACGCTGGGAAAAAAATTATTAAGAATTAGACCCTATCCTATATCCTCTATATTGGTTGGCCAATGCTCTGTAATAGCTGGGCCACTATAAGTGCCTTCACCTTTTTGGCCCATCATTCCCAGTATATAGGACCTATACCATATAAGGCATCTGAACTCTAGTTGAGATACTCTGTTCATTTATAATCTAGCTGACCCTGTAATGCAAAGTGTGTATCACTATAACAAATGGCAAACACTACAATTCCGATTAGTGTACATGTCTAATAAGTATTATCCTAGCTGTTTCTATTTAGTCTGTGACATTTGCACTACATACAAAGAAATGTTGTGGCTTTAAGACAGAAAAAAAACCTGTTTTCATGGTCACGGCACTGTACACTTTCTGTAAAGGCTGTACTGTAATTTAAGTACCTAAAGTAACTGTAGACTGGTGAAACCAGTTTGTAACATTTTTGTGTGGTTGTCTTCCATTTGGCTTACCCTACAATTTCCCTTTTAAGATCTCTGATTTTATAAATATTACAAATGGCATCTAATTATATCTTTGCACCTGGACACTACTGTATATTATGATTGATCTATCTGTCTCTTTGATATTTTAGATGGTGACATTGAAAACAGCTGTTGCTGTACTTTCTCATTTAGAAGCCAGACTTTTTTTCTCAGCACCAACCTTTATGGTTGGCAAAAGTATGTCTTATACTGTATACAGTAATGGGGTTAGAGTTCAGAGGTGTGGTACAGTAATGTTTTAAATATCTTCGATTTACTTGCAGAACATAGCCACTGAGGAGATACAGTGTGCCTGTAGAGGGAGCTCTATCATAACTTAGAATCCTATTTTTTTTTTATTGCCGTGCAGGACAGTGAGGGGTTAATTTGTACTTAGAGAAATATGTAGACATTTTCTTATGGACTATTTTAAAGAGTCTCAAACTGGAAAAATGTTTTCAAATGTACTATTTTGCAACAGATTGTCATCTACAAATAACAATATATTTATTTTTTAAATTGTATAATGACATTCTAGGTACATAAACACTAGAACTGTACGCACCGTAAGATATTAGTAAAAAGATTTCTTAGAACTTCCCCAGTGTTCTGGAGGAACAATATTGTGCATATGCACTGCATGAACAAACTAGCTAGACTATAGCTTTTTATGAAAGACATCCGAAATTGACCTGCCGGCACAGTCAAGGAACAACCAAGATGAAGGAGCAGCAGGACGGTGCATCCTTGTTCATTGTTTGTAGCATACACATTGCCCGATATTTTGACCACTATCGGACAGAAGGGCCAAAATGAACGATATTGGTAAAAAAAAAAATCATCTAATGTGTATGTATCTATCTATCTGTATGTATCTAAACAATTTAGTGAGTACAATCTGCAAGCAGAGAAAAAATAATGTGGAGCGCTAGTAATGGATCAATTGGATATTGCAAAGTTCATTTATTATTAAAATAAAAATAAAAAAGACATCAATGACAATGATTTAAGATAATGTATGTATAAAAATTTAGACAATGAGGGTTTATACTTATGTATCTGGAACACTGCTGATTTTATCTTGCTCCCATATAAATATTGGGCTCCTTGATCCAATGGATTTAAACCCTTTGATGGTAAGGAAAACAGAATACCGTGCCGGATTGCAAAGATAACGCTGGAGGATGGTCTTGTTCCCAAATTATTGTGGGGTCCTCACAATAATGCAAAATTTTTAATCCACAGTGGGTTGGTTCATGCTGGAGGATAATCTTATTCCTGGATGTAGTAAAGGTCTTCACGATGTATGCGGAAATGGGGATCCACAGTGGATGAGAGATGAAGTCCCAAACAAGGGGGGGGAGCAATCCGGGTATTCGGGCAATAAGGGAGTCCAAGGGTGGGCAGGGAGTGGTGAACAGCAGTGTCCAGCAGGCCTTCAGAGTCCAGGTTAAAAGTAGAGATGTGCGGGCTCGGATTTCAGAGATCCGAGCCCCCACAGACGTCATCATTCCGAGCCCGATTCCGAGCAGCGCTCGGAGATTCCCGCCTGACTCGGTCCGTCCGCGTGATTAGAACGTCATCTCCCGGCGTCGGATTTCGCGAGGCTTTATAAGCGGCTGCCGCGCCCGCCATCTTCACTCAAGTCAAGTAGTGGGTTGGGAGAGGGTGTGTTGGTGCTGCTGCTGGGGCTTAAACTTGAGCTTGACCTTGAGCTTTTGCAATCGCTGGTGCTGTCTCTCAGTGCTGCTGTGTAGTAGTCTAAAGGCCCCCATACACTTGGGCGACTTGTCCTTAGGACAAGTCGCCCCCGACTTCCCCCTGAGCTTCCCCGGCTGCTCCCCGGGGGAGCTTGATTAGATTGGCACTTGATGTGCCATTTTTTACATGTGATAAATCGTCTCGATTTATCACATGTAAAAAACCCGGGGAGCAGGGGGGGGGGCTACAGAGGTGGGAGCTGGTGGGAGCAGGGGGCTCCCCCTGCCCAGCTCTATGCCGCCTGTGTCCCCTGCAGCATCCCCAGCCCCCCCTGCTCCCTCTACCGCCTCGCCGCCCCACCTAGTAGGTCCCAAGTCGGGTGGTCGGACATGCAGCAGGTCCGACCACCCGACGCAGATCCGATGCGCACGGGACCGTGCATCGGATCTGAGGGGACATCAAAACTAGCCGATTTTGGTCCGATTTCGGCCAGATCCGACTGATCTGGCTGAAATCTGACCAAAATCGGCTAGTGTATGGGGGCCTTAACTGTGTACTTGTAGTACTACTGTCTCCTCTGTGCGGTCTACCTCTGGTGTGCTGTGCTGCCTGTAATTGATTATTTTATTTGCTGGGGCTGTCTCCCTCAGTGCTGCTGTGTACTCTGTTCTCAGCTTAGGACAACAGTCTAACTGTGTACTTGTAGTACTACTGTCTCCTCTGTGCGGTCTACCTCTGGTGAGCTGTGCTGTAATTAATTATTTTATTTGCTAGGGCTGTCTCCCTCAGTGCTGCTGTGTACTATGTTCTCCTCTGCTTAGGAGAACAGTTTAACTGTGTACCTGCCTGTAGTACTACTGTCTCCTCTGTGCTGGGGCATACCTCTGGTGCTGTGCTGTGCCATTTATTATATATATTAATAATTAATTAATTAATTATATTAAATAAATATATATAGTCCACTGGTGCTGCACTGCTGCCTGCACTGAATCTGCCAGTCTGGCGGTCTGTGGTCTGGGGCTCACAGCCTAATAAATAATAATGCCGTATGGCTCACTGGCTATACTGCCGTATGTACCGTCTGGTCTGGGGCTCACTGGCTAATAAATAATTAAATACTGCCGTATATCTCTACCTTTGTGGTCTGGGGCTCACTGGCTAATAAATAATTAAATACTGCCTGCCTAATAAATAATTAAATACTGCCGTATATCTCTACCTTTGTGGTCTGGGGCTCACTGGCTAATAAATAATTAAATACTGCCTGCCTAATAAATAATTAAATACTGCCGTATATCTCTACCTTTGTGGTCTGGGGCTCACTGGCTATACTGCCGTATGTACCGTCTGGTCTGGGGCTCACTGGCTAATAAATAATTAAATACTGCCATATATCTCTATCTTTGTGGTCTGGGGCTCACTGGCTAATAAATAATTAAATACTGCCTGCCTAATAAATAATTAAATACTGCCGTATATCTCTACCTTTGTGGTCTGGGGCTCACTGGCTATACTGCCGTATGTACCGTCTGGTCTGGGGCTCACTGCCTAATAAATAATTAAATACTGCCGTATATCTCTACCTTTATGGTCTGGGGCTCACTGCCTATACTGCCGTATCTACCGTCTGGTCTGGGGCTCACTGCCTAATACTGTCATATCTACTGTCTGGTGCCTTGTACTGCCGTATCTAGCTGTCTGGTGCCTAGTACTGCCGTATCTACCTGTCTGGTCTGGGGCCCACTGCCTAATACTGCCGTATCTACCTCTGCAGCGTCACTCTTACATGAGCCACGTGTTTGTGCCGCACATTTGTGTGGCTTAGCATAGTTATCCAGCTACCTCGGTGCAACCTTTTGCCCTAAAAACAATATTGTGAGGTGTGAGGTGTTCAGAATAGACTGGAAATGAGTGGAAATTAATGTTATTGAGGTTATTATAGCGTAGGAGCAAAAAAAAAAAAAAAAATTCTGCGATTTTAGCAGTTTTTATGCTTTTTTAACAAAAAAATCAGAACCCGAAACCCAAGAAATCCAAACACAAAACACTTAGGAGGTGTTTTGCCAAAACTCATTAGAACCCAAAACCTCAAGGTAATCAGAACCCAAAACCCGAAAAGTGGCCGGTGCACATCCCTAGTTAAAAGTAGCAAGTGCTGCCTAACATGTTTCGTCGTAACCTTACGACTTTATCAAAGGTATCAATCTGCAAGCAGCATCCACTTGTGTTGCTATCATTACTGGGTTCATGTTCTCTCTATATAACCTTGGACTTTGTGCTATGCAATGTGTAGCTGGAAATACTCATATACAGTAGATGAATTTGACACCTGAGTGGATTCTAAGGGCTATTTCACACACTCCGGCTCCTGCCGGACGGCGAAATCCCACATGGCCAAAAGCCGTGCCATGCAAAGTAGTTGTCAATGGACACTATTGTGTCCATACACACGGGACTGCCCGGCCGTCCGGTTGCAGCCGGATCCCACCACTGGAAGGGATGGCTGCCGGGCTGTGGCCATCCCCTCCATTCTAAACTTCTTAGTGCGGCATGGCTTCCTGGCCGTGCGGGATTTCGCCGTCCAGCAGGAGCCGGAGTGTGTGAAATAGCCCTAAGTCTGGAAGAAAGAAAGAAAAAGACTCTCTTTTTGTTGGGGCACTCTTGTTAGACAATATGATTGTTATAATGGCGTTCAGTCAATAAGAGGATTGTATAGGAATCTGAGTGGTAATATAGTGTTTATTGGGGTGTAGTAGGGGGAATTCCCCTTTGGATAGTAAAACTTAGCTTTTATTAATTCTTTATAAAATAACTCTATACATTATTACACACACAAATACATAAGGACACACAAAACATATAATAATTACACTTCTTAAAGGAACACCTTTCAGGGTATGAATTTATATCCCCTTAATTGGGTAGGATAGATTGTATAAGCTTATTCATTAGAATAGAGTTCAGTAGAAAAATCTACTGTAAATATTTGTGACACTTAGGGCCTTATTCTAGTTCACTCTTTTTGACAAAATCCTTCTTAGATGGACAAAATCATGTGCACTGCAGGTGAGGCAGATGTTACTTGTGCAGAGAGAGTTAGATTTGGGTGGGGTTTTACTTCAAAGTGAGATCTGTATTGCAGTGTAAAAATAAAGCAGCCAGTATTTACCCTGCACAGAAACAATAATAACTCACCCAAATCTAATTCTCTCTGCACATTTTACATCTGCCCCCCTGCAGTGCACATGGTTTTGTCCATCTTAAGGTGCGTACACACGAGGCAATATGATCGCTGGCAATATATTGCTAGCAATATATTGCTCAGCAATCATATTGCTCAGTGTCCCGTTTTCATCTGCGACCAGAGATGGTTGCAGATGAAAATGTCACACTGCCGGGAGAAGAGGCAGGGGAAGTCGCTGGTCGGAGGAGCAAGCTCCTCCGACCAGCGACCATTCAGGGGCTGAAAACAGGAGCGCGCACCCGGCAATTTATTGTTGGTGCACAATCCAATCACTGGCAATATGGTCGCTCAGCGACCTTATTTCCAGAGATATTTGCTATAACCGCCCCCGTGTGTACGCACCATAAGAAGGATTTTGTCAGAAAGAGTTAACTAGAATAAGGCCCTTAGAGCAATAAAGAAAAAGAACCATGTAGAAAATTTGGTCAATGATACTATGTATTCAAATGATCTATTACCTTTTTATCAGCTGGTATCTGTCATTGATCTATTACCTTTTTATCAGCTGGTATCTGTCATTGCTCTGATGCCACTTAGATTGTTTACAATGGTTGATTCGTACTAATTAGCACTTGTTAATTGTAGTTGTCAGCTCCAGTGAGCTGACTTAAGGTAAGTTCATCAATTAATCAACCTTTTAAACAATCTATCTCAGTGTGAGACAATTCTGTATTCAATAAATCCTATCAGAAATAAAGGTGTCAACAATTAATAAGCACATACATTTGTTAATTGGTATAGGTAGCCTGCGAGAGTACTAATCGAATAATTGTAAATGTCGAGTTAAATAGCCATTTAGTGTTTCTAAGTCCGCAGTATTCAAAAATCAATGGATAAGTCAATTTATCAATGAAAGATATAAACAGAAAAAAGGGCTTTTATGCGTCAAAATATCAGGCAACCGTCTCCCCAAAGGTAAGGTTTCAAAGTATAGAATTAAAGTCTCCCGGGTGTGTCACTGCACCCAAATTGCTTTAGCTCCACTATATATATACTTGGATAAAGCAGTGTAGGTTTTAGGTGGTAATAACAAAGGCCCTTATTCTGATCGGTGCGGAAATTCCCGCATGCGGACGGACCGCCGATGTTGATCGTCTGCGCATGTGCAGAGGTCACTCTGCGCATGTGCAGGCGATTTCGCCGCACGGATTCTTTATACGCCGCACAGGGGGCGTGAGGGGCTACTTAGCCTCATTACCCTATGCATACGCCCCCCGTTTCATGGGCGTTCCCATGCAAACGCGGGGCGTATGCATGGTAATGAGGCCGTGACGCGTGGGTACGGGGCGGGCATCTGACATCGCCGGATGTCAGCTGCCCGCCCCTATACATGATTTCACACGGACAAGTGTCCGTGTGGTCTTGTGTTGCGGGACCTGGTGGAGCGTGCGGCCCTGTATTCGATGTTCGGCGACCATCCAATGCAGGGGCTGCTCCCACCATGGAGGAGGCGTATCCCCGTACAATTTCATGCGGATCGCCACATATCCGCATACGGACGGCAGGTGGCGATCCGTATGGAAGGCGGGGATTCGCCTGCACGGTTGCGGCCGCATATTTTGATCGGGCCACACCGATCAGAATAAGGGCCAAAGTCTCCTTTTTATTTACTGAATCCATCCACTGTCAGCTGCCATCATATTGGTATGGGCTAATAGGAATTGTGGGCAAGCACTTCTGATTAAGGAGAAAGACAATTTGGGGATATAGTTATAGGCTGGTTTCTACTGTCTCCTGGGTGAGGAGGGCACCCTGATGCTGCTTAACAGAGCAGGGATTGCTCCAACCTCCACTCCAGAGATGAGAGTTTGCAGCGAGTAAAAAAGAAAGATAGACAGGACGGTGTTACCGTTGTTCCTGTTGCACTGCTGCCATCCATGTGCGGGTAATCCGCATTGGTGGATGGTGAGCGGCACCAGGTCATGCGCTGCATGCGCTGTTACAGACAGGGAGAGAAGGTAAGAGGCGGGGAGACGGAGAAATACCTGGTATTAAGTGCGGGTATGCAATGTGTTAATTTTCTATAGTGTGGCAAGCCCGAAGCGTGGCTCACGCTTCGGGCTCACTATATATCACCAACTCCATGCCGACGTGGGTAGTGGGGGGTTTTAGGAACACATTCACAGCAGCCATATCTGCTAATATGCATAACTTTAGTGATGCTTGGCTGATAGAATAGAGAGGCAGACAGACAGGCAATATAGTTCCCACCCCCAATGGATTCTAGAATAGAGAAGCTATAGAGAGGCAGACAGAGAAGCAGAGGCAAAACTACCATTGGTGCAGCAAGTGCATTGCACTGGGGCCTATGAAAACTAAGGGGCCCATTGCTGCCACTTCTGTGTGGTACACTGTGAACTTTACTTGGACTGGAGGAGTTGGTCCCAAATGATACTTTTGCACCTGGGCCAACCAATCATAAGTTCCACCACTGCAGAGAAGCATTCTATTTCCCATCTTCATTGTTATTCTCGTGGTCCTATCTCAAGACTAGGGCACTGTGATGTTTTGGAGGTGGGAAGTATTAGCCGAGGAACCACTGACCGCACAAACCAAGGACATGACTTCTGTTAGATTTCCTAACATTACCTTCCCTCCCCAGTTTAAGTGGTAATGTAACTTGAAGTGTCCCTCAGTATAATGTCCATCCTTAAGGCTACATGTACATGGGCAACCAGTCCAGCGCAACTTTATGCTTATACCACATTTGTTAATCAACTGTCGAACAGAGCAGATTGCAGTCCAGGCAGTATTAGAAATATGGATCATTTAGAAGGATCACAAAGGCCATCCACAAAGGCAATCAGGCAGCGCAGAGAGAATACTTGATGGTATATAGATGGAAATACTGTATAATGCAAGGTGCACCTCCGCATTGACCTTCTATGTACATAAACAATAATCCATATAGGTATGTGTGACTTCCAGGCATTATATGAAGAGAAGGTTCATGCATTTGGAATGAATGCTGTATAATGCATGGGATGACCTTTAACTAGCACTTACTGCCACTGCCAATAAATACATCAAGAAAGTGTAAAATGGATGACTTGCTTCACAAAAAAGTAATCATACTGCAAAACTATAAGATTAACTATCAGTACAGTCTCTATGGATGAAGCATACACCGGTCTCTTCTGCTTTTAATGTTACATATCATATTTACATTTTATTTTAATTAGAATGTGAAATCGAGCAGAAAGAAATCAGTACCAGCTTGCAGCTTGGCATTGCTCTGGTTTATCATCAAATCCGTTTCCAATTTGAGCCTTTACGTCATTTTTGTCACGTACACATTTGACCTGTTACATGATAAATTATTGTGTCCAGTGGGGATTAATAAGAAAGGACAGCAGTTACTTCCTTTGTAATATGATGGTCAAATATTATATTTGAAATAATACTACAATTATATATCTATTAATTATATGCTTTATTCTTTATTTAGCAGAGCAGCTGTGAATAGACAATGTGCACAGGAAATCATTGCACTAGCTGTTTGTTTTACATTGAAATGAAAGCTGACTTGATTTGAACTAATTCGGGAGTAGATGTATGCAGGGCCAGATTAACAATGAGACAGATTGTAACCTCTTCAGTGCAGGGCCCTCTTCCCTTCTCTTCTCTTCACATTTCACTCACAGCTCTCTCCACTAGTCTCTAGTAGTATGTTGATCAAGTCCTAACTAGTTACGTTTAGGGGTTATTTTGGTTCATTCGCAAAAGGCAAATTCACTCATGGACAAAACCGTGTGCACTGCAGGTGGGGCAGATGTAACTTTGGCAGAGAGAATTAGATTTGGGTGGGGGTGTACTTCAAACTGATATCTACATTGCAATGTAAAAATAAAGCACCCTGTATTTACCCTGCTCAGAAACAAAATAACACCCAACTCTAACTCTCTCTGCACACGTTACATTTGCCCCACCTGCAGTGTACATGGTTTTGTCCATTAAAGAATGAATTTGCCTTTGCGAGTGCACCAGAATCCCCCCTTAAGCAGTAATGTGTATTGAAGTGTGGTGCCTTTAACCTGTACTCTGTTTTTGTTATTTATTAACTGCAATGTTAAGTTTTGTCTGTACTGTTCATTTGTGTGGTGCTGCAAAACACTTGTGGCGCTAAAATTATAATTGAGCTGCAACTCCAACCGCCCATTAAAAATAGGCCCATAGCGCCAGTAGAAGTGGTTTAGACATTTAGACAGAAAACATTTTTTCTTGCTACAGGCTGTCTGATTACCTACACCTCCGGCTACCCCACCTCTAGCCGCATCCCCGCTTCACACCCACTTGCCACCACATCCTGCATATTGGTGGCAGGGAAATGCAATGCTCCACTAACCATGGCCTCCCTGCTGCGCCGTATACACTATGATGTGAGAGGCGCTGCCCTACCTCCCGGCACAGCCCACAAAAGTAAATTCACAGTCCCGGCGCCTGTATAATACAGATGACGGGCACTGGTGCATGCACAGTACCGACCTCGGTACTGCGCATGCCCATGCCTCTTGTTCTATCGGCTGCTATGGCTGCTGCAGCCCATAGAAGCCAAAGAGGCACCCCGGAGGGAGGGAACACCTTCCAATGGGACTACCTTGGGTGACTGCCGGGTTGCACTTCCACTGCCAGTCATAGTGAAGCCAATGCAATCTCACGGATTGCATCTGGCTTCACTATAGTGATGAATTTTATCTTGTGGGGGGGGGGGGTCTGCAGTTCTGCAGCCCATAGGTAAAAGCCGTCACTGGTCACTAAAGAACACGGGGGAGGGGGCAGACAGGAAAGATAAGTGACAAGGCCAGGACAGAGATGACAAGGACAAGACAGAGGTTACAAGTGCAGGGCAGACCAGGACAGAGGCACTAATACAGAGGGGACAGGGACAGAGACAAATGGATAGGAGAAAGAGTTAACAGGTACAGGCTAATGACTGTTGGAATCCCGACTGTCGGTGTGTTATACCACACCCCAGGGACGTGCGGTGAGGTAAATGGATGAGGTGTCCCTAGGAAGTACCAGAGTCAGGTTTGCACACAATTTATATAACAATGGGGCACATGTGGGCATTATATACAAAAGCAACAGTAAATACTGCTGGAGATTCCCTGAGTTTTAGTAAGAGGTGTGCAGAAAAGGTAGCCAGGTTAGGCACTGCCTCACCTGCCATAGACTTTTTACTCCAGAGTTTTTACTATAAAGATTATTAGAATAATAAAAATAAGATTTTTTTTATAGATTCTTTGTATTTTTTACATACTTTATAAACACAAAACTCTGGCGTATATGTTAGTATGACAGGAAAGGCTGTGCCTCACCTGCCTCAACCCACCGCACGCCACTGCCACACCCACTGAAACACCACAATCTGTTGGCAGCAAGTGAAACTACATTTCTTTCTCGCACAGAAGGTAGCAGACTAGCTTTCGAAGTTTTTGTGTTTCGAGCAGGCTTACTAATGGAGATATAATTAGGCATTAAAATGTTGAGATGTTTTTATTTTAAAAACATACACCTACACATATAATAAGTATAAACCTATAGAGCACGGGTCACACCCATATTACAATAACCACATACCCGCAGTTCTTGTCATACCGGGTGTGGTGGCATGCAATAGGCCCTTTAGAAAAATCAGCTCCAGGCCCTTGAGGACATTAATCTGGCACTGGATGTAGAAACATAGAAACATAGAAACATAGAATTTGACGGCAGATAAGAACCACTTGGCCCATCTAGTCTGCCCCTTTTTTTAAACATGTTACCTCAAACCATATTTGATCCTTATTTTTTTGTAAGGATATCAATATGCTTATCCCAAGCATGTTTAAATTGTACTACTGTATTTGCGTCTACCACCTCTGTTGGGAGGCTATTCCACTTATCTACTACTCTTTCTGTGAAAAAATTCTTCCTCACATTTCCCCTGAATCTTCCTACCTCTAGTTTCAGTGCATGTCCTCGTGTTCTGTTGCTCCTCTTCCTGTGAAGAATATCTCCCACCTGTACCTTGTTAAAGCCCTTGATATATTTGAAAGTTTCTATCATGTCCCCCCTTTCCCTTCTCTGCTCTAAAGTATACATATTAAGATCTTTTAGTCTTTCCTGGTACGTTTTGTGATGTAGGCCATGCACCATTTTAGTTGCTCTTCTTTGTACAGTCTCTAATGTATTTATATCCTTCTGGAGATATGGCCTCCAGAACTGAACACAATACTCTAGGTGAGGTCGTACCAATGACCTATACAGTGGCATTATTACTTCTTTCTTTCTACTGCTGATACCTCTCCCTATGCAACCAAGCATCTGACTTGCCTTCTTCATTGCTTTGTTACATTGCCTACCTGCTTTTAAGTCCCCTGAAATAGTGACACCTAGATCCCTCTCTTCCTCAGTAGTTTCCATTATAGTGCCATTTATACTATATTGAGTCTTTGGATTTCTGAGACCCAAGTGCATGATTTTGCATTTTTTGGCATTAAACTGTAGTTGCCATTCTCTTGACCATTTCTCTAATCTGCCTAGATCCTCAATCATTTGTTTTACCCCTCCTGGTGTGTCTACCCTGTTTGAAGCCATTATAAGGGAGAAGTGTCCCATGGCAACCAATCAGCTGCTCTGTATAGTTTTATATCATGCAAATTATAGATGTTACTACAGTGCTGATTGGTTGCCATGGGACACGTCTCCTCTGGCTCACTTCTCCCTTATCACTGCTTCATACATCTGCCCTTTAGTCTCTAATGCTTGATTTAAATCTATCTGTTAAACCAGGCTTTTCACAGTTTAGTAAATTGTCCACCCACCTTAATCCCTGTAGGTTGCTTGGGAACCCAAAGAAATTAGTACCCAATTCAGACTTGATTGCATGGCTGCAAATGTGCAGCGGACATGGATCGCTTTGCCAATTAATCCTCATGGTGCAAATGGATGTGTATGGCTGCAAATCAATTCGCATCCATGTGAACGAGTTTAAATACCGTCGCAAGCCGAGCACCATCAACTGATTTTTACACTGGGCACCGCATGTAGCCAGAGACCTACTCGGCGGTGCAATATAAGACGCTCCCCTAACAGGCTTTGCCAAACCTAGCCTTTTCCTAAGCATGCCTGCGTTTTCCCTGTCACACCCAGCTTTTTTTTCTGACATGCCTGTGTTTTTGTTAGCACTCCCACTAAACAGCCACTTCCCACCACCCAGATGCCTACTTCCTGTCAATCACTGTGTGGACTGATCAGAAAAAAGTTGCAGGAGTTTATCGCTGGTGGGCATTGTGCATTGCGGCCTACATGCGTGTGCAGTTCATCGATAATCGGCTGCCATATGAATTTGGAGCCCTGCTATCTGAACTGAATTGGGCCCTAAATGTGGAAACCCACATTGTAAACTGCATTAACAAGTGATATCTTTTATTTGTGAACACAAATGGGGTCCTGAGTCTATTGTAAGTAGACCCTTAAGAATAAAGGGGCGGCGGTCGGGATCCCGACTGTGGGAACCCTATACTACACCCGAATAAAGGATGCTAGCCACTACTGATGTGTTGCTGGATAAACCCATGCAGAGCTATTTTATCTTCTCTTTAGGATTCTGCTACTGTATATACCACACTTTCCCCATTCCATGAATACATGAAAAAATAAGATCTCTGTAAGCAGAATCTCACAACACAGACCGACAGGCCTCCTCAGAGCAAGGGACAGATACAGTAGGGTTCTGACTGGATTAAGACAAATAGAAATCCACATTATTTCTTGTATGTTTAGATTAGTTATATGCAGGTTTTGACACGTATTAATGTAATGAACCTGCTTGCAATTTGAAGATATTACCTTTTACTAGTTCACACGTGTATCTGGATACCTGAATTTAATAACACTAATATGAATATAAATGACTATATTATATTTTCAATTACCAGAATTCCTTTGCTTGTATCGCAGGATGTGCATCTATATGCATGTACAGACAAAGCAAAGGGTCTATTTACATCCCATGTATAAATGACTAGTGATCTGTGGTGTAAATTCAAAATTATTTTCAAGTTCTAAGACATGACCACCTCATTTATTACAGAATTGTTCTGAAATGAGGATGGACCCAAGACAGAAATGGACCCTGCACTTGTTGCACAGCACACAGCTGTATAATGTTCCAAATATATACTGTCTGGGAATGAGGAAAATGCAAATAGGTCTCTAAATTTGTATATTAAAATAAACTGTAAGTGCCTGCTGGAGACTGAGATCAGATAAGAAAACCCCACATGCTGGTTAGTCTCACTAAGCTATCTGTTAGTTCAAGCTCTCTAATCGTTAGTTTAAGTGGCTATAAAGTCTTATGATAGCCCCTGCTGTTAGTCCCTTATGCATTGCAGATAGCTGTTGGCACATAGTTCTTCTCTATGAGCAAAGGGATTTTTTAGCACAAAATAGCCTCACATTTTTAATCTAGAACGTCTGTTCCCATGCACCCTATTCTTTCGGAACATGCAAAATTAAGCCCATTCTTTCCATCAATCTGATGATTAATTGGAACATTTTGCAATCATTGACACAAAGTACCATATGGCTGCTGTGTCATTTAATGTACTCACGTAGTAGAACTTTAGCCTGTTTGTTGTAGCTGGGTAACAGTGAAGAACAGTACACCCATTATAACAGTACTGAATTATTGAATGGAGTTTTGCCTCTTTTATAACACTACATCACCATAAAGCTCAGATTTATCAGCATGCACCATTACCAGGAAAAAAACCCTCTTTCTCACAACACTTTGCATTCATGCTTTCGGGAAGCATAAGGCATTGCTGTAATATAAGCTCTAAATAGGAAGGGCTGGATTTGCTCACTGGTGCCAGATAAGTGTTTATGTCTTGGGGCATTTTATGTGTTCTATGGTCTCCATCAATACTTCTGTGTCCTTTTAACTAGAAATCCATTAAGGTTAATTGTATCAGTATAAAATGTTATAGAGTAATATATATTACCACAAACCACATAGTTATTGTATTTGGGAAAATCTTATTATAGATCCACGAATTAAGGATGCACAGTATATGCACGGAAATATTTAGAAATGAAGTGCTGGATGAGCAAAATGTATTTAACATATCATTTGATCCAGGGTATTCGCTTTGGGGCTCTGTGCATACGCGTATTATGATCCTTTGTGCAATCTAGGTGCATTTTTGTGTTTGGGCAAGTAATTCAGCTTTGCCCATGATGATATCACTAGTTATAAAATCTAAGCAGAGGGGATGCGAAGATGTTCTACGCCGGTGCAGAACAAGTGCACTGGGGTGGCACACTTTGAGGATTACTTTACAGTGGGATGTTTAATGACACGTGATAAAGGTGAGGAGAGGGCACGTCGGGGGTTATTCTACTTGATACACTCCCTGCGTCTTCGCGCAGGGGAGCGATGTTGAGGGTTCCCTAGCAGTGTGGGAGGGGGGAGTGGGGCAGGTGGTAATGGGCTGCGCCCATGGGAACGCCCAGCATTTCATGGGCATTCCCATGAAAATGGGGCAATGATGTGGGTACGGGCAGCTGATGTCAGCTGATCACCCGCTTCCCGCACAGGGCGCTTGTACATGTGAGACACCAGAGAGATGTCTCACATTTGTGACGCTGTATAAATCATTCGATAGTCGGCAACCATAGAATGATAGAATGATTTCCTCCCCGCACTCAAGCTGCGAATGGATGTTTTTGCAAAAATATCCATTCACACAGGTGCGGGGAAACTCGCTGTGCGGGTGGTTGGTGCTGTTTGGTGGACTCGCAAAGCTGCAAAATTCCCAGCTTTGCAAGTCAACCAGAATAAGGTCCATAGTTGGGCACCCACTATAGTTAGTACGCTCATACCCCCACTATCCATGTCAGCAAGGAGTTGATTTTATATAGTGTGGCGAGCGCAGCGAGCCACCGTGCCCGAAGCGTGGCGAGTGGACGCGCAAAACTAAGCAAATAGTTTGGTGGGCGCCCAACTAACATATAAGTACCCCATAATGTATTGATGGCTTTTTCTTCGTCAGCAAAAATGCTTCAGGACTTTTTCCATTTTGCTGGACTTTTGCATAAGCTCAGAACAGGTGGTGACCTTATATCATTCTATAATTTTACTGAAGCCCATTATGTGCTTGCATGTTGCACTTTATTGATGAATAATCCATCAGTTTTCCGACTGTCGGGATTCCGATTGCTGGGAAATTAAAGGCATCCCTTTCCGGGTACACTTATTTGCTTCAGCGGTTCAAACAAAATTTCCACCTGTAATAACCATGCATTCACTTGGTTCTGAAACACACCATGGATGAAGTTAATAATAGTATTTTAGGAGAAAAAAAATGTTTATGCACTAGAAAATGGTCATAGTAGATACATGTGGAAGCCAAGGCCCACTTTGTTTTTGTGAAGGCTGCTGCCAAATGCCTTGTGGGGTTGTGAACCGTGAATGAAGCCGGCTTGGACTAAAACACTGTGGTATGAACCAATACCATTTGTTGGGATTGGAAAATGCCCCCCCCTCCTTTTGTATAGATTACTCTTCCATACACTTCAATATATTACTTCATCCTCTCTACTTTGCACCTTCATTTTTATTCTTTTTCATCATGCTAAAGTTATCAACCCAGCCATCTGTGACATTTTGTTCTGTACAAACTTGACTACTCTTCTCCTGTCACATATTCTCTGCTATTCATGAACTTTTCTGCTCTGTAAAATCACTTGTGTCACTCTTCATGCCTCCGCAATATAGTCTTTCAAATAATTTCATTTCCCATTTATTCGCAATAAGTGTTACTAGCTTGCTTGCCACATATGGCACATTCTGCTCTAAAACTATTATTTTGTTATTGAGTCTGTGCTTGGAGCAGGCTAGACATTTGCTGAGTTTCTATCAAATATAATTTTATTAATAATAATTATTCTTTCAAAGACTTCTGTTCCCCTTTCACCATGCTCCCACTAAGATGTCTGTACACATACCTCCCAACTGTCACGATTACAGCGGGACAGTCCAGATTTTCGGGTCCTGTCCCGCTGTCCCACCCGTGGCAGGCATTGTCCCGCTGCGGGGGTGGCAGTTGGGAGACCCCCCAATCTAGTAGAATAGACGCTGTGCGCATGCGCACAGCGTCTATTCTCGTATGAAAAAGAGGTTGCGGCTAATTAGCATAAGCCGCGCCCACATTAGCATACACCACGCCCCCTTTTCGGAAGCCACACGAGTGTCCCTATTTCATCAGGACAGAAGTTGGGAGGTATGGTACATCTCTAACACCCATACCCCTCCCCTCTGCACCTCTCAGCATCAGTATTGCTGCTTTTAATGCTGACCTCCCTCCACTGCACCTCACAGTAGACATCTCCTCTCCCCCTTACCTTGGTCCTTGCAACTGGCCAGCCCCTCGGCACCTCGCAGCACTGGCATCTCCTCCTCCTTCAATGTCCCCCACCCGCAGCACACGTGGGGAGAGATGCCAGTGGTGCGGCATGGGGATGGCCGGTTGGGTACTTGTGTACTATCACGGCTCCCATCTCATCCCATACCATAAGGCTTAAGAGGGTATGCAATGAGATGAGATGTGCTGCGATGGGACCCGATCTTATACAATTTAAAATTGTATACCATTGTATATGGCATACGATGAGATGAGATGAGATTTTAAATTGTATAAGCACACTAATGGGTGCTTTCAAAGTCAATTGGCCCCCCTATAAGATTTTTAATTGTATAAGCACCCTAATGGGTGCTTACAATGTTAAATGCACCCCCACGCCACCCCCACTATCAACGCCAACCCGAAGCGTGGCGAGCGCAGCGAGCCCGCAAGGGGCGGTGGTAAGCGTCCTCCGACCTTTTCATACCCCCACTATCCATGTCGGCGTGGAGTTGATTTTATATAGTGTGGTGAGCGCAGCGAGCCACCGAGCCCGAAGCGTGGCGCGCGCAGCGAGCCCCGCGAGGGGACGCGTAATACATGTATTACGCGTCCCCTCGCAGGGCTTGCTGCACTCACCACGCTTCGGGCTCGGTGGCTCGCTGCGCTCGCCACACTATATAAAATCAACTCCACGCCGACATGGATAGTGGGGGTATGAAAAGGTCGGAGGATGCGTACCGCCGCCCCTCGCGGGCTCGCTGCGTTCGCCACGCTTCGGGTTGGCGTTGATAGTGGGGGTGGCGTGGGGGTGCATTTAACATTGTAAGCACCCATTAGGGTGCTTATACAATTAAAAATCTTATAGGGTGGGCAATTGACCTTGAAAGCACCCATTAGTGTGCTTATACAATTTAAAATCTTATCTCATCTCATTGTATGCCATTGTATGCCATATACAATGGTATACAATTTTAAATTGTATAAGATCCCGTAAGATGGAAATCATGGGAGCCGTGATGATACACAAGTACCGCCAGTTGTAAGGACTGAGGTGAGAGGAGATATCGGGCTGTAAGGTAAGTTTTGGGGCGTTGAAAAGCACTGGTGCTGCAAGGTATCGAGGGGAGATTGTATCACCCCGCCTGGCACAAGTTTTTTTCTCCAGTGCGTGTGCACACAGAATATCAGAGTAGAGGAGGACCAGCTGCCCACGGATGCAGGAGGAGGAATAAGGGCCACAGCAGAGGTACTGGGGAATGGTGTGGGGAAAGGAAGAAGTGTGCAGCAGAGTTACAGGGGATGGGATGGAGTGCTGCAGCAAAGGGACAGGGCAGATAGAGTGCTGCTGCAGAGGCATGGGTGGTGGGAGTAGGGATGGCCATCGACCATCGATGATTCGAAATCATTGATGGTTCATGGCCGATGTTGAATACTTTTGCCAAAGTTGGGGGACAACCAGATGGTTCCCCTCCATCAATGAAACAGCAAAACAATGTTTTGTTTTTTTCTCTCAAAGCATAGCTCCGACACCCGCAAAGCCAGCTCTTGTTTTTAGATTGGCCTATCAAACACAATGGATGACCATCGATATGTAAAAATATCGATGGTCATCCATTGCATAGTTTAGCACTATCGATTACCAGTTGCAGAATTGCCATCAATGGCAATGGCAACGATGGCCATCCCTAGGGGAGTCGAGCGCTGGGCATGGGGGAGTGGCTTGCGGTAGCATCATCCCTACCAAGCCATGCCCCTTTTCATGAGACCACTCCCCTCTTTTGGCATGCGTGGTTTACCCGCTCAAGCTTCCCTAATACAGGAGTAGTTCAATCTGGTACCACCCATTATTACCATATTTCTAGATTTGCCAGTGCTGCCAGCGTATAGGCCCTCTAACCTAACCTCCAGCATTGTACTATTCTATTATAGCATTATTACTAAGCTTTCTACCTACAAGTTATTTCCATCAAGGCTCTAATTTATTAGTGTTAACTTCCACGTTACATATGTTTCAGTTAACTTCCATGACCAGTCTCATTGCTGCCAGTATATCAGAACCCTACTTGTGTCACCAACACCTGTATCCGGAAACCCAGGCTGAGGGCCACTACCTGCGTGTCAGACCAAACACTCTTGTGAGTGTCCCTGGTAAACATTGCTGACACGTTAAATTCTGTGCCCCAGTTTGGGTATAGCCAATTCCAAGGTACAGGTTTTCATCCTCAACATTCCAATCGTTCCGACCATAGCTGTTTTATTTGATGGTGTATTGGTTAGTATCACTGCCTCACAGCACTGAGGTCATGGGTTAGATTTCGACCATGGCCCTAACTGTGTAGTTTGTATATTCTCCCCGTGCTTGCTCCGGGTACTCTGGTTTCCTCCCACAACCCAAAAATATACTGGTAGTTTAATTGGCTTCTAACAAAATTAGTCCTAGAATGTCTGTGTGTGTGTACATGTGGTAGGAAATATAGATTCCCTTCACTGGGGGAGGGACTGATGTGAATGTTCAAATATTCTCTGTAAAGCACTGCGGTATATGTGTGCGCTATATAAGAAACTGTATAATAATATAACGAGATTTACCTCTAATGACTTACACATTTATTTGGAAAACTGTGGAGATGTGCATTGTAAATCTAATATTGCCTTCAGAGTTACATATATGAAAAATGCTTTTCAGCCAATTACTAGCTGCCCACTCATTCATTTTCCCTTCACAAATGATATGTCTGTGGTCTCTGGTACTGTAGCGTTAATAGACATTGAAAATTTCTCTGCATACTGGTAGCTTTTCATCAGTGTTAAAACATGCACTTACTGTATTACTACTATTCTAAAAAATAAAGTCTTAATCACCTCCAAGCTTAAATTTTTATTACTTACAGTACACATGCATCACATTGGGGCCAATGCAGATTTCAACAGGAGTCAGCTGCAATCTTTCCTCCATCACATGTATGGACCTGAATGCATAGTTTAATCACCAAGCACATTCATATGCACCTCTTTCATTGGATAACCTCTACACGGTGGCGGATTAGTGGCTGCGGGACTTCATCCCCCCCCCCCCGCCTCCACAATGAATCCACCATCTGCTCATTGAAGCCATGACTAGCTGCACAGTGACTGGCAATGACTTCCTATTGGTTACAGACACACAAGGCAGTCCCATTGGAATGTGTTTCCTCCCTCTGGGACTGCCAAACCTGTTATAAGCATAGAGCTGGCTCCCTGTAGGAAGTCACTTCCTGCCTTTTGCGCAGCCCACAGCGGCTTCGCAAAAACTGTGCTCACAACCTAGTGAATACACAATTATGAGTCCATGTGTATTCCTATGGTCCTCTTGACTGTTTTCCAGTTGGTACCTTCTGCTTTTTATCATATTTTATCCTTCCGTATTTAGAGTATATGAAAAAGAGAAAGATACCAGATATGGTGTAGTACGTTCATATAGCTTGTAAAAGTATTTCACTACCACCCGACACCTGTATACCTTTAAAGGTATACAGGTATCGTACCAAAACTCACATAGGATTAATGTGGAAACCTTGCATCAAGGTATCTTTTCACCCAAATCCACATTCATCCTTTGTGAATTTCAGTACGACACCTGTATACCTTTAAAGAAACCTTTATAAGAGGAATACACTTCTATTTGGTGTGAATAGGGTACGCCACCCTTCCATATAGTAAAAACACTTCTATGGGGTGGTAGTGATATACTTTTACAAGCTATATGAACGTACAACACCATATCTGGTATCTTTCTCTTTATCATATACTCGAAACACGGAGGAATAAAAAGATAAAAAGAAGAAGGTACCAACTGGAAAAGAGTCAAGAGGACCATAGGAGGACCACAGGGGGATTGTGCCGGGGGACAAGGGTTGTAGCAGGGGGGAACTGGTAATGCCACTGGGGGGACTGGGGATGCTGCGGGCGGCAGATTCTGCCGGAGAAGAAGTAGGCGGACACTGGTGGTCAGTGTCCACCTACATATCAGGCAGTTGGGAGACAGTTACCCCATACATCAGCTAGGAAAAATCAAACAGGTTTGATTTTCCCAGCTACTCTAGTTGGTCCAACAGTTTTGGGCCGTTTATTAAAGGTTTTGGCCGTGTGGGAGCAAACAGCTGATAATCGTTTGCTCCCACTCACTAGAAAGATTATCAAAAAGTTGGCTGGTTGGAACAATATCTTTCAGATGTATGGCCGGCATTAGTCTGCGGGAGTGTGTGTATGGTTAGAATTAGGCTGTGGGAGTGTGTGTATGGTTAGAGTTAGGCTGTGGGAGTGTCTGTATGGTTAGAGTTAGGTTACAGGGGGTGTGTATGGTTAGCATTAGGCTGCGGGGAGTGTGTGTATGGGTAGAGTTAGGCTGTGGGGAGTGTGTGTATGGTTAGATTTAGGCTGTGGAGTGTATGTATGGTTAGATTTAGGCTGCGGAGTGTAGTAGAGTTAGACTGCGTGGAGTGTGTGTATGGGTAGTTAGGCTGCGTGGAGTGTGTGTATGGGAAGTTAGGCTGCGGGAGTGTGTGTCTGGGTAGAGTTAGGCTGCAGGAGTGTATGTATGGGTAGAGTTAGGCTGCGGGAGCGTGTGTATGGGTACTTAGGCTGTGGAGTGTATGTATGGGTAGAGTTAGGCTGTGGGGAGTATGTGTATGGGTAGAGTTAGGCTGCAAGAGTATGTGTATGGGTAGAGTTAGGCTGCGGGAGTGTATGTATGGGTAGAGTTAGGCTGCGAGGAGTGTGTGTATGGGTAGAGTTAGCTGCTAGAGTATGTGTATGGGTAGAGTTAGGCTGCGAGAGTGTGTGTATAGGTAGAGTTAGGCTGCGGAGTATGTATATGGGTAGAGTTAAGCTGTGGGAGTGTGTATGGGTAAAGTTAGGCTGTGGAGGTATGTGTATGGGTAGAGTTAGGCTGCGGGAGTATGTGTATGGTTAGAGTTAGGCTGCAGAGGTTTGAGTATGGTCAAGGATAGGTTGTAGGGGTAGGTACAGTTAGAGTTAGGCTGTGGGTGGGGTGTTTATAGTTAGGCTGTGGGTGGGTGGTATATGGTTTGGGTTGGGCTGCCAGGAGGGATGGCTTCTGATAACCCTGATGGTTTGAGCACCTTTTGTGTAGTGTATTGTATTAACCTGGCTTAAATTACATAATTTAGCATGGAGTTCCGTCCGTCACTGACCCAATGTACTTCAGGTCCCTTCCAGCAGCTGCGCTACTCTGTCCCATTGCCCTGTTTAAGCACACCCTTTTCCCTGAAAACAGCATGGCAAACACAGACATGGCGATGGAAGTTGTTAATGTTGATATGATATGACCAAGGAGACAATAAGTGGAAAGCGCAGGTTACGTAATGTGTCCGTAACCTGCTTACCCGTTATACCTAACTGCGTGCGAACAAAACGTAGCGCAGCACAGCGTACAGTCTATTGTATGTCATACACCAAGAACCGATACCTTAATAAGAGATCCTTTCGCAGGACTTTGTCTCCAATTGTGCGAGTATACCTTAAAGGACAGAGTCCGTAATGTAAGGACAGAGTCCTTAATGTACCTTATCGCTATTATGCGAATAACTAGACACGACCACTGAATAGAAGTAAGGAGGTTAGAACTCCGTAAAAAGATTGTATTAAAGTCCCTAATGGACAAAAAAAAGGGGGTTACAGAAATAAGAATAAACAGGTATAACAAGTGATACAATACAATAACAATGAATACTAAACAAAACTCTGCTAAGGGGAAAGAATACAAATACAAGATACAATCAGCCAACTAATACTACAAGGATAAATACCGTGAAAATGCAACCGTTACCCGTCTCATCTAGTATGCGAAGCGAAGTCCGGTCAGAGCTCACTATCGTTCAGGAATGAGCGATAGTCCGGTAGGAAGGTCCAGGGAAAGTAGTTGTGCCGAAGTGCCCGAGCCTGCTCCGGGTTGCCTATCTTATAGGGTCAGAAGGGGGAGGTCAAAGGCCATCCTCATTGGCCAGAGATCAAATGTCCGATCCACTGTGATTGGAGGTTAGACGCTGTACCTGGTCTGACCAGGTGCAGGGGAGTGAACTTTAAGAGTCCTTTGTTTGGTGGTTTCGGCGTCAGCAAGGATAAGAACCGGTTTGAGCTAGTTTCCTTTGTTAACTACTTACAACAGAAACTGTCTCTGGAATATGGATTTATGTCCATAACTATCAGACAGTGTACATTGCGAAATATTCGCAATGACCGGAATACTTTGCATGATGAGCTGAACGGAACGATACTAAACACGATACAGACAGATGTGTGCAGGGCTAACTAAGCTATGTGTGGCGTTCTAAACCTTTTAACTATATTTCCTTTCGTGTAAGTGTGTTATTATGAATTTATGTGTGATAGTATGTCTACTCTTCTGGTCCACATTGTCACACATACTCGGGTATGGAAACTTTATTTGCGCAACTCTGCGAACCAAAATGGCGGCCATACTATCACAAAATGGCGTGTGTGTACCTAGACTTCCACAGTCCACCCTTTAACAGTAAATATAAAACTGTTACATTACAAAATATTTCACACGACAAAACAGAAATTCATAATCCTAACAAAGAAATTGGGATCCATGAAATAAACATATAAGGGGAGTAAACCATCTGCTCTCGGCCGATCCAGGATCATGGATAAACGATGGGCCGCATTTATCGAACAATCTACTCAGGGTCACGAAGGATAATGTACAATTTTGGGATAAAAATAAAAACAGGGGTGGTTACAACATATACACGTTCACAAATATGGTTTCTTTAAAGGGAGGTGGTTTCGATTTTTGGGTCATATACCAAACCCTGGTCTTCCTCGGTATCCCTCGTTCTTACACTCATGATTTCGGTACGTTTTGCCTTTCCCCGGGTCACCACCTTTAAACATTTGAACAATAGCACAAAGACTATGATGGCACCACCGATGCAGAGAAGGAGTTTTCCTATGCTAGCTATGATCCCCTGCGCCCATTCTCCTAAACCAGAGAACCAGTGCATTGGATTCAACCAGGAGGTCCATTCGCTAACTTTGTTACCTATTTCTGCCAGGCTGATATTATGTTCCCTTCTAAATTCCCATTTAAGCTGAAGAATCTCATCCATCCGGTGATCGATGATTTCTTCTGGGTCTTCAGTATTGTTGGTGATATATGTACAGCATTTCACCCCAAACTGTGTAGAGAGGGTGACACAATATCCTCCTGTCATGGCTGTCAGATAGTTCAACACCATTCGATGTTGGACTAGCTCTCTTTTATACGCTTGCAACTCCTTCCCAGTGTATCTAAAGGTGTCATCATAAATCTCAGTGATGTTATCTACCAAGCTGGCTAATGCTTGTATGTATTTAAAATTGATAACTCCTCGGGCGGTATGGGTGATATCTAATGCAATGAGGAATTGGATACCGAACGACTCGTGTATCATTTCAGAAGCTAGGGGTTCTTTTCTTATTGTTAAATCCCTTTTATGGATTTGGTCATAATGGGTATGAGTGTAAGGAGGAGAAATACCTCTGTGTACGTTCATCATCTCATCGTGTGTGAGGGTCATCACTTCCGGTAACACTCTGCCTAGATAACAAATACCAACGTAGTTCATGGAGAGCCATTTGTACGCCCTTCTACCACAAATATAATAAACATCGTCAGGGAGAAAATAAGGGACAGAGTATTTCATTATCTTGTCACACATTATCCATAAGAACATCCCCGTCCCCTGCTCCCTGACTCGTTCCTCACATGTTTCTGGCTGTAGGGTCATATTACAGTAGCCGGCTGATACTCTGCCGGCCATCATTTTACTTTTCTTCACCGTGTAAACATATTTATAGTGTCTTCCACTGGTTCGGATTTTTAACAATAATTCTTTATCTATGGGCTCTCCATCTGGACGCTGGGAGTAAGTTATTGTCTGGTTTTGCCATGTCACTTCCCAAGTACCAATGGTTCTGGAACTTGAGAAGTTCATACATACCAGGGATTTATCCACTTGGTATGGGTGTAATCTAAGACTAGGGGACCTGGTATACAGGTATTTCTTATCCAATGGCCTCCCCTTATTTAATGCGCTTATCTCTGAAATATTAAGCGGATATGGGACTAGGCCTACATTACTCCTTTTATGTAATACTTGTGAACACACCCAGCATTCAGTTTGGTTTAAAACCTTACCCACTAATGAGTGGTAATCACTCAAGGGATGTCGGCCGGTAGTTGCCTTACTTGTCGACTGACATCGCTGGATGCATTCTTCTTCCATTTTAGGTTGACAATATCTACAGACACAGTACTCACCAGACATCAACTCATCACATAGCCCTTGAACTACGTTTCCCTCATACCTCTTACCTTCTCCTGTCATGGGCAAAGTGTCAAGCTGGTTTAGGGATTCTACCTCACCCATTTCTGGGTCCATTATTACACTGTCAGAATTCCGCTCCGATCGCTCTAGAATGTGGCAGCCACCGAGTATTTTAGGATGAAGAGAAGAACACAGAAAGAAAACAAAGACATATGTGCATAACTGTGAACCTTTTGCTTGGAGTCCTTCCATCATCTCTACCAGGGGACTTTTATTTTTGCTCTGCTCTTAGACCTTTGTTCGCTCAGGTTGCTCGACCTTGGCTGCTTCTCAGTGTTCCCGAAACAATGCTTCTAGCGACACTTCTTCTCTCTCGCTCTCTGCACACTGGGATTCTGGGTTACTGGCTTTCTTGCAGTGGGACGAGTGTATCCAAGTCTCTCTCTCTGCGACTTTAATCGATGTAGTGCTGGTCAACAAAACTTGGTACGGTCCTTCCCAACGGTCTATCAAACAACCTGAGCGTAAAAAATTTCGGATCATAACAAAGTCTCCTGGTTTAAGATTATGACAATTCTCGGTAGGCATATCAGGGTTCAGTAAATTCAGCTGCTTTTGTTGCTTCCTTAGCTGTTTGTTTAGCTTCAGGATATACTGTACAGTTAATTCATTATTACATTTTAGATCATCCTGTGGGTCTATCATGATGTGTGGCTGCCGACCAAACAGTATCTCAAAGGGGGACAGGTTGAGCGGAGTCCTGGGAGTGGTCCTAATGCTATACAACACAATAGGCAGTGCCTCTGGCCATAACAACCCTGTTTCAGCCATAACTTTACCCAATTTGTTCTTAATAGTACCATTCATTCTCTCAACTTTGGCGCTCGCCTGGGGACGATATGGAGTATGAAGTTTACTATTAATCCCCAGGAGTTTACACATGATTTGGAAGACCTCTCCTGTGAAATGAGTGCCTCTGTCACTCTCAATGACCTTTGGGATACCATATCTACAGACAAACTCCTGACATATTTTCTTTGCTGTAAAGGTAGCAGTGTTGGAGGCAGCGGGGAAAGCCTCCACCCAGCTGGAAAACATGTCAACACAAACCAATACATATTTCAAATTTCTACAGGGTGGTAACTGTATGAAGTCGATTTGTATTACCTGGAAAGGGCCTTCTGTAGGAGGGATGTGGGATGGCTCTGTTGGGATGGCTTTTCCAACGTTCTTCCTCAAACAGGTGAGGCATGACATTGCCACTCTACCTGCTTGAGAAGCGAACCCTGGTGCACACCAGTAGGCCTTTACCAGCTTGCACATACCTTCCTTCCCAAGATGTGTCAGCCCATGGGCCGCCTCGGCTAGACTAGGAAGGTATGCTCTGGGGGCCACTGGTTTCCCGTGTCCATCTCTCCAAAGTCCGGTGGACTCTTGGCCACATCCCTTCGACTTCCATACTGCTCTTTCCTGTGGGGAACACAAATTCTGCATGTCTATCAGTTTGGATGTGGATACCATGTTCAGTGTACAAAGGTTGGTGGGATGGGTAAAAATATTTACAGGGCATGCGGCCCTTTTCGCTGCCTCATCAGCGCGGCTGTTACCAAGTGACACCGGGTCTTTCTCTGATGTGTGAGCTTTGCACTTGATAACAGCCACTCTGTCTGGAAGCTGGATAGCTCCCAGAAGTCTCCTAATGTACGTCGCATGCGCCACTGGTGTGCCAGCCGCCGTCATGAAATTTCGGAGGCGCCATAGGGCTCCAAAATCATGGACTACTCCGAAAGCATATCTGGAGTCGGTATATATGTTAACTGATTTCCCTTTGGCCAGTTCACATGCTCTGGTCAGTGCCACCAGTTCCGCTACTTGTGCTGAGTGAGGTGGTCCCAAGGGTTCAGCTTCCACAATACCTTCTCCATCTACTACTGCGTAGCCTGTGCACAGCTCTCCCGTGTCCGTCTGTCTATGACAGCTACCATCTGTGAATAAGGTTATGTCTACCTCACTTAATGGGCTGTCGCTTATGTCAGGACGTGCTGTGAAGGTCTGATTCAGGTAGGTCATGCAATCATGTTTGTCCTCACTCTCACTAAACTCTGCTTTACCATATTCAGCAACATTTCCATCACCCTCCACCCTTTGTGCCTTGGAGGGCACATGAGGAAGAAATGTGGCTGGGTTTAGTGTGTTGCATCTTTTGATGGTAATATTTACTGGGGCCATCAGCGCCAGTTCCCACTTAGTGAACCGTGCTGAGGACACATGACGTGTTTGGGCAGAATTTAGGAGAGCAGAGACAGCATGGGGAGCATGAACAGTTAAATCGTGTCCCAGCACTACGTCCTCACTCTTACTTACTAGTTGTGCTATTGCAGCCACACTTCGTAAGCAAGTTGGGAGTGAGCGTGCTACTGTGTCCAGCTGGCCACTGTAGTACGCTATTGGTCGGTTGGCATCACCATGTTTTTGTACAAGCACTCCTGCCGCACACCCACCTGATTCAGTTCCGTACAGTTCAAAGGGTTTCCCATAATCTGGCATTCCCAGTGCTGGGGCCTTGGTTAGGCTCACCTTTAGTTCCTCGAAAGCCAGCTCAGATTCCTCAGTATGAGAGACCCGATCAGGCTTAGTTGAGGAAACCATCTCTTGCAGTGGTAATGCCAGAATAGAGAATCCTGGGATCCAATTGCGACAGTATCCACACATGCCTAAGAACGTACGGATCTGATGTTGGGTCTGTGGCAGTACCATGTTCTGAATCGCTTGGATTCTGTCGTCGGTGAGGTGTCTCAGCCCTTGGGTAAGGCAATGACCCAGATACTTAACCCTGGCCTGGCATAATTGCAGCTTGTCCTTTGATACTTTATGTCCTGTCTCTGAGAGATGCATCAGTAGCTGTCTAGTGTCATCCACTGATGACTCCAGTGACTCAGAACACAACAATAAGTCGTCGACATATTGTATCAGTATCGAACCGCTCATGGGTTGAAAGGACTGCAGACAATCATGCAAGGCCTGGGAGAAGATGCTGGGGCTGTCTATGAACCCTTGGGGGAGTCGTGTCCAGGTATACTGTACTCCTCTGTAAGTAAAGGCGAACAAATACTGGCTGTCAGGATGCAAAGGGACGGAGAAGAATGCTGAACACAAATCAATGACTGTGAAATGAGTACAGTGAGGTGGGATTTGCATTAGGATGACAGCTGGGTTTGGCACTACGGGGAATTGGCTCTCGACTACCTTGTTTACCCCTCTCAAATCCTGCACTAGTCTGTAGCCCCTCCCCCCGCTCTTTTTCACAGGAAAGATGGGACTATTGGCCGTGCTGTAAGTTCTAACTAGGATTTCCTGTTGGAGCAATCGTTGGATCACTGGAAATATTCCTAGCTCAACTTCAGGTTTTAAAGGGTATTGCGGTATTTTTGGGGCTATCCTGCCTTCTTTTAAGCGGATTTCTACTGGAGCTACATTTGCCATCAGCCCAGCATCCTGTCCATCTTTAGTCCAAAGGGAACTCGGTATTTGTGCTGTAATTTCAGCTACCCTAGATGGATTTGATTTTACAACAGTGGAACACAACATTAGCCTCTGAGGACTATCCAGCATATCTTGCACTTCTTGTGTAAGATTTCTAGGAGTGTCCAGAAATACCCCATCGGGGGTGCAATAGATGACACATCCCATTTTGCATAGTAAATCTCTACCCAGGAGGTTAGTCGGGGCCGCTGCAGCCAACAGAAAAGAGTGTTTGGTATGCAGAGGCCCGATTGTAACCTCCGCTGGTTTTGTCAGTGGGTAATGTTGTATTTTTCCTGTTACCCCAATTGCCGCTACTGATTGGTTAGTGAAACCCAAGTGAAGAGGAGTGTTGAGAACAGATCTGGCCGCCCCTGTATCAACCAAAAAGGTTTGTCTTACTCCAGCTATATCAACCTTCACCTGAGGTTCCTCTCCAAGGTGTTGTGTTAGTCTAACTGGCTGTAGGATACAGGTATGACCTGTTTCCTATGGTCTGACCTGGGTTGCCCTTAGCACAGTGTCAGCCATCAGATGGGGAGGAGGCATGTTGCGTGACCTGTCTGTCTCCTCCCATTGTCTAGGGGCTGGGTATCTCCGTGTCTCACCTTTGTGAGATTCCCATTCTCGCTTATGTGTCTGATAACTCCTGTGGTTTCCGAACCTACACTGAGCTGCAATGTGTCCCTCCTTATTGCAGTTGTAACAGATAATTGGCTTTCTACCTGTTTCCCTGGTGTTTCGTTGTTGGTATGCAGCTTTGTTTGGGGCATTAGTAAGGGCTTGGATGCTAACCATCATCAGTTTGTCAGTTTGCAGTTCCCTGTGCTTCTTAATGTTGCGGTCGTGGTCCACAGCAGATTCCCGTAGGGCATCCACTGTCATTCCACGCCAATTTGGGAAAGAGGTTTGGACTCTGGCTCTCAGGTTTTCCCTAAGCCCTTCCACCAGCACAGAGACAATCATCTCCCTCAGGTGGGGGTCGTCCTTAGGCTCGGAGACACCAGTGTATTTCGATACCTCCAGTAAGGCCTTTGTAAAATAATCAGCAGCAGTTTCGCCATCTTTTTGTTTTATGGTGAAAATCTTGCTGTATTCTACTGCCGCTGGAAAATATACTCCCAACTGTAAATTAATCAGGCGTATATTCTCCTGGTTGATCTCATCATTTATCTCCTTGTCCACTTTCAATCCACTATCCTGAATGAATTTCGGGATGTCAATGTGAGTGGGGAGACAGGCCCTCAACATGATTCTCCAATCCTTGTTGGTGGGCTCATCAGAGTTTCCCAGATCCCTTACAAATTTCCGGCATATTGCCAGATCTTTCCTAGGATCAGGGAAATCTGTAATGATGGACCGCAGCTCTAACCGTGTCCATGGGTTTAGCATGGTCATCTTCCTGGTAGGTATCACACCCTCTCTGTCTGCCTTACCATAGGGAACCTCCAGTGTGCGTACAGGGTATGTTTGTACCACCTCTGCATTACTGGGACCTGCTTGGGAGTCGTCTGTGTCTGTGCTGTGTAGTGCATCCTTACCTGAGTCCAATACTATGCTGTTGGCACCAGACGCCTCCTCCTCCTGTGCTGGAGCCCCAGCAACTGGTTGAGCTTTTCCCTCAAGCATATTAATTGCATGGGAGACGGCTAGTGCCAACAGCTGCTCGTTCTCCTCTCGGGTTTCCTTATAAGGGGATAAGACAGGGTACAAGTTAGTAACAGATACATTATTACTCAAGTCTTTCTTATGCGTCATTAACCCCTTCGGCACATATGGGGGTGGGGGAGCTGATTCTACTATGGTAGCGGTTGCATTTGCATTTTTACTTTGGCTGATTGCATCCGATATTGCCAGACCTCTGGTTCCCCATTGTTCCTGTCCTTCCTTCTGCCACAATTTAAGAATATCTATATGCTTCACTCTCTCCTTACGGCTGGAGAGTAGGCATATTTCATCTTTTACTGCCGATAAGATTTCTGGATCGAAGCTACCAACACTGGGAAATTCTAACTTGCTGCCTTGTGTCATTTTTCTCCATTTATTTTGATAAACAACTGCGAGTTCACCGTGCTTCTTGCACATAATAAAAGCAGCCGATCCTCTTGGCCGGCTTGCTTCCTCCCTATCTTGCACGTTATCACAGCGTGACCCGTTATTACCCATAGTTACAGGAATAAACGTTCACAGCTTAATAGATATCGGTGGGTTATTACTTATCTGAGAGCTCCCCAAACACTCACTTCTACAGCTTCCTAGAACATCCCACAGTCAAGCAGGTGCGAAGGATACGAGGTATTATACTCAATCACCAAGCTCTCAACTAGCAGCGAACTTCTAGCCAACTTGCTTGATGCGGCACAATTTTTCCAGGGTATAACAAACTTGTTTTCCTATACCCCCAAAAATCGGATTTCTAAAGTAGCTAATCGGAAACAAGTGCGTTCCGATATATCTTCTTGTACCCTCCTAGCGGAATTAATTCCACTGAAGGGGCAGTTCCTATGTGTACGTCGGCACGTACACCCTGTCCTAACTGGACCTGTCCTATTACACTGCGCTTGGGTTGTGTCCGTCCCACACCCGTCCGCCTCAGTTCTTTTTCACACTGGGCGCTATTTACACCTAGGTCTTATGCTTATTTTTGAAATATTTCTGTACAGAAAATTTTTCCCAGGCCGGTAGCTTTTCACTAGATTCTTATGCAGGTATAAATCCCTTATAATAAGCTATAGGAATCTATTAAAATAATGCTTGAGTTGCTTGCTTATGAGAAAATGAACAAAAAGAAAACCTTATTTTCTTTTCTTAAATCACCGCTTCATTCGCAGTATATTACTATACTGTTTAAATAAAGCTAGTGGTTTAAATACTGTTCACTTCTTCCTATGTGTGCTGCGTGTGCAGTACCAATGAACAGCCACGTGTGTACGTGCGCTTGTTCACAGGCCGCCGATGAATCGGCCACCCACGTGTTCTATAGTGTATTTGCAAGGTTGCGCTCGGGTTTCGCTATACGCAGTAATTGCGCCTAAATGTGGAATAAATCCCTTAACTCTGTCCGAGAGTTACGTATCAAGATGCGAAATAAATCCCGTACTTAATCCGTAAACCACGTACAAAGATGCGAAACTTTCCCGATGTGGGCACGTGCGCGCGCACCTTGCGTAATACACAATAGACGCTTTACGTTACTGCAAAAGGCCCAGGACTTGTCGCCACGTGGCGGAGTCCCTGTTTTTGCGGTAGCTAACAATGAACAATTATAGTTTTGCACAGAGTGGATCCTCTATGTACTATAATAAACACAGATTCCACGTGTGCGAACCTTATCGCACGTGGTACATATACTATAATAAACAAGCAGCCCAAGACACTATACCCCGTTAAACTACTTGTGGCAGGCAGAAGTACAGTTTACTAAACACTTAGGTATGATATGCTTTAAAACATGTGGCTTTCACTTATTGTACTCCGGGTTCAGCGCTAGCACTTCCCGAACCCCGCACCGCCGCGGACTCGGCCTATCCAGCAATGGAAACAAATAAATACTTCCACCCTTTTGCTGGTATAGGTCGAGTCGCACGCCTGGTACTGAGTTCCGGACTGTGAAACGACCGGGCGAGCACCCCAATTGTTAATGTTGATATGATATGACCAAGGAGACAATAAGTGGAAAGCGCAGGTTACGTAATGTGTCCGTAACCTGCTTACCCGTTATACCTAACTGCGTGCGAACAAAACGTAGCGCAGCACAGCGTACAGTCTATTGTATGTCATACACCAAGAACCGATACCTTAATAAGAGATCCTTTCGCAGGACTTTGTCTCCAATTGTGCGAGTATACCTTAAAGGACAGAGTCCGTAATGTAAGGACAGAGTCCTTAATGTACCTTATCGCTATTATGCGAATAACTAGACACGACCACTGAATAGAAGTAAGGAGGTTAGAACTCCGTAAAAAGATTGTATTAAAGTCCCTAATGGACAAAAAAAAGGGGGTTACAGAAATAAGAATAAACAGGTATAACAAGTGATACAATACAATAACAATGAATACTAAACAAAACTCTGCTAAGGGGAAAGAATACAAATACAAGATACAATCAGCCAACTAATACTACAAGGATAAATACCGTGAAAATGCAACCGTTACCCGTCTCATCTAGTATGCGAAGCGAAGTCCGGTCAGAGCTCACTATCGTTCAGGAATGAGCGATAGTCCGGTAGGAAGGTCCAGGGAAAGTAGTTGTGCCGAAGTGCCCGAGCCTGCTCCGGGTTGCCTATCTTATAGGGTCAGAAGGGGGAGGTCAAAGGCCATCCTCATTGGCCAGAGATCAAATGTCCGATCCACTGTGATTGGAGGTTAGACGCTGTACCTGGTCTGACCAGGTGCAGGGGAGTGAACTTTAAGAGTCCTTTGTTTGGTGGTTTCGGCGTCAGCAAGGATAAGAACCGGTTTGAGCTAGTTTCCTTTGTTAACTACTTACAACAGAAACTGTCTCTGGAATATGGATTTATGTCCATAACTATCAGACAGTGTACATTGCGAAATATTCGCAATGACCGGAATACTTTGCATGATGAGCTGAACGGAACGATACTAAACACGATACAGACAGATGTGTGCAGGGCTAACTAAGCTATGTGTGGCGTTCTAAACCTTTTAACTATATTTCCTTTCGTGTAAGTGTGTTATTATGAATTTATGTGTGATAGTATGTCTACTCTTCTGGTCCACATTGTCACACATACTCGGGTATGGAAACTTTATTTGCGCAACTCTGCGAACCAAAATGGCGGCCATACTATCACAAAATGGCGTGTGTGTACCTAGACTTCCACAAAGTCAAGAAAACAGTGAGATAAAGCACAGAGAAAAAAGTGAGCTGGGCACTGCTTGTGTGTGTGACACACACAAACACACTGCATATGGACACCCTCCCACACACATACACACACATAAATACTGCACATGCACACCCCACACAAACATACTGTATATGCACACAACCACCACACACATACATACAGTATATGCACTGCAACACACAAACATATTTCACATATGCAGACATCCCCCCACACACAGACTGTATATGCACACATCCCCCCCAACACACATACTGTATATGCACCCCTCAAACACACACATACAATATATCCACACATACATACTGTATATGCACCTCCACACACAAACATACTGTATATGCACAAATCTCCCATAACACATACTGTATATGCACACAACCCCCCCCCCACACACACACACACTTACTGTATATGCACACATCCTCCCCAACACATATACTGTATTTGCACCCCATAAACACACACATACAATATATCCACACATACATACTGTATATGCACCGCCACACACAAACATACTGTATATGCACAAATCCCCCATAACACATACTGTATATGCACACATCCCCACACACACACACTGTATATGCACACATCCCCCAAACACACACACGTACTGTATATGCACACATCCCCCAAACACATATACTGTATTTGCACCCCCCAAACACACACATACAATATATCCACACATACATACTGTATATGCACCGCCACACACAAACATACTGTATATGCACACATCCCCATAACACATACTGTATATGCACACCCCCCCCCACACACACACACACTGTATATGCACACATTCCCCAAACACACACACACGTACTGTATATGCACACACACCCCCACACACACATACTGTAAATGCATCCCTCAAACAAACATACACATTCATAAATCCGCCCTCGTACAGTACTGTGGAGTATGTGTGCACAATATAACTCACTGGTAACAGTCTATGGTGTCGATCTGCTCACCCCCTCAGCTGCTTTAACTCCTCAGTTTACTTTGGCTGCCGAACCTCTCGCCCACTCAGATGTCTCAGCCCTGCCCCCTGCTTGCTTGGCCGCCGATCCGCTCGCCCCCTCAGCCGCCACTTACCACTGGCCTGGGTAGCCTTTCTTTTCTGGCTGGCAGGCTGCTGTAGTGCTGCTCCCAGCTGGCAGCACCAAGAATTGCCCACTAGCCGGAGCAGCTTCCGGTTTACGCGAGCGAGCGCGGAACAGCTGCCCTGCCTGTCAGCCTGCCCGCCAACTGGTCTATTGGACCGGCCCACCAGAAACTGGCCCACAGTCCCAGTGGGCCAATCTGCCCCTGACCACAGGTGATGGCAATCATACATTACCAGGGAAGTAATGTATGCCAGGATATATCATCTGCAAAATGAGCACATACGATATATCGCACGCGATCGTGCCAGGTGGCTCAAGGGTGGATCGTGTGCCACTTCTCTGAGGGGAGAAGTCTCACACAAGTGTATGGCAAGCCTTAGTTGACAGTAGAGAATACATTTTAGTCATACAGATGATCTGCTCTTTACTTGATTTCTGCAGGACTCTTTTTTTGCCGTAATGTTGCTTCCTGTCCAAGTGCCATTTCCAGAAGCCAATAAAATGTTTCTGCAAATTTGATATGGCTGATCAATAAAATGTTATCAAGCAGTTCTAAGTATGTGATGCTTTGAGAAAGTGTAATGCCCAATCACTCTTCCACTGAAATGCCAGAGAAATAGAAATATAATGCCATATTGCTCTATTGACATACAGTAATTACCTTTTGGTGAGGAGAAATGAATGTCTGTGCTTTTTGCCTGTATAATGCAAAGCAAACTATAAGCTGCACAGTGCTGCACCTCAATGTTCTAAAGCAGATGATTTAAATTGCTCACAATTCTATAAACTTCTAAGCATGTGCAGCAGTCATGAATGTACAGTACTATACGATTAAGATCTGTACAGCTGTAGCAATAAATACGTAGACTATTCTGGAAACACAACTTACAGTATGATAATAAAATTCTCCACAAACAGTTGAAAGCTTATGTATAATATATGCATTTCAGGCCATTCTTCTGGATTTAGCATGTAACATTGGGCCAGATGTATCAAGCTTCAAAAGTGAAAAAATGGAGAGTGATGAACAACCAGCCAATCAGCTCCCACCTGTTATTTTTCAAACCCAGCCTGTAACATGACAGGTAGGTGTTGATTGGCTGGCTGTTTATCACTCTTCATTTTATCACTTTTTGAAGCTTGATACATCTGGGCCAATGGGAGCTACAGTAACATATAAATATAATATCAATGGATTGTCAGAGTAATAAAGGGAGGCAGTCAGCATGTCAAAATTCAGAAAGTCATTGTTAACATGTCAATTGTCTACTTCTTGTACATGTCGGGACTCAGACCATGTCGACATTGCATACTACATCTGTAATAAACGTTTCATTATCATAAGTGAAGGACTTACAATACAACAAACACTATCATAAATGTATATCTTTTAAAGCTCTGTCATATGAGAGGTTTTAATATTCGATGATGATTCCAAATTAAAATATCTATAAAGTTTGGAAGCTCTCCACAGGCACTTTGATATACTGCAGACAGATTATTGGGTGTGTGGGACAAAAATTACCAACAATTTCCAATACCAGCAGCCAACGGTAGATTAGCTGTCAAACCAACAATTACAATGGTGCATACAGTAGGTGTCACAAGGGGGCACTTTGGTGTGTTCCAGCGCTTCCCATTAGTGCTGTAGCACGCCTCGGTGTCCGGCGTCGAGAACAGGTAAAAGAAGCTGTACAGGGGAGCTTGGAGTCTGTGCTGTCCTATGATTATACAGGCGAAGCAGCCTGTGGGGTCCTGTTAATTATACAGGTGGAAGCAGCCTGTGGGGTCCTGTTATACAGGGAGAGCAGCCTGTGGGGTACTGTTCTACAAGGGGAGCAGCCTGTGGGGTCCTGTTATTATTATAGATATACAGGGGGAGCAGCCTGTGGGGTCCTGTTATTATACAGGGGGAGCAACCTGTTGTGTGCTGTTATTATACAGGGGATCAGCGTGTGGGGTCCGGTTATTATTTTAATACAGGGGGAGCAGACTGTTGTGTCCGGTTATTATACAGGGGGAGCAGCCTGTGGTGTCCTTTTATTATTATACAGGGGATCAGCCTGTGGGGGCCAAGTTATTATTATAGTACAGGGGGAGCAGCCTGTTGTGTCCTGTTATTATACAGGGCGAACAGCCTCTTGTGTTCTGTCATTATACAGGGGGAACAGCCTCTGGGGTCCAGATTGTGTCATATTCTGTAATGTAGTGTTCATTCTAGAACCCACCAACTTTGAAAATCCATGCAGTTCCTCTTCCCTGCCTGGGGTGTCGCTGTCTGCTGTGGTGTTTCTAGCACAGGTCTGGTTTGCATGTCAGTGCTGATATACAGACCACACTGTGCTAGAAGAATTACAGCAGACAGCGACATCCCAGGCAAGGAAGAGGAACTGCATTGGTATTCAAAGTTGGCGGGTGCTAGAATGAACACTATAATGGGCATTACGGTGTGTTCCATAATGTGTGATGCCTCCTTTTTCTGATGCCAAGCCTCCTTTACATGAGACCACGCCCCCTTTTGACAGCGTGGCTTCACCACACAAAGGTCCCGCCTACTGCAGGTGGGCCTGTGTGCTCAAAATGCAAGGGCCGATTTCTGGTCCCAGTCCGGCCCTGTGCTGCTCTGTGCTTGACCTCCAAGCTGCTGCTCCGTGCTGCTCCATTTACAGTCAGCATGTGATTTGTGTAGAAATACAGGGGGGGGGGGGGGGGGGGGGGGGGGGTGTTGTTCAAAGTGTGGTGTAACTGGGGGATGTCAATGTGCTTGTACTATTGTGGAGGCCACTGTACTACTATGGAGGGCCACTTTTTTAAAATTATACCTACAGTGTATAATACAATTACTAAAGCATACTGGTTGAGGGATACTGTGCCGTGGTAGCAACTTCTTGTGCCATGTGTTGGGCTGAAAGCTCAAATCTTGCATGGGACCAAAGAGTAGCTGCCAAGATGAAGAGACAGACCTCATACAATTAGGCGTGAAATAGAATGTGTGCTTATAAAGTGCAGTTCTGTCTCCTACAGGTTCTATTATCTGTGTGTAATTATATATTTTGGAATAGCCACTGGTACAGCAGGCCCAGTACTGCCCCTGTCACCCTCTTCCTGTCACTCACGGTTTTTCCCTGTCTTACTCTGCCTCTCCCTCTCACCCACTGACATGTTGCATATCGTGAACATGGGTTGGGGTGAAGGAGGAGGGCCCAAATTATATTTTTGCACCTGAGCACACAATGCAGAAGCTCTGCCACCGAGTTAACCTTTTCTTGACCACTTGTGTTATTTATATTGAATATATTTGATATAGCCTATACTACAGATTATCTATATAATCAGTGTAAAAACGACCAATGTGTACATATACTTTATACCAAGGGCCAGTACTAGGTTTGTCTCCTACTTTCCCAGACTTTGGCACTTGCTCCAATGTTCTGCAGCGTGGAGGAATGTGGAATCCATTTGGAAACTGGCCTCTAGAAATCCTGTTTTGGCTCCTGTGTTCTGTCCCGGCACGTCATTGTTGATTCATCCTTTGAATTGTAATATATATACCCCACAGTGTTTAAATGTCTTTGAGGCCCAAACACCAATGGGGCGATTCTCTGTTCTGCTGACCTCAGAGAAGCTGTGTGCCGCTGATCTGCTGCCAATGATTCTGCGATCCACTCCGGGTTTGTGGAATCGGGATTTTTATGCCTGATTAATATCCCCGACATGACTGGAAGCACAACTGTACACAACCACATACATACAGATGGAGCTATTCTCACTGTACCTGCTGGTGTGCCAGGTGCCTGTATCATTGCGCCCAGCATGAGCATCAACACACATGGGCCATAATCCCTAGCTCACCTTGACGATTGGTGCACCGGTGGCATGTACAATAAGTATGGCTCCATCTGTAACTGGACATAACAATGACAGGTAGGCACAATTTATTAATTTATTTGTTTTTTTCCAAAAATATATCATTAAAAACATTTAGCCTAGAGGTACTATGAAAAAAATTCTGATTCTCTAGGGCAGGGGTGTCCAAACTTTTTGATACGAGGGCCAGATTTGGTGAGGTGAAAATGTGGGGGGCCGACCATTCAGCCTGACATTCTTTGAATCATTAATCACATCAGAATGGTCCCCCACTCTGCCCTCAATACCTCTATGTCCCCCAGCCTGCCCCTTCACTGTATGTTCCCCACTCTGCACCCATTCACTCTGTCCCACAGCCTGCCCCTCCTTCACTGTATGTCCCCCATTCACTGTATGTTCCCCACTCTGCACCCATTCACTCTGTCCCCCAGCCTGCCCCCCTTCTCTTAATGTCCATCAGTGCCGCCATTCATTGTATGTCCCCAAGCCTGACCCTCCTTCACTGTATGACCCCCATTCACTATGTACCCCACTCACTGTATGTCCCCCAGCCTGCCCCTGCTCCCCCTTCTCTGAATAGCCATCACTGCCTAAATTCACTGTATGTCCCCCAGCCTGACCCTCCTTCACTGTATGTCCCCCACTATGCCCCCTCCCTTCTCTCTATGTTTCCCAGCCCCTTGTGTGAGCCAGAGGAAGGAGAGGCAAAGCAGGCACTGCAAGGACAGGAGATGCTTGGGCTCCCGCTGCTGCCCTCCTCCGCTCTGCATGTTATGGGAGCAAGCATCCCCCTTGCTGCGCCCCTCCCCAAACACTGCTGTCACTGTGATTGTGGAGTTGGGTGATATACGATTGCAGCAGCAGGGGTAGGACACCAAACACATCTGACTGTGGCGGCCGGCACCTCCTCACTGCAGCAGACAGCAAGGTAAAGGCGCGCTCACCGGGGTCCCACCTTTAGTGTCCTGTGCTGTGCTTCCCACATCTGATGCTCTGCCTGCTTCCAGCTGGATGCTGCGGGCCACTTGAAATGACAGCACGGGCCGCAATTGGCCCCTGGGCCTGACTTTGGGCATGCCTGCTCTAGGGTGTTGTGATTCATGAATGTTTGGGAACTGATGGTGTAAGTAACTAATAGTCATAAATCATGAAATGTATTTGGTCAGTAACACGTATTTTACTACTGTAGCGCAGGGTTGCCGACCCTCCCGGAATTCCCGGGAGTCTCCCGAAAATCGGGTCCTCCTCCCGGCCCCCCGGAAGGGTGGGCAACCCTCCCGGAATCTGGTGGACCCCCCTGAGCCCCCCGAATCGCGGCATTTAAATGCCGCAATCCGCGGGTCTCAGAGGAGGGTGCGGGGCTAAAATGGCACAATCGCGTCATTTTAGCCCCGCCCCCTCCATAGAGATCAGTCATTTTTCCTGTTTCCCGTAATGGGGGCGGGGCTTAATGACGTCACAGTCAAGCCCCGCCCCTGATCGGGTAAGGAAAGTCTCCTCTCCGGGCTTCTCCCGGAGAGGAGCATTTATAAGTCGGCAACCCTGCTGTAGCGAGAACATCATGGATTTGTTTCACAAATTTCAACAGAATATTTTGATTCAGAGTATAAAGCACAATATATTTTTATTTTATTAGAAACTGCTTATTTAACAAGCCTGTAATCATTTGAATTATTGATGTGCATTTTGCTCTGTTTATGAGCATAGTATGCACCTGTTTTAGTGGCAGCACATTGAAATTAGATTTAAAAAAAAAACAACTTGTAGCACAAGAGGCTTCAACAGGAAATTCAGACAAAACCGGCATTTTATATTCTGATCACATTTGCCAACTGCATTTGGGCAACATCCTTGTCTATTTGCCTAATCCGTCTCTGTGCCCTGAATCAAATATTCTGTAGCTATTTACATGTAACTAAAATAATTGGTTTACTTCAGGAAATTCTCTGAAATATAAAAACTAAAGTTTCAAATATTTACGTGTATATACTGGATTTACTATAATGTAACAAAGTTTTGTTATTCTGGTCTGCAAGTTTTTATTGCAACTGAATTTTGCTGCTTTCCCCTTCCCAGTAATGAAAGCAAAAATAAGTCTGTCAACAAGTTACTGTACATTATTGACATAGGCTCCTACAATTAACCAAGTACACTAGATTTACACAGGATATACAGGTCATGTTTCAGCACTCTAATGGTGTGTACACACTTGTACAATGTGCATGAGAGTTTAGCTATATAGTCAAAATCTCATCTGGATCTCATGCAGATCGCACAGGTTTTAACCCTTGCGATCCCGATGCGCGCTCCCGTATCGCAGCCAGAAAGTCTTGGCTGCATAGACTATATAGTGCAGATCTGCACTATATAATCTAAATTGTATGCAGATAGTCTAAATCAGGCATGTCCAAAGTCAGGCCCTTGGGCCAATTGTGGCCCGTGCTGTCATTTCAAGCGGCCCGCAGCCTCCAGCATCAGATGTGGGAAGCATAGCACAGGACACTAAAGGTGGGGCTCCGGCGAGCGCGCCTTTACCTTGCTGTCTGCTGCAGTGAGGAGGTGCCGGCCGAACCGGTGATATCTGACTTCAAACAGTGGGCCCCATCCAAGCCTGTTAATTGCTTTTCCCAGTCAGATATTTCAGGTGCTGTCTGACTTCTTCTGAGGGTATATTCCAAAAGCTGGGACTCTCCACCTTTGATAGACACTAGTAGCTTGTCTCTACTGTGCCCAGAACTAGAGATATCAGCCTTTCAGCTTACTGCTCCAGCTCCACACACCTGGTATGTAGTTTTATATTCTAGTTGGCAGATTGCTCTGCCTCCTGAACTCTGATGTCCTAGTCCCCAATACCATTTTGTAGTTTTTAATTCCATTAAAAGCTAAGAAATCTAGTTCCGGGAACTGGAGATATCTGCAGTCAAGCAAGCTGTCCTCCTACCAGAAAATTATGAATAATAAGCCCACTCCACTATACACCCTTCCTCTGCGTATTAAACATACTCTACCACCCTGGAAGTTATGTATCAGGACCCCTTCATTCAGCCCAATGCCCCTTTCTCCCACCTTATCTCCCACCATCTGTGCAGTAAAGGCGTAATTAGTGGAAATTACTGATCCAGGCCCTACATGCTGAGCGGTTGATATAATACCCCCTACCACCCGTGGGACATCAAAGCTTCCCCCACCCCTACCGCTGGAGGATCGGTAGGGGTTCCAATACATTGCTATGCCCAGGGGTCTATACTGCTGTTATGTATGTGTATATATATATCTATATAGCTTGCGCTACCGCATGATAGATTGCGTCCCGGCAACTATCAGAGGAGGTAACCGTGGGCTCAAGCTTCTCCAGTGTGAAGCGAGGTGGATTCATCACCTTGATGTGGTTTCTCCTCGGGGCTTGAACAAGTATCATACTCTATTTTCAGATAGTTTGTTGCCGAATACTTGTTATTATATACGCAATGCCTGCTTATTGCCCCGCTAGTACAAAGACATATCCTTGCTGATTTGCCGTCTCTGTAATTGTCACTGTACATTTCTTTAAACTGTATCGCACTTTGTCCTATGTATACAGTATTTTGCAACACTAATGTATATATGCACCACTATATTTCTTATGTATATTTGATATGTAATTTTCCCTTCTATCTCTCTTTGTTCTATTTCCAATTTCTATCACCATGGTTACACTGTAAACAATTGTAATGCGACGTCTCCCCTCTATGACAGCTCACCCCACTAGCGGAAGTGGGTGTGTCCAACCTGCCCCTACCTGACTCTCTTTGATTTGCTGTGTTCACTATTTAAAAAGACATGTAATCTATCACTTGTATCCTGATGAAAATTTTGTTATAAATTTAAAACGTTGATCACTACCACAGTGTGAAGTGTTCTTTATTTGAAGCCATGAGCGCCGCACCATCGTTGGACATATATATACAGTATATAATTTGGACGGACGACCGGCACAGCCACAGCTCAAACGCTAGTTAAGATGTGTTGGGTGCCTTCACCAGGAGAAATTAATGAATTAGTATCCCATTCATTCTTCTGTGATCAGTCTTGAAGCAGGTTTACATATATTCGTGTTATTAATAGATTTTCTAGTAACTGTGCACTGTTTAACCTGACTACTTGTTCATGATAACTTTCAGTGTGCCGTCACTGACTGTTGATGGTATCATTCACATGCATGACCTCCGCAGGTGAAATACTTGCACTGCACTATAATTGTATTCGTATATATTTCAATTGATGCATGATGTCTTAGCATAGTCTTGATTCTACCAGTTATTTGCCCGTATGTATTTGTTATTGTCCAGTTTTGTTGTCTTGGTGATGGGAGCACTGAACGCATACTGATGACGTCACGCTTGTGGGGATCCGGAAGTGGGCCAGCATGTGCAGACATCAGCAGTCACTGTGGTGTATAAAGGTATGTAATGTTTGTTAATACAGTAAGCCTGATGAAAACGTCTAATAAATGACGTTGAAACGTTGCTAATACTTACCTACAAGACTCGTGCACATTATTTGTTGGGAGTGCCACATCTACCTACACTGCTATATATATATATATATATATATATATATATGTGTGTGTGTGTGTGTGTGTGTGTGCATATATATATATATATATATATATATAATAATGTATATACATTTGGTCTATCTATAATACTTTAACAGACCTGGCATATACAGGGTCACCTAAGGGTCCATCTCCGTGCTTTGCTCCGCCCCTCTTTGGAAACCCCCTTCTGAAAATCCTGTGTTTGCCCCTGGGGGGACATACAGTGAATGGGGGCAGGCTGGGGGTAATACAGTGAATGGGCAGGCTGGGGGACATAGAGTGAATGGGGGCAGAGTGGGGGACCATTCTGATGTGATTAATGATTTAAAGAATGTCAGGCTAAATGGTCGGCCCTCCACATTTACACTTCACCAAATCTGGCCCTCATCGCAAAAAGTTTGGACACCCCTGGTCTAAATTGTATATATTGTATGCAGATAGTCTAAATTGTAATATACTCATGATTGTACAACTGTGCACACACCATAAATACTTTTTTTTTGTTTATGCTTTTAGTATTTAGTATAATATAAATATATATATATATATATATATATATATATATATATATATATATATATATATATATATACATACACACACATCACCAAATATCCTGCTATACTTCATTCATTATGTGGTATGGGGTCAAGAGAAAGGCGGGGGGTGGTTTAAATTACTGTACCTGTATGACTGTTCTAGCTTAATGTCATCATTGTAGTAATCTATTTATATAATGACATATTTATTTTCTGCGTCTGTTTTTTTTGGGTCGAACTGTCAAGTACAGCTAATTAAAGGCTCTCTTTAGGGATTAATTAGTTCTAACTAGATGTGTTCTCATTTCACTGTTTATTGAAAAAACACAAGTCCAATAACCTATAGGTCAGGGTGATTGACAAGTGTGCAGACACTTCTAACCGAGTGGCGTTGGGAACTGAGATGTGCAGGGAGCTGTGATGGTACATACAATAACAGGATGCGGAAATAAAAATTAAAATCACTTTATGCCACCATAGTAAAACAAATATTGCATCCTGGCAATCTGGGCAGCAGAGCAGCAATCCTAGCTACAGCAAATTGAATTGAGAACCATAAGTGTAAATTGTGAAAATACCGTTGCTGGTTGGGCGCACACATGTAATACTATCAGCAGTTCAATTTAATGCATTTTTAGTCTCATCTGTGAATGGGACAGATTTTAGGTTTGTCTTAAAACATGTTAATGGTATAGCTACCAGCAAGAGACATAGGAGATACACATCATTAATCTTCTTGCTAATAACACGGAATAATGTTTGGAAAACTGTCAATCCCGCTATGAGTAGTTAACCATTGAAATTCTACTAAATGACATGACTTGCAGAGCCTTGGACTGCTGGCCGGTTCTGCGCATGCTGTAGCTAGTTTCCAAACATACCACTGAAGGGTTAACTCAATGGAAATAACTCAGATTGCATTAAGTAATGTGAGATATTTGCACTTCAAAAGAAAAAAGCACACAACAATCCTCCCTCCTGATTTTATTATTATGTCTGAGCTCCAACCCGTGTGACTTTGATGATAGAAAAATACAGCACAGTTTGTCGGTGATAAGAAAAAGCAGCCCAACTTGTAGTGTCTTCAATATATTTCTGGGAAGACATATAAACTGCTTCTGTGTAATAACATTTTGGGTCTGATTCACAGTTGTGTTTTGAAATAAAAACAGATTTCCTCCTGTATTCAGAGCCAGCCACATCTATAGTATATCTGTCTCCATCCATCTACTGAATAATGCCTCATCATTATCACAATACATTATCATCCCTAAAAGATGTGACTGAAAGTTGCCCAATCTCTTCTGCATATGCTCGCTTCTGAAGACACGGAACATATACTCAGAGACTGAAGACATGCCCAGAGAAAACCCACTCAGCAACTGAAGACATACCCAGAGAACACCCACTCAGCAAAAGAAGACATGCCCACAGAAAACACCATGCCCACGGAATGCCTACTCAGTGCTGAAATACATACGTCCCATACAGCATACAATCCATAGAGGTCACGTCCACAGAACACCTACACAGAACGCCTACACATAACTGAAGACATGTCCACAGATCACCCACACATGACTGAAGACATCCACAGAACTATCATACATGACTGATTACACGTCCACAGAACACCTACACATAACGGAAGGCAACTCCACAGGAGACCCACACATGACTGAAGACACGCCCACAGAACACCCACACATAACTGAAGACACATCCAAAAAACACTCATACATGACTGAAGACACGCCCATGGAACACCTACTTAGTGTTCAAATACATACCTCCCAGACAGAATACGAGCCACAGAGGTGTGTCCCACAACAGCTGTACTGAAGACAAGCCCAGAGAAAACCCACTCAACAACTGAAGGCACAGCCAGAGAACACCTACTCAGCAAAAAGAAGACATGCCCACAGAAAACACCTGCTCAGTGACTGAAGACATGCCCACGGAACGCCTACTCAGTTACTGAAGACATGCCCACGGAACACCTACTCAGTTACTGAAGACATGCCCACGGAACACCTACTCAGTGACTGAAGACATGCCCACGGAACACCTACTCAGTGACTGAAGACATGCCCACTGAACACCTACTCAGTGACTGAAGACATGCCCACGGAACACCTACTCAGTGACTGAAGATATGCCCACGGAACACCTACTCAGTGGCTGAAGACATGCCGGCGGAACACCTACTCAGTGTTCAAATGCATACATCCCAAACAGCATAAACTCCCACACATAACTGAATTCATGTCCACAGAACACCCATATATGACTGAAGACATGCCCACGAAACACTTAATACTTAAAAAGCTATAGGCAGCAAAATGCATTGGATACTTGCTGCTGTGACACCTACAACCACCTACACCCTATACAATTGACCCAACTAGCCCACCTTGTTTGCATCTTGGATCTCAATTTACAATTTCTTTACACCCTTGCGCTGGATTATCCGTGCTGCACAACACTTTATAGGGATGGTTTGACTAACCCTTCCCACAAATGATTTCACACAAATAAATTATAAAGTGTAACAGGCGCTCAGAATAACTCCAATGATATATCCAATCACTTACACTGTTAGTGTAGGATGTCAATATAAGTCCTTTTAGTCCAAAAAATAATTTCTGGTGTTTGTCCACATAAACGCTCAAGAAGTTATCTAGAACGAGAGATAGCCAGTAGTGGAAGACCTTTAAACATTGGGAAAAAGGTTTTATTTATACATTGCACTCACATGACATAATTAAAAGCAAGCATATCATCACAATCCTGTGATTAAAAACAAGGTATTCACGACCGCACTCGGGATCTCACCACCTGCCTCCTGGATAGCTGCCTCTCTGAGGTTATCCGGATACTCCAAAAGAAGTGTATACAGTAGGACAGGCTGAAGATGGCTTTTCCTCCTAAAGTGCTCAGTGTTTGGCAATCATACAAGATGAAATTCTTCTCCTGCCAGGGACGTATATGCTTAAATCATTTCGGAACTAGCGTTCCTTCATCAGAAGCATATTACGTGTCCCGGCTGAAGGGATTATATAGGCAGGGATTTCAATCAAAATTAGCGCCAAATCTGTTCCTTCTGGTCACTCACGTGACCGGAAGCGGAACTGCGTCATCATTTAAGGCTGGATCTGTAGCGGGACTCAGAGCTTGCGTTCCAAGTTGCGATCCATTGATATATTGAGTGTAAGTGATTGGATATATCATTGGAGCAATTCTGAGCGCCTGTCACACTTTATAATTTGTTTTTGTGTAACATCTTGGATCTCATCACAAGCCATTACATCAACTGTTATCACCCCCATCCACAACGTCAGTTCATCTATGTGTAGGAATGGCACCTCTCTAAAAAATCCGGAAGCAGACGGGCAAGCAACATCATTGCCACCTTTGGGGAAAGTACCAGTGCGTTTGGCTCCAATTGATATGAATACATTTTGCTTCAGTGATTGGACAACTTCATTTAGGCATCCTAGGAAGGGACACCGAAAATTCTTCAAGCACTAGGGCACCAAGGGTGACTATACCATTATTATTGGAAATATTTTATTATTATTTTTATGTATTTGTTTACTTTGTATTTCTTGTTAAGCACTGCTTTACTTAACCTAAGTTAAATAAACATTTTTTAAATTTAACACATGCACACCTGAGAGAAATTGTATTTAGTGCAACCAAACTCTCTTTTTGTTATATATGGGACATACAGTAGGTAGACACTATTGAAAAGAGGTGAGAGACTGCAGAGTTAGGTGGAGGATGGGTATTCAGATTAATACCAATGGATTGTAAGCTTGCAGCATGGCCCTCTTACCTCCATGTCTGTCTGTTGTTACCCAGTATGTTCTATCACTGTCTACAATTGTAAAGCGCTGTATAAGAAACGAAATAAAAAAAATAATAAAACTGACTTTGCTAGTAGAGCAAGCTACAGTATTGTACACATGTTGTCATAGTCTGGGCTTGTACACACACACACACACACACACACATGCTTAATGGTTCACAACTTTTACTATGTTGTAATTCACAATCAGATGGCATTAAAAACCTGGTAAAACTGGAGTTTTGATAGAAACCATATGACAAACTCTCCTTTCTGTAAAACATCTGATCTCTCTCTAAATAAGCTTTTTATATTGCAAACTGCATTTGTCATCTAATTTTTGTGCATTTTGCAAATATATATGGTGTGTGTGAATGCTTGTTCATGTATATAAAACACACAGGAAATTATATAGATACTGTAGCATGCTCAGCTGGTCTACAAGGACCAGAGCCCTCAGTGAATTGTCACGGCTATAGCTATGCTGTGTTCTATGCTGTGTGAAAATGGCCAGTGAGTCAGGGTCCCATCTCACAGACTAGCTGCTGCAGCAGCGGATGCACTGTCACTTGTTGCAGATATTAGCAGGGCATCTGGGACAGCTACAGAGCTGCATTGTAAGAGCAGCGGTCACACTTGGATCCCCATATGAACCACACAGGCAGTGGCATAGCTATCATGCAGCAGACCCTGCAGTGGCTTGGGGGAGCCATTGTCTGTGGGGAGCACTGAGATTTTCATGAAGTGCTGCGAATACGGTGACGAGATGGGCGGCTGCTGCTGAGTGGCATTACTGGGAGACGGGGACATGCAGGCATCGCATTGTGTGCGCACCTCATGGACTGGAGCCGACGCCGTGAATCAAGCTGTGTGCAATGTAGGCACAACCCGGGCTACCGCATGCGCAGAAGGTACTCATGGACACTGGGGCTGCACCGGGTGCTTTTTCACAAGGCTGGCTACACTGACAGTCACCTCTCAATCAGGTTTGCTGCTGCCCTGCCTCTCTCCAGCCAACGCTGACTATGGAGACCTGGCCCCTGCTGCAGTGCCCTAGCAGGGCTCGGCCAGGCTCCAGCCCTGTGTGTGTGGGCTCTCCCTCCTGTGGCTGCCGCTGTCTGGCTGTCTACGAGCTATGCCCCCTGGCCCCTGCTGCAATGCCCTAGCAGAGCCCTTTTACTCTGTCTGTTAGTCACAGGGCAGGCTGAGTGACACTGACACCACACCAGGTGTCACTGGCTGGCTGTCCCAAAGATTCCAGTTAGTGTCTGTCTGACAGACTACTGGGGAACGCTGCGCTGCCTGCCCCAGTCCCACCACTATGCACTGCAGCCCAGTATTGCCTACAGCCATTTGTGGGCTGCCTGTGGCTGTGCCTGCACTTAACAGGTACCCTCTCTACTCTTGCTGCCCTGACTGAGCGAGGGGAGGCTGACTGAGCTGAGGAGACATCTGGTGTCTTGCAGCTACTGTTCTGACTGACTGGCCCTCCCAGCCCTGCCTGTGATCCTGAGCCCTCCGCTACAACCTACTCTAACTGGCTGCAACCCTCTTCTTTCTGGAATTCTGCCTCTATCCTGACCTGTCTGCTGGGCTTGCTGCTTGTTAATAAATGGTGAGTCTCAGTCTTGGTGTGGCATGGTGGAACACACACAAACACTGTATAAAAACTATATATGTAATGGGCATCACGGTGTGTTGCATAATGTGTAATGAGCATAACCATCACGGTGTGAGGCATGTGTAATGGACACAAGGCATTTGAGGGGAGGGGGGGGGGACCTGGAACTTTTTTGGCAGCGTGAAGCAAAATTTATAGTTATGCCACTGCACATAGGCATAGGCGTGTGCAGTACATTTTATTAGGGGTGTACTGTCAAAGGGGTGTGTCTAGCACCACCTATTGGGCATGTCTAACACTGCCAAATTGGGTGTGTCTAAAACTGCCAAGGCGTGTCTACAATTATCTATTGGCACTCACTACTATATAAAACGTCTTGTCAGCCACACCATAATCGCCTGTCTATTTCAGTTTTAGTCTTCTATTTACTCTGTGTAACAGTACATGCAAAAAAAGTAAAAAAAATATATGGGTGACACAGGTATGTAGTGACAATGGCCTAGTAGAAGTAATAATGCAAAACACACATATGAGCTCTGATTGGCTCACGAGCATGAACTCTGATTGGCTCACTAGCCGGTGCTGCATTTCAAATGGCCGAGGGCTGCATGTGGCCCTCTGGCTGAAGCGTCGTAGTGGCAGGGAGGTGTTCATTAGGGTGTGCTCAGCATTAGGGTGTGCCTGTGCACACCTAACAATCAATGTGCCCGCACCTATGCACACAGGTACCACTGTAAATGTGCAGGTGCCCTTTGGAGCTTGGAGCCATGAGGCATGTGACTCTGCTGCCTCTGGGAATTACACCCCTGATACTGACAATGTACACTGCATTACTGCGATGTATGGCATTGCAAAAAGATCTGGTCAATCATCTAACTATTCACCAGAAATATTTACAAAAGCTTTTAAAAATGAATAGATATGATATTGCCAATAGCAACCAATCAGATTTTGTCTATCATTTTCAAGGATGCAAAAGAGAAATTATAGAATCTGATTGATTGCTATTGGCAACATTACCTCTTTTCATTTTTAGAAGCTTTAGTAAACGTACCCCGTAGTGTAGTTGATCAACTGCTCCAACATTAATGCACACAACACGGTTTAATTGAACAAAAAAAAGTTTTTACCAAATTAGTTCTGCAAAATAAGCATTCTGAAAATGTAAGCCAGAGGTGAGAAAAATTCAGAATTCTGTTATTTAAATTGAAAATTTCTACTTGATTATTGATGTTCTATTGTGTCTCCCAAAGTACAAATGGGCAAAATGACACACTTACAGGTTACACAAATGGTGTGATTAGCTACCTATGTTAATAATTCAATTGTCAGTCAATGATTACATTTCTAAATTTAGCACTGGAACTTGGTACAAGTACAGTATAACATACATTGCATCTTGGTGGAACAGGATGAACCTTTCAGGCGCACTTTATTGGTGTGTGTGTGTTTGTGTATTGCCAATTGGCTAATGATTGTTTATGTAAATAATTCTGTCCTATATTTAAAAAAAAGTCATGATGACAGAAAAACATTTTAAACCAGAAAATAGTGTAGAAATTTCCAGTTCTTTACAACCTCCCGTTTACCAGACCAAGGGACAGATGTACTCATGGGGCACACAAACGGGGCAATTGCAGCCCTATTTCTAAGCAGGGCCGGCGCCACCACTAGGCAGCTCTAGGCATTTGCCTAAGGCGCCGGCACCTGGAGGGCGGCAGTTCGCCCCTCACCCCCAGCAATGTGGTACCTGTGTAAAAAAAACTTCCGTCCCCGGCGTCCCTGCTGAGTGCTGGTGCGTGCAGGGGTGTCCGTGCCGCCGGGGGAGCCTGCGGCGCTGTTATTGTGTATAAGCTTGTCGCGCCCGGCGGGGTCCCTATAGTGAATAGAAAATGCGCGCGGCGGCGCGGGAAGCGCTAGTTATTTTCTATTCATTGTAGGGACCCCGCCGGGCGCGACAAGCTTACACACAATAACAGCGCCGCAGGCTCCCCCGGCGGCACGGACACCCCTGCATGCACCAGCACTCAGCAGGGACGCCGGGGACGGAAGTTTTTTTACACAGGTACCAACTTTCTTCTCCTCCCCCCCACCCCGGCACTGGGGCGCCCCCACCCCGACTCGCCTGGGGCGCTCCGGTGCCTTGCACCGGCCCTGTTTCTAAGCAATCTTATTTTGCTTAGAAATTAAGCACGGATCGCTCCATGTGTATGGCCCCAGATGACAGTGCTGCATGTTCCCGCATTTCGCTATCGCCTGACTAGATTTATCATGGACAGTGACAGATCGCTCAGCACACATTGCTGGGCTTAACTAGATCACTTAGCACAAAGCTCCCATCTCCCATTGTGTATGGGGCATTAACTTTGGAGAGTGATAACATATTGAGAGATAACGAGGCCTATGTACTAAGCCTTGACGAGAGATAAAGTGGGTGGAGATAAAGTACAACCAACCACCTTCTGTCAAACACAGCCTCTAACATGGCAGAAAGAAGCTAATTGGTTGGTAGTTTTTCTTTCTCCACTGAATTACTCTTTAAGACTTAAGGCCCCCATACACTTGGGCACTTTTCCTGTGATTGTAGTGAAAAGAGCCCAAATTGCAGGTGAATGATAGCAGGTCCGCACACATTGCATCGGAGCCTGTTGGTTGCATCGACTGCAGAAGAAATCTCTTGAATTGCTTCCGCAGCCAGGAAGGGATTGCTGTTATTGCATCCAAAAGGACCGAATGCGATATTGCATGTGATAATGTCGACCGGGACCTTTCCAGGTGGCTCAAAGGGGGATTGTTGGAGGCTTCTTCAAGGTGAGAAGTGACCGTAATGTATGGGGGGGGGGTCTTTAGTGCATCTGCCCCAAATGAGATAGATTGCTAGGTGTTGAAAACAGGAATTTGATACTCATTGATAATTCCATTTCTCAGATTCCACAGGGGGACACTGCAGTCTTAATACACTGGGGATAGAGTTGTGATAGAAGGAATCAGCACTTTAAAATTCTTACAGTGTTGCCGGCTCCTCCCCCTCCTAGACCTCAGTCTTAGAAAACTGTGCCCGGGAGGAGAAAAGAGACCAGGGAATCTCCCTAGTAGGAGAAGCAGGAGAAAACAGTATAGGACCAAGCTAGAATAAGCATAGAGTCACAACACCCAAAGGCACACCAGAAAGAGCAGCGCTGGACCACTCGTCCAGCATGCAGTGTCCCCAGTGAAATCTGAGAAATGGAATTATCGGTGAGTACTAAATTCCATTTTTTTCCTTCATCCACCTGGGGACACTGCAGTCTTCATACATTGGGGATGTCCCAAAGCTACCCCCATGGGTGGGAGAACGCTGAGCATCCTGTAACACCGCTCAGCCAAACCAGGACACAGAGGCCGCAAGTGGTGTCAAACCTGTAAAATCTGAGAGAGGTGTGCGAACAAGATAAAATGGCTCTCTACACAGCTAAGTCATGTCTTGCACTGAATGAGTAGAATGAGACAAAAAAATGATGGACGCCTCTGAGAAGAGGCCAAGTAATGCTACACATTGGTCAGCCAAATCCAGTGCACCAGCATCTGTTTTGAAAGCATGCCATCCTCTCTTGGCTGCATCATAGAGAACAAAGAGGGAATACGACTTGCGCAAGGAAGTAGTTCTGTCCACATAGATGTGCAGACGACATCCAGGGAGCTGGAATCCCCTGCCAATGCCAGAACCACAATGGGTTAGTTGACGTAGAATGCAGATGCCACCTTGGTAATAAATCCAACTGGGTCCACGTTCTGCCCTATCCTCGTGAAAGAACAGGTAGGGGGAACCGCAGGAAGAACAGTGAGGTTAGAAAACCTTCCTGAAGTCAGTAGCAGTAAGATAACAGTCTTTCAGGTTAACAAGCACAATCCACCGACTAATGGCTCAAACGTATCTAACTGAGGATAAGACCAAGGACAAAACCCATGGTTCTGTAGGAGCCATAAATGGTTGCTGAAGTCATAAGACACAAATCAGAAATTTTTGTACTTCAGGAAGTAGGGCCAGATGTCAGTGAAAGAAGACTAACAGGGCCAAAACCTGGACCTACAGAGAACCCAACCTAAGATCTGCTGAAAATCCAGCTTGAAAAAAGCTGTGAAGTCAACACAGCTCTAGGTAGTCTGTGCTTCTCACACCAGGGGACATATGATTTCCAGATCCTATAGTAATGGGTCGAAGTAACAGCCTTCCTTGCCCTTAGAGAAAGACAACAGGGGTTGTCTTCCAGAAGGAGACACAGGTCCGAGTACCATGCCCTGTGTGGGATGACATAAGCGGACTCTCTTTTGATCTCTTTGAGTAGCCCAGGAATGATTGAAAGGGGGGAAAAAAAGGTAGATTAGATTGTAAATCCAAGGAATTGACAGGGCATCCAATGCCTCAGCAGCCAGGTCCTTCGTACGAGAATAGTATCTTGGAAGTTTGAGATTCAGTCTGGATCACATCAAATTGATCTGAGGAACCCCCATTACTGGGTTGGTTGTTGAAAGATGTAAGAGTGTAGCCATTCTCCTGGGTGGAGATCATGATAGCTGAGGAAATCCATCTCACAATTTTCCATGCCAGGAATGAAGAATGCTGACAGTCTTGTCACATATTTTGCTCCGACCAGAGTAAGATCGGACAGACCTCTCACATCACTCTGTCACTGTGATTCCCTCCTTTACAGTTGATATATGTCACAGCCTTGGCATTTAGTGACTGAATTCTGATGGCACATAAATGCAGGAGATGTTTATCCTGCTCCAAAAGCTGGTGAATAGCCGAAGCTCCAGGATGTTGATTGAGAGCTTGGTCTCTTGTCTTGACCAGCAAACTTGAAACTGGTGATATAAGACAACAGCACCCCAGCCTCAAAGGCTGGCATCCATCGTCAATACTGTCTAGTCCCGTATTTACAACTTTCGTCCCTCTAATAGGTTTGTGAGATGGGTCTCCAGTGCCAGCTTCACCAACTCTTGCATATGGAGATGAGAGCCCGTCCACTGGGTGGGGAGATCTAGCTGGAAACTCTTGGAATTATCATAATCCCTTGTAGACATAGCTCTAACACCATACAGGCCAGGTTTTTAGTGACGATCCATGGGGCTATTGACATGCCAAAGAAGAGGGGTATGACTTGTTACTGAAGATCCTGGATTGCAAACCTGAGAAACCCTTAAAGCGGTTTCCAAATGCAATTTTTATGTCCAGTGAGATAAAAAAAACTGTGCTGGTTCCAGCCCAGCAATGACCATCTGAAAGGATTCCATTATGAATTTGTGGTAAGCAAGGAATGGGTTCAGGTTTTGGTACCACAAAAAGACTGGAATAAAAAGCATAGGACATGTTGCCTTAGGGCACAGGTTCTCAAAGTTGGTCCTCAGGACCCCACACAGTGCATGTTTTGCAGGTTTCCTAACAGAATCAAGTGAAATAATTTGCTCCACCTGTGGATCTTTTAAAATGTGTTAGTCAGTATTGAGACCTGTCGGGTGACCAGAAAAATGTGAACTGTGTACGGTCCTGAGGACTAAGTTTGAGAAACACTGCCCTAGGGAAACAGGTATTATAATCTGGTTGTCTGTTTCGCGCCCCGGCTGCACCACAGCAGCGGCCAACACGAAGGAGGAGAACGGATGAAGTACCCTACTGAAAGCAGGACCCTGAAGCCGTGAAAGTTTAGGTGAGGTCAGCTCTCCTGGGAGTTGTGTGAATTTGGGATCAGGTAGGGGGGCAAAAGCCCCAGAAATAGTGTACAGGGCCTCATGATTTCTGTTGCTGGCTCTGGTAATGACTGGTGCATTGCTAAACGAATAACGGAAATAGTCCAACTCGCAAATGCGTCACTGGCGAATTTCCATGGTAAAGTCCATGAAACACTAGGCATTCCCATGGACGTGACCTCAGCCCACCTCCCACCCAGACTGCTATGTGCGATCGGCTGGCGAATAATCAATTCACCATGGCCGCTCACACAATGGCCTTTATTCTGGTTGGTGTGGGCGGACCACATTCGCACGTAATGGAGGTTTTTTTCTTCTGCGCATGCATACCATCCGCTATGCGCATGTGTGGCGACAGCACACTGCTCACAAAGTTTCTGAACAAAAAATCTTGCCACCTCTGGTCAGAAGGTTCCACTCCTTTGCAGCTATTGCATTGCTGCACCAATTGCCCACTGCTCCTCGGCTGGTTGTTGCCTGTGGTCAGAAGGTTTCACTCCTTTGCAGCTATTTCATTGCTGCACCAATTGCCCACTGCTCCTCGGCTCGTCATCGCCTGTGGTCAGAAGGTTCCACCCCTTTTTATTATTCCGGAAATTATTCCGGAAGCACACCGCTGCCGCTCTCAGCCTGCATCACACAACCAGACGCCACCGGAAGATGGCCTAAAAAGTGACAGGAGCATGCAGGAGATGCTTTTGGTGGCCCACAAAATTGCAGGACACTTTTGCCATTCTGCCACTGCCTGCTGAAGGCTGCCGAATCGCCCACTGCTCCTCGGCTGTTGGTAAACATGATCAAGCCAGATAGGGGTCTTTTTGGGGCCTAGTTTTTCAAACTGCCATCCTGTCTGCCGCTGCGGTGCCACTCCTAGATGAGCCACGTGTTTGTGTCGCACACTTGTGTGGCTTAGCATAGTTATCCAGCTACCTCGGTGCAACCTTTTGCCCTAAAAACAATATTGTGAGGTGTGAAGAGTTAAGAATAGACTGGAAATGAGTGGAAATGAATGTTATTGAGGAAAATAATAGCATAGGAGCAAAAAAAAGTTTTTATGCTTTAAAAAAAAAAAATCTGAACATAGAACCCAAAACTTTTAGGGGGTGTTTTGACAAAACCCATTAGAACCCAAAACCTGAACGTAATCAGAACCCAAAACGCGAATAGTGGCCAGTGCACATCCCTGATAACTAGTAACATGAGCTGCTGAGGAATAGGAATCCTGGCTTTTAAAGATCACAGCTAGGAATTCTAGATCAGATATAGCTGAAGCGAACAGTAAAGGGGTGTACACAAGTGAGATTTTGGCAGGAAATTTTGACTAGATAGCCAAAATCTCCTAGAAGATTATCCAAACTCTCCCAGTTTTTCTCCTGCTTAGTCAATCTTGTCTAGCATAGATTGCTTAGCAGAGAATGACTTTGCAGGCAAGGCTATTTGACTAGATTATAGGCTATCATTACTTACACAAAGTCGCTTAGTAAGAATCTCCAGTGCATCTAGCCAAAAATCTCCAGTGCATCAACTTGAAATTGCATAGTCAAAATTGCTTAGTCAAAGTTGTCCATTAGCCAATATCTCACTGTGTGTATGGGGCTAATTGCCTAACCCTGCAAGGTCAAACAGAAACCGCTGTGCAGTATAAGAAAATGTTGTTTAGTTACTTTGATAAGAAAGACAAAACACCAGCTGAGCTGCTCGTGATCTAGTAACATTCGCAGCCCTTATGAAAGACATCACTACGATGAGGGATCTCATGAATTTTCTACATCGCAGTCAAATTCAGACAACTGTTTTATTGAATGTTCTCTTTGTCATCTGTGTACTGCTGATAACCTGATCAAACGGAAGCTTCAATCCAAGCCCGTAGAAAAAAAAGGTTATCTCTGGTTATCAACAAAGGACTACTACATCCTTTCAAACATCACACACAGGTTTTTTTATGGTTCTTTTTTAAGGAGTATGAACTCTTTACCATGACTGTGAGGGAAATGTATTTTGGTGAATAAGTAAAGTAACAAATTCATTTTCAAAAATTATTAAAGAATAAAAAATAAGCATTCGAGCATACAGAAGAGTGATTTCCTTAATCATTATTTACTAACGATCTCAAAGGTGCAAATGATTCTTAAATAGATTTTATTTTTGTTGAGATAACTTGCTGATAAGGGTTATTTAGTAAAGCACAATGGCCATTACACTGGTTTTGCAGCCTTGCGAGTCCACCAAACGCCACAAGCACGGCCGCTCGCCCACCCTTGCATGCCACGATCCCCCACAGGCATGCAAATGGACATCCATTTGCAGCCTTGCTTGCAGGGACAAAATCATTCGATGGTCGCTGACCATCGAATGATTTTGCAAGTGCTCGCAGATCTGAGACACCTCTGTGGCGTCTCAGATCTGCGGGCGCCCTGTGCCGGGAAGCAGGCAGACAGCTGACATCCGCTGACGTCAGCTGCCTGCCCCCCGCACCATTGGGGAATTAGCATAAAATGCTGGGCGCTCCCAGGGGCGCCCAATACCATGGCCACTCACACACAGCAGCAACGTATGCGCATAAATAACTATGCACTCGCAGGGGAGAGTGGAATTTAGAATAACCCCCAATATGAGCTCAGAGCACAGTGAAAATGGTTGGAAATAGTTGGACTGGGTGGCTCTAGTGTGGCACACATTTACATTCTATTAACACCTTTACATTCTATTAATACTTAGCACCTTTTTTTCGGACTGACACAGTGTGAGATTTAATAGGATGAGAGATCCAGAAAGTGAGAGATTTTGTGAGAATTCTCCAGTTTTTTTAAAGCGGCAATCATTTGCACTTCAAAACCAGTTTGATTTTGAAGTGTAAATGATTGCCGCTTTAAAAAAACTGGAGAGTTCTCACAAAATCTCTCACTTTCTGGATCTCTCATCCTATTAAATCTCACCCTATATCTTTAATATTTTAATTACATTTCATTTATTTTATTTTTAATTAATCTTTTTATTTATTTTCATCTCTGTTTCTAAAGCTTTGGCTTCCTCTCAATAATTTCGGTACTTGTTTCCTAGCACGGCGCCCGTCGGGGTTGATCGCATGCCTTAAGTTAAGGTACTTAAGGCATGCGATCGACGCGATGGACCCGATTTTATGTCAATTACCAGCTTAATTTGCCGGTAAAGACAAAATCGCGTTGATCGCGTCTATCGCGGCCCATTATAAAGGGGTGTGATGCGACCGACGTGATCAACGCGATTTTCCCATAGAGAACAATGTTAAATGATTTTTAAAGTTAAAATCGGGTTGATCGCGTCAGTCGCGGCCCATTATAATGGGCCGCAAAGGGCGGCGGTACGCGTCCTCCGACCTTTTCATACTCCCACCATCCACGTCGGCGTGGAGTTGTTTTTATATAGTGTGGCGAGCGCAGCGAGCCACCGAGCCCGGAGCGTGGCGAGCGCAGCGAGCCCCACGAGGGGACGCGTATACCTGTGAAGTTATGTGCGGCCGCTCGCCACGCTTCGGGCTCGCCACACAATATAAAATCAACTCCACGCCGACGTGGATAGTGGGGGTATGAAAAGGTCAGAGGACACGTACCGCCGCCCCTCGCGGGCTTGCTGCACTCGCCACGCTTCGGGTTGGTGTCAATAGTGGGGTGTCGTTAACCAGGGGCGTAACTAGTACCGTGTGGGCCCCATAGCAAAATCTTTAAAGGGGCCCCTCCCCCATTGTCACTACAATACCCCTTAGAGGGGCAGGAGAGTTAGGGGAATGAGCAACAAATGGCTCTATGTATTTCAGCTCGCTGTGAATAACGATGGGAGTGAGCTCCTGGGGCTATTCAAATCAGTGAACTGTTAAGTCTGAGAATTCAAGTACTCGCGTGTGTACCGGTATTGTCCAACTAAGTGCTCTGCTGCAACGCTGTTTGTGCCGCACTAGGGCACAAAACAGCATTACTGAGATACAATAGTTTTGTGGGATTTTTGTTTGCACCCCTCCTGGGATGCAAGCAGAAAGCCACTAGTTGTACTTAGCAATGTGCTTATTTGAATTGCCCCAGGGAGCGCTCTCATGTTGCTACTCACAGTGCGATAGATTGAATTGACCCCAAAGAGTGTCAGAGAGAGGAGCATGTAAGAGAGAGGGGTGGCCAAGAAAAGAGGGGGGGGGGGGGGCTTCATGGAAAAAAAGGGATAGATAGAGTGTGTAAGAGAGAGAAAGGGGGAGGAGCAAGATATAGAGAGATATGAGCTGGAGTGAGAGAATGCCCGAATGAGGGAAAAAGAAAGAGGGGAGGAAGAGAGAGTGAGAAAGGGGGAGAGACGGAGTGAGAGAGCATGTTGGGGAGATAGGGGGAGAGAAAGGGTGGCAGATAGTGAGAGCGGTGCCACGGAGAGAAATAGGAAGAGAAAGGGAGTGAGAGACGATGTCACACAGACAAAGGGTGCCAAGGAAAGGGGAGAGATGGAGTGAGAGAGGGTATCGGGGAGAGAAAGTGAGAGAGAAGTAGAGGAAAAAAGGGGGGAGGGATTTGAGGATGCCAGGGAGGTTATAGGAGAGGAGGGGAGGACGGAGAAGATTAGAGGAGGACAGGGGGAGAAGGGAGGACTGCGGATTAAAAACTTGTGACAGCCACTCACTCACCATGCTTCCTTTGCCCCAGTGCTGTGTGACAGTGTACCCAGTGCTGCTCATGCACCGGGCATTCCTCTCCTGGACGCACTGTCTCCTCCTGCTTCAGCTCACTGCGCCGGGTCTTTCTCTCCCCGGCGCGGCCTTTCCTGCTCCGAGTCCCGCACGCCACGCCTCCTCCCTAGTGCAGTCACAGTGTCCGTCTCCTCCTGATGCTGCTCATGCGCCGGGGTTTGCTCTCCGGTCCCCGGCGCGTTGTCTCCTTCTCTGTCCAGCTTACAGCGCCTCCCTCTCCACGGCGCAGTCACCTGGTGCCGCTCACCACGCTGGGACTACCTGTCCCCGTGGCGAGGCGCTATCTACTCCATTGCTCACATGTTAAATGCACAGCGGCGGGGGGGTTTAAATAATCAAAAGGGTGCAGGCTGCAGGGGATTGCCTTGGGGCCCCCCAAGCCGTCGGGCCCCATAGCAATTGCATCCCCTGCACCCTCCATAGTTACGCCACTGTCGTTAACAATGGAGGACATTTCACCCATCAGGGGGGGTTTCCTATCTAAATGGGGGGTTTTGGGGCTTTTTACATTAAATTCAATGTAAAATTGCGGTCTCAGGGAACATTTTACATTGATTCTATTGTAAAAATCGGGTCGCAATTTTTGCGGCCCCGATCAATACAATTAAAATTGGTGGCACCGTGCTAGGAAACAAGTACCCTAATTTCTATAAACACTTTAGTATATTCACTGGTGTGCTACTCTGGGCTTTCTAGCTTATGCTGGATTTTTGGGGTGCCGCACACTACATCTAGATGTACTGCTAGGGACCCCCAATATACAGAGAAGCCTTGACGTTGGCTTGGGGGCATACACAGAGCATATACAGAGCTGTAGTGGCTCTTACCCGTTTAAAGACCCGTTTACAAATACCGGGTCATTACCCGCTTAGGCAGTGGGAAAGCAGCATAACAAAGCGGCTTTAACCCTCTAATCCTATTGCTACAAATTGCTACATTGAGATTAAAATGTTTTGCTTGGATTGCAACATAATAACAATTGCCCTAGTAACACTAAAGCCTCTAGTGGGATAGCTATACTGTTTCATTTATAGAAGCTAAAGAAAATTAGCCATAATATTAACAATTATATATCGTTATATGTTGTTGTGTATAATATGTATATGAATTTATTTATTTATTTTTTAGTTGCTGATAAGTGTGTATGATATTGCATGTATTTGTAAAATTAAGATATATAAAATATATAAAATAACATTTTGGTATATCTCAAATTTGTTTTCTTTTCTCTGGTATACCTGCATATAAGGGTTGAGTATTTCCTTAATTGACAGCTGCATACTGTGATTAAGGAGGTAATTCAAGTTGCTTCGTTCACCCCGTGCAATAACCAGTTATGCGCATGTGCAGGCTCCGCTTGCCAACGGATGCGATGACTTGCCTAATCGCCGGACCGTTCACACGTAGCAGGGCGTGGGGCGGCGGACATGGTCACGCCTACGGGAATGCCCAGCATTTCATGAGCATTCAATGCAAATGCTGGGCATTCCCATGCTAAAGGTACCATGACGCGGGTGCCTGGGGTGGGCAGCTGATGTCACCGGAGGTTAGCTGCCCTCCCTGTTCAACTAGCAGGGCGCCGCAAATCTGAGTCACAAGAAAGTGACTTATATTTGCAATGGTCAGTGATCATCGAGTGATTTCGGCCCAGTAGGCAAGGCTGCAAATGGATATTTATGTCAACCAGAATGACCTCCTAAACACAGATCTGCGTTAAGTCATCCACAAAATCAAGTCTACCAAGTAGGTTGGAGAAGCATGGGAGCTGAGAGATGGGAATGTAGTTAGAAAGAGATTTTAGATTTAGGCTTGTGTTTTTTCAGAATGGGAGTAATAACTGCATGCTTGTACAGAGAAGGAGAGAGGGAGAGAGGGAGAGAGAAAGAGAGAAAGAGAGAGAGAGAGAGAGAGAGAGATTACAGATTTTAATTAAGTTTGGAATAAGCACTGGAAACTTGCTGACTTGTGAGGGTATAGGAATCAAGAGGAGAGGTAGTGGAGTAGGAGGATCAGAGTTTTGACACGTCATACTCACTTGTGGGATTAAATGAGGAGAAAGTGCCAAATGGTTCAGGAAGGGAAGTGAGTAAGTTACTGGCTGAGGAAGAGCATTCGTTTTTCATCTTGGATTTTATCAATATTGTCCTTTAAGAAGGAAGCAAGTTCTATCTATTAGTATCTATTATTTAGGTGCGCACTCTAGTTATGTCCCGACTATGACTGTAATATACTGATTCTACAGATTCTCGTGAACACCCGCATGAGCACCTCCATATCCAGCAAGTTTGAAACAATCAGTGTCCCTGCAAAAATGCTTTCTCTTTCTGATATGACATTTTTTAGCACACAAAGTTGCCTCTAGTTGTCAGTGGTGGTACTTACAACTTGCGTGGTTGTCTATACTGATTAGAAGAGTTAGCCAGTTAGTCAAGTTATTTTTTTAGTGAAAAAGACAAAAATGGTAACAGAGTTTAGAAAAAATGGAAGAAATGGGAATAGCTTTGTAGAAGTTTTTGATGGTTTAATTCCTGTATATTATTTTCTCATAGCTCTTTTGAAACTTTTATCCTGAGTTGTGTGTTTACCTTTGGTGATACAAGAAATCCCCCACTGTTTGATTGTGTAAATCATACCTCTATCCCTTGTTTACAGCTAATTATATAGATTTTGCTACATTCACTGGATAAAATATAAAGTTAATGCTTGATTGCTAATAATATAGTGAATGTAAAATCAGTGAATTTTGCTACGTCTGGGTAAAAGTACCAGTTAGTCAATGTTGCAAATTGCAATGAAATGAACCAGCCCAGAGAATAGCAAGGAATTTCATTAGACGTCTATTATGTGAATAGCTTTCACTTACCAGTCACCTTTTCGCTTCTAATTGAAATTATTGGCTTGATATCAGAGGAAATGGACTACATGTTAATGCTCAATTCATTTTAGTACCGGCTGCTCATTTAAAGATGTAAAGCTTTTCTTATGGTGCCCATACTATGCAATTTATGCCCTCGGAGAAGTCGCATACAATCCCCCTCCAGCTGCCCAGGCTGTGGCAGTATCGCATGCAATATATGTATGATCTTCGGGTCTGATCCATCAGATGTCAGACACATCCGATTTGGTTCTGATCTCAGCCCAGAATCGGGTGAAATCAGCCCCAAATCAGACAAGTGTACGGGGACCTTTAAACTTAGTCGAGAATAACTAATTATAATCCAATCCAAACAATTATGAAACTCTACACAGATTATAGTATAAATAGGTTTAGTACCATGTTTGGCCAAAAATGCTTGCCTGTCCACCATGTTAAGGGGGATGCAGTTATAATCCCGGCGGTCGGAATCCCGGGGTTCAAAATCCCGACCGCCGAAATCCCGGCACTTTCTCCCTCTATGGGTGTCCACGACACCCATAGAGGGAGAACAAATTAGTGTGCCGAGTGTAGCGAGGCGCCGGGCGTGACGATCCACGTCCCCCCCCCCCTTGTTGGGATTCCGACCTCAGGGATTTCGTATCAAACCCGTTAAGGGTAACCTCATCATATTAGTTCCTTACATCCCTATTACTTACACAATATCCACATTATGCTATATATGCTACTTACAGTACTGTAATGCTCATTTTAATATAAAGACAGCAGTTAAATGACCTGCACAAATTAAAATCACCTTAGCGCAGATGGGAGGGGTGCTAGTAGGAATGCCAATCCCAGGGCATCCCGAGTTTAGCCTCCCTCTTAAAAAAAGATGCCCCCCAAAACCGGCCACTGCACACAATCATGTGACTGGTAGTGTGGGAGTGCTGTGGTGTGGCCAGGAGCAGTGCAGTGAGATCGATAGTGCCGCAGTGCTGCCGGTAGGCTGCGCAGACTGACCTCTGACTACAGTACATCATGCTGTGCAGAGCATCTGGGTACAGGGGCAGCCTGACAGCATCTGAGCAAGTGCTCAGACGTTGCCTGGTATTAGACTGTGCAGCCCATTCCGGGATTGAAAACTCAAATCCAGGCAATTTTAGTGCAAATCCCGGGATCCCGCTGACCCCGATCCTGGGATTGGCCACCCTAAGTGCTATTACCAGGCATAGCTATACATCTGCATTTTCTTTTTTTCTGCATGGCACTCCAAGTGTTAGCATGGAAGCGCTTCTTATTATGTTTAAGATGAGGTATACAGTATAGTTTCTCTTACCCTTTTCCCCTGTTTTCCACCACTGCCAGTGACAAACAAAGGCTTCCTACAGGAGGATTTTTAGTTGCCTAGTTTTAGTTCGTGTGTGGTGAGCCCATGCAGGGGAATACTGTAAAAAGCACATACTGTAAATAGGCAAAATTTGCCTCACTCGTACAAGTGCAATGTACAGGGACAGCGATCACAGTACACTGTTAGATGCAGCAGTAGCGCTAGCATGCCTGAGCTGAATATTTGTCTGTGAATGTGAAATGGAGTTCTCTGTGTTCATAAACGTATAATGATATATATATATATATATATATATATATATATATATATATATATATCATCAGACAACTCACTAGCAATAAGAACACTCTGTACAGCTTATTCCATGATTGTGTTGAAAACTCATAGATATTCATATTGTGGGATCTGTACCCTCGACATGTCTGTGAACATCTGACATGACCGGATGTCAGCTGCCCGCCCATTTCAGTCAGAGAAGGCATGCATATATAAGTGACCTGAGAGTCACTCTATATATACGTGCACGCACCAGATCTTTTGATGGTCGGCGTTCGATGGTGGGTGTTCCCATGCAGCCTATGAAAAGTTCCTTATTAATATGCTTAAAGCTGAGTACACATTAGATGACCTGCAAACGATGTGATGTTGTCAAGTATTTTCCTTGAACTCATGGAAAGAGGACATAAAGAGCATACATACACACTGTGCAATCTTACAAATATATCTTCAGTGGCCACACCCAGGAGTATGCTAACTCCTGTACGTTGGGGGTGGTATAACACACCGACAGTCGGGATTCCGACAGTCATTAGCGTGAGGTCGGAATCCCGACTGCACAGCGGGGGGAGAGCAATGAAACGCCACACTGCGGGCACGGTGGTGAGCTGCGCTCGCCACCTATTTTATTCTCCCTCTATGGGGGCCATGGACCCCCACAAGGGAGCAGTCGGGATTCCGACGTCGGAGTAATGACTATCGGAATCCCGACTGTCGATGAGACGTCTGGCACCCCTGTACGTTAACAATACATACAAATATTCCAAACATGCATTGACAGACTGGATGATTTACATTATTTGTTGTTCAGAACCTGTCATTATTGTCCACATCGTAGTTTGTACACACAATGGCCCTTATTCAGATCTGATCACAGTACAAATATGTTCTCAAAATGGGCAAAACCATGTGCACTGCAGGTGGGGCAAATGTAACGTGCAGAGAGAGTTAGATTTGTGTGAGTTATTTTGTTTCTGTGCCGGGAAAATACTGGCTGCATTATTTTTACACTGTTATATAGATTTTAAACACACCCCACCCAAATTTAAATCTCTGCCCCAACAAATTTGTACTGCGATCAGATCTGAATAACGGACATTCTCTTGCCACAAAAGGTATTGTAGATTTGTTCATTTTAGAGCTACATTACCAAAACCTTGTGTGTTTAGATTACTTATTGATAGAATATACAACCTTGGGATGCTGAAAACAAGGGAGTCCTATATCGTCTTTGCTTTAGTACCTAGATCTAATTTTAATTTTACTTGTGAAAGAACTACACAGAACTCAGCTGAATAAAAGCCATTTTGATTTAAAATTTCTTTTGAGACCTGTAATAACTTACATTTCCTGATCCAATCTTGGCAAGAAGAAAATAAAAGGCTATGAAAGGTTTCACTGATTCAAATAAAAATGAATCAAGATAAATTCAAGCAAAGTATCAAAGAATGATCGCATAGCTTCTTGTACCAATTTAAGTTGAAAAGATTAACAATAGTCGTGGATTTTCCATTCTTGTTCAAATAAATTCATTTTTTATTGTCTTTTATTTTAAAATTACAGTAATTTAAACACTGTACTCTGTTACTATTTAAAAGACTGATTTAGACTTGTAGTAATTTAACATGTCAGGCCTTATTTTCAAGCAGCTGTGAGATTTGTTTGTGGATTATAGGGTTAAAAATGAGTTGTTCACAAAATGGTCAGAAATTGTTCTGGACAAGTAGTGTATTTTAATCCACATAAAGGGCCTTATTTTGGTTCACTCTTAGAAGCAAATTCCTTCTTAGATGGGTAAAACCATGTGCGCTGCAGGGGGGCAAATGTTACATGTGCAGAGAGAATTAGATTTGGGTGAGTATTTTGTTTCTGTGCAGGGAAAATACTGGCTGCTTTATTTCTACACTGCAATATATATCTCACTTTGAAGAAAAACCCCACCCAAATCTAATTCTATCTGCACATGTTATATCTGCCCCACCTGCAGTGTACATGGTTTTACCCATCTAAGAAGGATTTTGCCTATAAGAGTGAACCAAAATAAGGCCCAAAGAGAGGCTGCATGTATACCTGAATATGCTTCCGGATTCCCATCAGCAGAGTGTTTGCATAGGGATGCGGTCAAAATCTTGACATTTTGGGATCCTGACAGTCAGAAGACTGGAGGTAAGTACAGGGGTTGGGGGTTAGGGAAGGTTAGGGTTAGAATGTTGAAGGATTGGGCTATTGGTTTCTAAAGTAAGGGGTAGGATTAGGGTGGGTGTGGCATAGGAGCCCGACAGTCATTAGCCTGACGTCGGGATCCCGACAGCGGGGGAGCACAACGAAGACCCTTGTGGGCTTGCTGCTCTCACCACACTGCGGGCACAGAGGGGGAGAGATGAAGCATAGACAAATTACTGCCTTGCCTCAGGTGACGAAAATCCTAGTTTCAGACCTGCTATCGCAAAGCTTCTTGGCAAGTCCTCTCTGAACAGTTATTGATTTTATTCCCCATAATAGTGCTACTACAGTACTTCATTTTCGGAACCAAAGTAGTTTCTTAGGTAATATTCTGTATTACAGTATTGCACTAGTTTATTTTATAAAACATCATACAGTAGCTCCCTAGTGTACATTATGTCTCATTACAGGACTATCAAAACACATTACGACATACAGGGCGGAATTCAATCCGGGATTCGGATTGTTGGAATGTTGGAATCCCAGGTCGTTTTTGCTCTGCTTGACAGATACTAGATAGGTGATAATGCAATGTTACACTTGTCGAGTGTCAAAAAGTGGGCATGTTGCCAAAAACAGCTGCGGATTGTCGAAAAACGTTGAAAAAGTTAATTAGTTAATTAGATCCGACTTGTTTTAAAGTCTGATCTGTTTTGTCGTAATCTGCCTTCAATGCTGTCAAGAATGGCATTGAATAGGTGGCACCCGTTATTTCCCCTGTCGGAAATAGCAACCAAGATTGAATACACCCCCACGTTATTCCCAGCTCATATTGTGTCACATTATGGCTCATATAGGGCCAGATTCTCTAAGCTTCAAAAGTGATAAAATAGAGAGTGATAAACAGCCAGCCAATCAGCTCCTACCTGCCATGTCACAGACTGTGTTTGAAAAATGTCAGACAGGAGCTGATTAGCTGGCTGTTTATCACTCTCCTTTTTATCACTTTTGAAGCTTAGAGAATCTGGCCCATTGTGCTGCATTAGAGTGTCCTCCATTTCAAATGATGCCATGTTACAGTGCCCCAGTTCATATTATGCCACACTATTGTGCCTCTGCATTATACTGAGCAGATAAAATCATGATATATTACAGTGCCCTCCAGTTCATATTTTGCAACATTTCAGTGGCATCCAGTGCAAATGATGCCACATTGCAGTGCCCCATTGCTAGAATAACATCCACTACATACTCCTCTGACTAAAAGATGTAATGCCACACAAGTCAGGCAGGATCAGACCCAGTTGGTTAGCAGGACAATCTGTGAGACTGATGCAACTTTATATCCTGGATCCAGGCCCTCCTAAGCCTCTGGGCCCCATAGCAATGGCCCCCCTTGCTGAGCAACTGTATGCATTCCCAAAAGGGAGATAGCATAGCAGCAGGCAAGAGACAGCAATGGGGAAGGTAATATTGGTCTTATAACTGTGCTAAACTTACTGCATCTTACTGGTGCTTGGCCAAAACAGCGTTCTGACCACATATTCCAATTTGTTTGACTTTGGGAGGAGTGGATTTTAAAAAGTGGTGGTCCCAGTTGAGCATTTCACAGTTCCATAACTAGGAGTTGAGTTTTCAACATACTTTATATCGCTGTAGATCTCCTTTACGTGGTGCACAGCAAAACCATTGGATATATGATGTATTTTCTGAGAAATGTGTTTTCACTGTTGAAAGGGCGTAAATCAAAAAGTATACCGCCTGTCATTTTGGCTTTTAGGAACATGAAGTATATACTGTTCAGCTTTTGGTCAGCAGTGGAAATTCTCAGAAATTGTCTGTCAATAATAGAATCCAATAGAAAAGCTCACAGTTGTGAGAAATAAGCAGAAAACTATTTCAACATGAGTTATAAGTAGTATTGATTTATCAGATGTTATATGGTTTTAGTGGTACACAAGATATTGTCAGCTGTAATGGGTAGCCTCTTCTTACTGCCTCTCTCTGCAGTTAATTTGGATGTGTTGTGATTTGCCTTTTTCTATCCACTCCGCTTTGATGTTTTAGATTGCCTTTTCCATCTGTTTCTTTCAGATCTATCTCAGCTTCCAGTTGTATTACCGGCATTGTAACAGCATGAAAATGTCTCTTATTTTTTCAGGAAATGCTCATCAAGAATTAGGAACTGCATTTCATTCATTGGGAAATAGCTGCAGTTTTCAGAGGGTACTTTTCAGATGGAGAACAGGCAGGCTCACTTACTTGGGCTTTTGACTTCTATTGTGTTGGTGCAAATGTACAGGTATATGTAACTTTTCTTTTCCATGTCATTTCACTATGCTATGATCTAATCACATTTTACAGAGAACATAAATCGTACTTGCCTACTTTTGAAAACTAGTTTCACAAAGATTATAGTTCTCTATTGCCCTACTCGCGTCCTCTCTCCTCCCACTCTTGTCATTTCCCCCTAATGGGCACTGTAGTGACAATGGGGCAGGGGGTCGCTTTGAAGATTTTGTTATGGTGCCCACATAGTAGTAGTTACACCCCTGCCCCCACCAAGTGCCCTCCGCCACCAATATCGGTGTCAGTGGTGATCATTTAATGTAAATGGAGCTTACGTTAGAGTTAATGGATTTGATGGTTTTATGATTGACATTAAATATATAGTCTAGAGTGAATAATGCTGCACAGACAATCTACATTATCTTAGTCAGGTGTAGCCAACTCCAGTCCTCAAGAGCTACCACAGTTCATGTTTTCCAGACCACCTAGCAGGTGCACAGGTGCACTCATTACTCACTGACACATTACAAAAGATCCACAGGTAGAGATAATGACTTAACTTGTGATTCTGTGAGGAGACCTGGAAAATGTTAATTGTTGGTAGCTCTTGAGGACTGGAGTTGGCTACCCCTGATGTAAGTACTCAGATGTACATTCATTCTATACCGTACTCTCCTACCCTCCTGCAAACTGCGGGAGACTTACGATTTTCAGGGTAGTGTCATGCAGGGCCGGCGTCACCACTAGGCAGCTCTAGGCATTTGCCCAGGGCGCCGGCACCTGGAGGGCGGCAGTTCGCCCCTCACCCCCAGCATGTGCATTTAGCTGGCGGCGTCGGCGTCCCTGCAGTGCTGGTGCGGGCAGGGGTGTCCGTGCAGCGGGGGTACCTGCGGCGCTGTCACTGTGTATAAAGCTGCTGCTGGCGGCGGCGGCGGGGTCCCTGCAGTGAATAGAGAATAACTAGCGCTATGCGGCGGCGCGGGAAGCGCTTCTGGGTTTGAAAACACTTGCCGCATGCTGATTGGCGCTAGTTATTCTATATTCACTGCAGGGACCCCACCGCCCCCCGACAGCAGCTTTATACACAATGACAGCGCCGCAGGTACCCCCGCGGCACGGACACCCCTGCCCGCTCCAGCACCTGCCCGCTCCAGCACTGCAGGGATGCCGACGCCGCCAGTTTTATAATACAGGTACCACCCCCCCACGCCCGGGCACTGGGGCGCCCCCACCCCGACTCGCCTGGGGCGCTCCGGTGCCTTGCGCCGGCTCTGGTCTCATGCAGCCCTGGAAGGATAGGTGACTATTCCGCAAACTGCCCAGTTCCTTGTGAAGAGTAAACATTTCTAAATGAAAGCGCATGTATACCAATGTATGAAATTTATTAAAGGAACAATATTAAAATGATGTTTATAAGCAATCTTGGATAAAACTAATATATAGCGTACCCTTGGGCAATGTCCCTTAATTTAGTGTAGATGTCCAGAGACTGGCGTGCACCACAGTGTCTATTTTAAATTCTGGGACTGCTAAAAGTCAATAATCCTTTGTAAAGTGAGACAATATTATGATTATTGTAGAACAAGATATCTCACCACTTGTTGCTCCTTAAAGTTAGGATACTGGTTTGCGGGCATTAATGTTCTTGTAGTTCCACGCACTTATGATGTTGAAAAGGTCTCTGGCCCGGAGCTTACCGGACCTAGGCAGTACTTGGTGGGACGTTTTTAAGGCTCCAATAGATGTCTGCAGGGTGCGCTCCTCAATAACAGGTGTTAGTAGAACGCCGTGTCTCGTAAGGTTTTATCAGCCGCCTGCAGATAGAAGCCCTCAGCGCCGCACATAAGGTGGCTGATGGGTGCTGGATTGACGAGTCGGACAGGACTGCCCCTACCGCCGGGAAAATGTTTGATGACCACGGCTCGGGATATCGACCTGTAGTGCTCTGTGTGTAGCAGCAAGGGTGGAGATAAAGTTTCTATATAGCCCAAGGGGGTGCAGGGCTCTTTCCTTGACGCGTTTCTCCATCATAATATTGTCTGACATTACAAAGGATTATTGACTTTTATCAGTCCCAGAATTTAAAATAGAGACTGTGGTGCACACCAGTATCTGGACATTGACACTAAATTAAGGGACATTGCCCAAGGGTACGCTATGGGGGAAATTTACTAATATGATTTCGTAGAAAAAAATTAGTATTTTCCTAGGAAAATACAAATTTGTTGGATGTATTCGTATTTTTGGCATTTACTATGCCAAAAATACAAATATTCGTATTCATATTGATGGGACATTCGTATTTGTATTTACAAATACGAATGTCTACACCATCGATAGAATACGACAGGAATCACCATTCAAAAGAATGGGGGTTCCTGATTTACTAAGCAGCCGTATTGAAAATACGTCTGCTAATTAGTATAAAACTGCCACGAATATACGGCAGGAAAATACACTTTATTTTCCTGTCATATTTGGCAGAAGCCTGCACGGATCAGTCAGATCCGTGCAGGCTTTAGTGATTAAAAAATTGTAAAATAAATAAATTTAAAAAAAAACAGCGTGGGGTCCCCCCCAGAGCTGTAACCAGCACCAGGCTGAAAGAGCCAGGGCCGGTAATTAAAAATCAGGGAACCCGACAAATAGGGGTTCCCCGATTTTTAACAACCAGCCCCAGGCTCCAGGTCCGGGGCTGGTTCCCAAAATGAGTAGGGGTCCCCCGTATTTTAAGAACCAGCCCTGGAGCCCCAGACTCTAAGACCCTGTAGTCCCGGACCCCCGACTCAGCAGACCTGAAGCCCCGGACCCCGGGACCTACCTATGGGCTCAAGATAGGTAAGTATCAGTATGTGTGTGTAATGTATGTATTAAAGTTTTATTTTTCTGTGTTGTCAGGGTGTGTTTATTTAACTATTTTTTTACTGTGGAACTACAAGTGCCAGTGGGCCCTTTAATACCCCGGATGCTGGGACAAGTGGTTCTCCAAGTCCCAGCTTGTGGGGGAGGCTTGCTGGGACAGTTTAAAACAATAGTTTTTAAATCTATTTTTTTTACACTGAAATCAGCCCGGTGGCCACCGCTCCAGGGCCACCAGGGACAGCACCAGGCTTCAGCCTGGTCAGGTAAGTCCTGGAGGGGGGACCCCTTCATTGGGGGGGTCCCCAATCCCCCAGGGCCCCTGCCAGGCTGATCGGTCAGGGGGTTAATGCTTTGGCCGGAGGGACTTGTATAAAAAGTCTCCCCCCGGCTGTGGTATTACCATGCTGGCTGGTTTGGCCTGGGGCTGGTTCTTAAAATACGGAGGACCCCTACTCATTTTGTCCCCCGTATTTTGGGAACCAGCCCTGGGCCTAGGGCTGGTTGTTAAAAATCGGGGAACCCCTATTTCTCGAGTTCCCTGATTTTTTATTACCGGCTCCGGCTCTTTCAGCCTGGTGCTGGATACGGCTGTGGGGGGGACCCCACGCCGTTTTTTTATTTGATCTATTTTTCAATTTTTTTTACACACTGCAGCCTGCACGGATCTGACTGATCCGTGCAGACTGCCTACACTAATTCGTATTAGCGGCCGTATATACGGCCAGCTAATACGAATTAATACGACATCGGAGGGTTACAAAGCAGTCGTATTTGCTTTGTAAATCCCCCTCCGGAACACGACTTGGCATACAACGTATGCAGTCGTAGCCATTCATATTAAGAATACGAATGCAACTTTTTGCATTCGTATTCTTAGGGCAGTATTCAATGAGGATAATTTTCCCTGTTTCATGGCGAATTTGTGCTATTTTCGCAATAGAAGGTGATTTTTTTGTGTCAGAAAGTGAATCACCCTATTCAACAGGCACTTCTCGCCGTCTTTCTAAGTGATTTTCGCCATGTAGCAAATCGCCATCTTTTCATGGTGAAGTGGAAAGTGAACTTTTAAAATAGAGTTGTTGTTGTTTTACATTTGGTGTAAAAAAATCAGGAATTTTATTCTGAGAAGGGGCATGCTATTTTTATTCATGTGCTTATAGCACATGAATATATATTTAATTTAAAAATATATATATATTTATATATACAGTAGCAGGGGGTCGGGAGCAGAGAGCCATTAGATATTCATATATTCACTGCTCCCGATCATAACATATGCACGATCGGGTGCAGTGAATACCCGGTCCCCTGCTGGCTCTCCCGGGGGGCAGCCTGTGCTGCCTGGATCCCGGGGAGCCCACCTCCCCCCCACATACGTTCTGGGGCAGACAGGGAGACGTCCATCTCCCTGCCTACCGCCATCCTCATGCTCCCTGTGGCGTCCACCGCAGGGGTTCACATTCGCGGTCAGGGGCAGTGAGCCCCTGCCTCATTGAATACTGTGGCAGCGAGGGCTGGCAGTGAGTGCTCCAGCCCTCCGGAACACGGCGAATGTGCAGTGAATCCTAAACAGGATTCGCTGAACATCGTGATTAGGGACATTGAATTCTGCCATTAGTAAATTTCCCCCTATATATTAGTTTTATCCAAGATTGCTTATAAACGTAATTTTAATATTGTTCCTTTAATAAATTTCATACATTGGTATACATGCGCTTTCATTTAGTAATGTGTATTCTGTAATATTGTTGTTTTTTTGTTGAGAGCTGCATATATATACCAATTCAAAGCACCCCAGTGAATTGGGATATATATCCACCTAAGAAATTTATCTGTATATTTTTTTAAATCTGCGCCTGGTTTTTTAGTTCTTTCTCCTTGTGAAGAGTGCAGGATGATGATAAAAGCAGGGAATACATAGCAACAGCGCAGAGGGGGCAGGGCTAAAAGATGGGAATGATGTCATTTAGCCCTGATCTACTAATGCACCAGTGACATAACAATGTGGCCCTGCCCCCCAATGTGAAGTACTGCATCCCCTTTCCAGGCACATTGAACTGTGCAAAACCATGTGCACTGCAGGTGGGCAGATGTAACATATGCAGAGAGAGTTAGATTTGGGTGAGGCGTGTTCAAACTGAAATCTAAATTGCAGTGTAAAAATAAAGCAACCGGTATTTACCCTGCACAAAAAAAAATATTGGTTCTGGTTGATATGCTAAAAGGCAATAGCTTGAATGCTATTGGTCAGCAAGCAAATGATCAACACAAGCAATACGTCAACCTGGCAATGGTGGACACATGAATAGATCAACATGAGTTTCTTAATATTTCTTTTTTTCTTAGAACTTTTTCATACTTTATGATCCAAGTGGACTACAATTGAGAAGGGTAAAGTATGCTGGGTGAAACAAGGCACCATAATGGAACCAGGGAGATCAAAGTGTTGCACTAATTGGAGCGCCATATTGACAGATAATATAATGACACCAAAAACCATGATAAATCTCATGTTGGGCAGTACGGATAGTGTAATGGTTAGTATTACTGCCTCACAGCGCTGGGTTCGATACCCACTATGGTCCTAACTGTGCAGTTTCTATATTCTCCATGTACTTGCTCCGGGTACTCCGGTTTCCTCCCACAATCCAAAAATATACTGGTAGATTAATTGGCTCCCAAAAAATTAACCCTAGAATGTCTGTGTGTACATGTACTGTAGATTGTAACCGCCACTGGGGCAGGGACTGATGTGAATGTTCAAATATTCTCTGTAAAGAGCTGCGGAATATGTATGCGCTATATAAGAAACTGTTAATAAAAAAATAAAAAATAAATGTTTATCTTTTCCAGTGTTGACCATGTCGACCTAATTATTGTGTAAACCTATTCCCATGTTGAATTTTTCCCAGTGTCGACCTTTTTACTATGGACGATTCGTGAACTGTTGACCTATACATTTTTAACCTTATAATCACACACACAAAAAAACATAACCCACCTAATTCTAAATATCTCTACACAATACCTCCGCCCCACCTGCCATGCAACAGTTTGTCCCAGTTGTGTGCTTTTTTCTTTGCTAACAAAGTTGAATGAGGCCCAAGATTCAGATATGATAAATGTGTTGATATTCAGTAGCCATAATGGCAGACTCAAAACTTTTATTTTGAGACACACTTGATTAGAATAATACATCAATATGAACTGAAAATTTTAAAGCATACGCTAGTAGTCAATACAATTAAAAACAATAATCATGAAAAGTTTCAGAAAATCAAATAGTAATAATGTAACTACTCAGCAAGTCAGAGACAGAGGTTACAATAAACAAGTGGATCTACAGTATGTAGATCCATGTTCCCTAGTTAACTCCTTTCAAATCAAAGTGTGACAGCTAAGGACCCCGAGTCCATAGAACAATACATCATCTCATTGTGATTGTACAATATAATTATCTCTGTACGGTAGGCAGTCCCTGGGTCAACAATGTCTAGGCTGACAATAACTAGGTTGCCCACCAATGGTTGACAGGGACTAGGTCAAAACCTTGAAATGGTCGACATACCATAGGTCAAGGTGTCGACCTAGTCATTGTCGACTATTAGTGGTTGACCTAGTGATTGTCAACCTAGACATTGTCTATCTCTTATACCATAATCCTCTGTACTGTATATCAAATGCATATTAAGTAATGCTAACAAATTACCAGTGGCACATGGTTGTATGGGAGGGATACAGGGACATCGGCATGTTGGTCAACAGTCATTAGGTCGACATGCATTTAGGACGACGTGAGTCTAGGTCGACATGCAGGAAGGTCGACATGAGTCTAGGTCGACATGGGTTCGGTCGACAGTGTCATTAGGTCGACAGGGTCATTAGGTCGACATGGGCTAGGTTGACAGTCAAAAGGTCGACATGGGGTTTTTTGCAAATTTTTTGAGCCAACATGCAGTATTTTATGTCCTACCATCCACTAGGGTGTGGAGGGAGAATAAAATAGTGTGCCGAGCATAGCGAGGCACCGTGTCCGAAGCATGGCGAGCGCATGCGGTGCTATGGTTCAGTGTCCATGTTGACTGTGTTGACATTCGGGACAAGTTTTTTTTAAAAACCCCATGTCGACCTTTTGCAATAAAAAACATTGGTACTCTTTACCTAGAACGGCGCCCACGATGTCCATCGCGGTCATCGGGGGTAAAAAATCGCGGCCATCGCATGCACTAAAAAAACGGGTGCGACGCGATGCCTGCGATTTCCCATAGGGATCAATGTTAAAAGTGTGATTGGACGCGATTTTACTGTTCAATGCCTCAATGCCCGCGATTTTTCCATAGGAAACAATGTTAAATGGGCCACAGAGCCCTAATAGTCCCCCTGAAGTCTGAAATGGCCCCCACAATTGTTAACGCCACCCCACGATCAACGTGAACCCGAAGCGTGGCGAGCGCAGCGAGCCCGCGAGGGGCGGCGGTACGCGTCCTCCAACCTTTTCATACCCCCACTATCCACGTCGGCGTGGAGTTGAGAATAGAATAGTGTGGCGAGCGCAGCGAGCCCGAAGCGTGGCGAGCGGACGCGGATACCTGTGAAGCCCGCGAAGGGACGCGTTTAACTGTGAAGGTATCCGCGTGTGCTCGCCACGCTTCGGGCTCGGTAGCTCACTGCGCTCGCCACACTATTCTATTCTCAACTCCACGCCGACGTGGATAGTGGGGGTATGAAAAGGTCGGAGGACGCGTACCGCCGCCCCTCGCGGGCTCGCTGCGCTCGCCACGCTTCGGGTTCACGTTGATCGTGGGGTGGCGTTAACAATTGTGGGGGCCATTTCACACTTCAGGGGGACTATTTGGGCTCTGTGGCCCATTTAACATTGTTTTCTATGGAAAAATCGCAGGCATTGAGGCATTGAACAGTAAAATCGCGTCCAATCACACTTTTAACATTGTCCCCTATGGGAAATCGCGGGCATCGCGTCGCACCCGTTTTTTAGTGCATTTGATGGCCGCGATGCCCGCGATGGGCGCCGTGCTAGGTAAAGAGTACCAAAACATTTGTTTATTGTGGTGCAGACATGATATCTGGTAAGTGTTGGGGGCTAGAAGTGACACTGACTTTTGTCTGGGCCTGGAAGAAATGCTGTGGCTGAAAGAGACACTGGGAGCTGGGCTTGGAAGAGCTATGGGGTGATGGATGTGACACGGGGGGAGTGTGGCTGGAAGTGACATAGGTGCATAGGGCAGGAAAAGGCACATTGGGGCTGGAGGAGACACTGTAGGCTCGGGCAGTTGTAACTTTATTTTGATAAAGATTTGTCACTTATTGTGGTGAAGACATGTGGGGAATAATAGGATGAGCGATTCAGAAAGTGGGAGATGGTAAGAACTCTCCAGTTTTTTGAAGCGACAATCATTTACACAGCAAAACCAGTTTCTCTTACTTTCTGATTAGCTCATCCTATTAAATGTCACCCATGATTTCATCCAGCATTACAGACAAACAGCAGAGAAGTTATGGCCTGGGCAGGCAGCCAGAGGAAGGTACAGTAAGTGATGGGGACTGGAAGAGACACTGACACTGGGATATTGCTTGGAGGCTATGGTAGGTCTGGAAGTAACGCTGACACTGAGGCTGGAAGTGACTGGGGCTGGAAGTGACACTGGGAACTTGGGCACGGAGAGACTGTGAGTGTGAGAGCTGGAGGGAGACTGGGGGCTGGCAGGACAGAGGAGTCTGAACATGAAGCAACAGTAGGGGCTAAGGGCCAGATTCTCTAAGCTTCAAAAGTGATAAAATGGAGAGTGATAAACACACAGCCAATCAGCTCCTACCTGCCATGTCAGAGGCTGTGTTTGAAAAATGTCAGACAGGAGCTGATTGGCTGGCTGTTTATCACTCTGCATTTTATCACTTTTGAAGCTTACAGAATCTGGCCCTGAGCCTGGAGAGGGAAGGAAGATAGAGAGACACAGAAGAATGAGACTAAAGAGGCAAAGTGGGTTTATTTACTAAGCAACATACAGTAGCAACAAATAATAATTTATTTAACACCTTGTACATGATATTTCATAGAGTCTGATTGGTTGCCCATAGCAACATCCCATCTTCAATATAACTCCCATTTTAGTAAATAAACCCCAGTGGGTGATTCAATTGAAGATAACTAGAGAGAAGTAGCTGGAGATTGTCCACAACTGGCAGCATTAGCGGAAAATGCTCAGGAACAGTAATCTTCCAAATTAGCAAATAAAGTTTAATAAACTACTGTTTAATTAGGGACGTTAGAAAAAGCACATTGTTTTCCACAGCACACTAAATTATGTCAGTAACCAGATTTAAAAACGACTGATTTAAGGGCCCTACAAATGCAGAGATTTGTGCCAGAGATTCATAATGGTCACAAAGTGACATAAAAAACTACACGTCATGACAAAAATAATGTTATATGGTATAGATAGCAATTTCCTAAAAAAACTTATAAATAAATAAAACACATTTCCTTAATAAATAAATGTTGGTGGCATAGTATGTCCCCCCTCCCCCAACCAAATAAACATTGGTGGCCAGTGGCCTTTAAACAGGAGGGAGAAGGAATTACCTGTAAGCTCCCCCAAGCAAACCAGCAGTCAGGAACGTTGGAATGCATGACAGGACAGTCCTGTGTCTGGGGAGATTTCAGTAGTCCTACATATCCCTTAAAGAGTAGGTTTATCTACAACTTTCTGACAGCTTCCTGGTGAAGTGGGCACAATGGGGAGATTTCAGGGGCATGCCATAGCCGACTTTTTATTTCTTCTCTTGGGGAGAAGCCCGGAGAGGAGACATGCGGCAGTGCTTCTGGGGGCAGGGCCAGAGCAAGATGTCATCAAGCCCCATCCCCATCCTTAGAAATGCTGCGATTTGCAGGTGTACGTAGAGGGGATGTGGCTAAAATTACATGATTTGCATATCTTTAGCCTGGCCCCCTCCGTGTACACCCATGAATGCCGGTATTTATCCGTCAGGGTAGGAGGGGTCCGTGGGGAATGCTCGGGTCCAAAGGAAGGCGGGAAGCTTGCTCACCCCTCCGGGAGGCTGGGAGGAGGACACAATGGTATGCCATAACTTTTGCTTGTGATGCCCCAAAGGCAGTTAACATGGCTCTGGCATCTTACTACCTATGGCCATTCTGAGAGACCTTACGATTTCTCAGAAGGTTAAAACAAGTTAGCTGAGCTTGATGTTTGAGTCTTCGTTCACAAGCAGTAGATCTGAGGCAATAGCGGGCTGGGCTGGGGGGCAGGGTGCCATATGCCCCCAGGCCAGTAGGATTTTAGCAACCTGGGCCAGGGCCAGCTGTGTGTACTTTCAACGGTGGGACTCGGGCATACCCGGCCACTCTGTTTGGATTACAAGGATGATCAGTGCGACCTTCCTGCAGTACCATCAGTCAGCTGTAGCAGTTGAGAATATATAGGGGAGGAAGGAAGAGATCCCCTTTGCTTTGCTGCTTCTTCTGGACACTGTCAGTCCCGTGTGGTGAGATGATGTGACAGCCTCCAGTAGCAGTAACAGCGGGTGTGGAGGCTGTCCTGTGCCCCTGGGGAGAGCGGAGCCGGGTTCCTCGGTGGCCTCGACTCGGCAGCAGTGGTAGGTGGCCTCATCCTTGGGAACTGGGGTTAGTATTATCTATATACAGGGCGAGTAATCACCGCACCCCATCACCTAAACCAATATCCTATATCCGGCATCTCGGAGGAGAGAATGTCCTGTCCTGCCCCCCCAGAGGCCACCTGCTTGTGTTGCCCCCCCTGGCTGAAATATGCAAGCCAGCCCCTGATCTGAGGCCTCTGCATACTGATCTCTTCTGTCTGTTAGTAGAGCTTGCTATAGAGAGTTTTTTGTACCCATATTTTTTTAACATGTAAGTAGCAAATAAGCGATCATTATGGAGGAGCTGCTGCATGGCACTTTGGGGGGTAGTGGGCTGATTGTAGTCACTAAACACCTCCTGCTAAATAATGTGATTCACAGATCCGCTGTAGAGGAATGACTAAATGATAAATATTTGCCCTTTTTAATCTCCTCATCCTGAAAAATCAGGAGTCTCTCACAACATGAGGGAGAGTAGGCAAGGAGCAAGTTTCAGCTCTGCATTAGACGTGCATGGGATGTAGACAGAGGGTTTTTCTGTAAATGATGTACATATCTTACTATTTACTTTGCTAAAATAAATTGGGTACCTCTGGTCTAGAAAATCTAGAACGAATACGTGTAATTAGGATTTTTTTAGCTGTTTTCTGCCATTCATATTTCAGTAAATCCTGCACATCTCTTTGTAAAAGATAACATTCTGTAACATGAGAGAGAGGGCGAGCGAGAGAGAGAGAGAGAGAGAGAGAGAGAGAGAGAGAGAGAGAGAGAGACAGTGAGAGAGAGAATTACATGTAATGTAAAGGGCTTCTCGGGGAAAGATCCAGATTCAAGACATTTTGACATCTCTCATAAGTAGAATTATCAGCTCTGGATCAAAGTCTCTAGCAGTAAGGCTTTTTCATCTTATCCTTTGAGTGACAGAAAACTTCAGGATTAATTCTTAGCACATTCTCTGAAACTGAGGAGACAATAGGCAAATTATTCATGCTTATCATAGAGCAGCTCCATATATAATTGGAGGATTGCTGAAACCTCTAGCTGCAGCTTCTGAAATTAAAGTGTTCATAATAGAGGAACGAGAAGGTTGAAAGTTTCTTGTAGCTCTAAGTTAGTATTAGGCTTCCATGTTAAACCACAGCTTCTGCATGATTTATATCTACGCTGTTGCTCTTTCTCCTTAAGGTGATCCCTTTCCTCAGCAACAGGGAAGGATAGGTAACAAGAAAAAGGAAAAGAGAAAAATGAAAGAAAAAAGCCATAGGCACATTGTTGGAAAGAGAAACTGATCACATTACAAACACTCGCCTAGAATACATTGTAGTTTTTCCTGTGGCAGACTCTTCCATTATAACACTGCAAACCATAATATATTGCAAGTCCAAGAGGCTAACTTAAAAAACAATAAAACCCTACAGTCACTAGGTCGATTGTCCTCAAAACATGTGGAAGTAGCTGTTAATGCATGTTTAAGGCAAACTTAGCAAGGGACTCGCATAGCACGGCATATCGCCCCCATGTGTACACACCATAAGCTTTTTCACAAGTGTATTTTGACTGATTTTAACAGAGTTTAGCAAGCAAACAAACTTGCATCTTATTTTGGATTATCATAGGTATGCTCACTCCTGATACTCGCAGGGTCCAATTTAAAATAACAACTATTGTGTTTTCTGCTCTGAAACACTCACAGCGAGTAAAAAAAATTAATAAATAATGATATCCCTCCGTTGGTCTCCACCACTCTTTGCACTGTGGAAAGGGCTATTGGGAGGCCTGGGGAATGCTTGGAGATTTAGTACTCCACCACTCTTATATAAAAGCCAAGGCTTGGGCCTTTCCTTTCCGCTGCATGTGGTCAATGGCATATTGGCTATTTTATGATAGTCTGCACTAAATCTTTCATTATTATCTTAAATTTATTCTTTATTAAGGTTTTTTCCCTTTTTTGTAACATATAAAAACAATTTATACAAAAGACATACGAGTGTGTACAGTATAGATCATAGTTTTACAATTGGCACGGTAAAAGAAAAAGAAGAACATAATACATGATATCGTCTATTACGTCAGTCGGTGAAACATTCCATATATTGGCAGCTGTCTGGGAGACCCACGAAAACGTCAAATCTCCAGGAACTTAATCTATCTGTTCAGACCCTAAAGCAATTAAGAATTAAGGGGGAGGGTAATGGGAAAACGGGACTCAAAGGAGGGGAGGAGGAGGACAGGAGGAAAGAGAAGGAAAAAATAGAAAAAAAAAGAGTGAAGGAATGAAGAAGAAAAAAAAAAAAAAAAAAGGATTTACATGTGTTTAAGCATTGTTCCAAATGGTGTTATCTCTAAATAGTTCATATACCACCCCTAGTAGGTCCATTTACCCGTGAGTGTTTGTGGACATCGAGCAAACCTCCTTCGATCATAAATCAGATGGGCCAATTATATTTAATATATCAAATCACTCCCCCGTGACAACCTATAGCCAAGTGAACCACTAATAACACTTTCTAATATTTCATTTCTCCTTACTTACCCCTTTTCCACCCCCACCCTCTCCCGCCCCCCCACCCCAACCCCAAAGTACCTAACCAAGTGCACTTACTTTCCCAGTCTCATTAAGTTAATAACACTCCAGAGCGATCACCTATGAAAAGCAAAAAACTATATATGTTGACTATAAATGTGATCTACATGTAAATTTAGAGGATTAAAAATACAAGTGAGGCCGAGCGTTATCATATCGTGTTCAAAAAAGAGAGAAAGAGGAGAAAAAAAAAAACCACAGAGGAAAGAATCTATTTAAAAAAGTTTCATTCAGTCCTCCTGTTCTCCCTTCCCTATCCCTGATATGGGGATCTAAATCATACGCTACTGATGTTGCTATATTTCGAGTAGTACCACGTCGCCCATATATAGAAGAATCTATCAATAGAGTTCCTGGAGAAGTGCACATATTTCTCATGAGCCATATTGTTGTTAACCGCACCAATCCATTCTTGTACAGTAGGCCCTTTTTTTGCCATCCAGCACCGGGCAATCACAACTTTCGCGATAGCACACAAGTTTATTAAGAGCCGCTTAAACCCCTTTGGAACATCCCTGGGCCACACCCCAAGAATTACCAATAATACAGATAGATAAAATAACAACTATTGTGTTTTCTGCTCTGAAACACTCAAAGCGAGTAAAAAAAATTAATAAATAATGATATCCCTCCGTTGGTCTCCACCACTCTTTGCACTGTGGAAAGGGCTATTAGGAGGCCTGGGGTATGCTTGGAGATTTAGTACTCCACCACTCTTATATAAAAGCCAAGGCTTGGGCCTTTCCTTTCCGCTGCATGTGGTCAATGGCATATTGGCTATTTTATGATAGTCTGCACTAAATCTTTCATTATTAGAGGATTTTTTTCTTACCATAGTCATTTTTTTTTCATATGCCCTGGCTTGAGCCCTCTATGCACTTGGCCTCTGGCTATAGTAGCTGACGTTAAAGGACTAGTATCGGATTAGTCATGACTACAGCTCCAGGGCTAGTATTTGGTTGCTGCTCCTGTTCTTCTTTTGACTGAACATTATTCATATCTATGAGAACACAGACAGTTCAAAAATATAACTATATTTTGTTTTCTACTTTTTTCACTTTGCTGCTCAGTTCACACTAAGGGGGTCATTCTGGTTGATTTGCAAGGCTGCCAATTCGCAAATGCGGATACGCATACCCTCTTGCACGCCGTATTCGTATGCAGAAGCTGCAAATGGATGTTTAACATAAACATCCATTTGCAGGCTGTGGTAGAACACCCACATCATTTGCTGGTTGCCAACCATCGAATGATGTAGAAGGCCCACGCAGATCTAAGGTTACTCTGAGGTAACCTTAGATCTGCGTGGACATTTGGAAGGAAGTGGGTGGGCATCTGACATTCGGTGATGTCAGCTGCCTGCCCTTGGCACCAACATCACCGGGCATTTACATGAGCGCGAGTATCTGCCACCTGTTCGCCGTGGCCACAGGCACCCGGCATATGCACATGCACAGAAATGCGGCTGCGCATAACATCGGTCCCTGTGCGAACGAGTAGCCGCTACAACCGGACCGGAATAGGTTCCCAAGTGGATCCACAGCTCTTTATATGTAAAGAAACAAAAGCACAGATATAGCACAAACAATAGAACAATATATATATTTTTTTTCATTTTGCAGCTCAGCTTAGACTGTTATGGACAGAGTACAATGAAGACTGGCCAAGCAGCCACTGACTGGAGTGTATGGATGGATACAACACAATAGAGACAGCATGGCCCAGCTGAACTCAGCAGCATTGGGGTTCACCTAAAACATCTTTTGGCTACAGGTGTGTGGGCTCGGATCTCAGATCTGAGGCAACACATCTCTAATCAAAAGTGAGTTTCTATAGGAGACAATTAGTTTAAAAAGCCAGTATGCTTGCAAGGATAAAATAGATTCAGACCATAGAGCTGGTTTGCAGCTATGTTCTAGTTTGGCGAAGTATTTGATTGTATAGGCGGCTGTGCATTTATAAAGCATCTGTGTTTTTGTCTTTGCATAAAAGCAAATAGCAAATTAATTAGAAAAGATCTGAATAGTTATATTTCATACAACACAGGCCAAGTATTAAACTGAAGATATTTGGGAATAAAGACAACTTTTGCAAATGGATTGAAAACTGGTTAAATGATAGATTGCAGACAGTTGATGTGATTGAAGCCCTTTCAGCTTGGATGAGCAAAGGTTATATTGTGCATTAAGAGGCATTGATGCATGAGAAAAGAGCATAGTTCTGCCTCTTTATGAATCATTCATTTGACCTCATCATGGATACGGCATATACTTTTAAAGCACCAGTTTATTACTAAAATTGTAAAATGATGTGAAGTTGCTCGAAAGATACAATTACCCTATTCAAAGATGTTAAAGACCAATCAGAACCCATTAGGAAAATGTTTTATACTACAGTATTACAGATAATACAAAACCATTATTTTTCCAAAGAAAGATCAGCAAACTTTAGCAAATTGTAATGATGCTTATGAGCACATTTAATACAAACACTGTTATTGCCTGTAGCACAGAAGGCCACACATGTTCACACAAATGACTGGGATGGCTTAGTTTAGTGCTAAAAATCTGACTGCTGTTTCTGTTCCTTTATTATGATAAACTGAAGTGGATTTCATTTGGATTTTCTTTTTATTGATTTACTACTTCATGAAAAAATAGCCAATCCAAAGTAATGGGCAGCAAAGTGCACAGATATAATTCTAGTTACAGACTGGCATATGTTTTATCGGTACTTATAGTTGGGTGCCCACTAAGCAATTTGCTTAGTGGGCTATTCTGCGTAGTGAAATCGCATTTCATCGCATCGCATGGGCCATTTTAGGGCCATGAGATGTGCGATGCGATTTTCCTATGTAATTTATTCACTGCTCTCTCAGCCCTGGGCCATCGCACCGCATCTGCCGCAAAATCACATGCGATTTTAAGTCGCATGCAATTTTATAGCGTGTGCGATGCCATGACATTAGGTATACAATAATTTTATTGTATGTCCCAAAAATAGGTTTAACGCACCCCCCCCCCCCTCACTATCCACGCCACCCCGAAGAGTGGCGAGCTGCGACGGAAGGCGTCTTCCAACTTTTTCATTACCCCACTATCCATGTCGGCGTGGAGTTGATTTTATATAGTGTGGCAAACCAATTATCACATCTGTGAGGCACGCTGGAAGAGATTTCATGCCAGACACACTGATCATTGATAGTAGCCATACACTGCAATTAGCAGCTCAATTTGGACTTTCCGGTCAGCCAATGACCGCCACCCTTGCTCCACTCTGGTAACCACATAGGTAAAACACCTGAATCCAAATTTCTTTTATTTATTTATTATTTATTAATTAACTGTTTCTTATACATATTCTGCAGCGCTTTACAGAGTATAGTTGAACATTCACATCAGTGCCCCAGTGGAGCTTACAATCTAGATTCCATACCAGGCCTGGATTTCACACTAGGCCCATGAGGCACAGGTCTAGGGGCGGCACATTTTATGGGCGGCAGTGGCAGCAGCATAGCCAAGCGGAGCGGGCATCGACGTGTGATGAGTGACATCATGATCAGCGGCGGCGCTGCTTGTCACTCACCACTGCCCGCTCGGAGACGGCATGCTGCAGCTACACATGTGTGATTGCTGTGCTGTCCGGCCGCTGCGACGCCCCGTCTGGTCCGGTACATGAGGATCAGCTCAGTGTGCTGATGCTGAGCTGAGCCACTGCCCCCCTGCCGCTATTGGCTGCTGTGTCAATGGGCGTGCAGGGAGGGCGTCATAGTGTGTGTGCTTACCTGTCTCCCTCCCGAGTCCACTGCACTACAGAATTTAAAAAAAAGGTGCGTACTGTTGTGGCTGAAGTTTGATAATATATATATATATATATATATATATATATAGACTGGGGTACAGCACTGCACTCACTCGGGTTTCAACGAAAGAACACGCCACACAAATTAGCGTCAGCACGCTAATTTGTGTGGCGTCTTCTTTCGTTGAAACCCGAGTGAGTGCAGTGCTGTACCCCAGTCTACATTGTTTTTCTGCACAGCACCCCGGTAATTGTCTACATTTGTAACCTCCAGGAGTGCCGGTTCTTCCCCCTGCTATATATATATATAAATAATCAAACTTCAGCCTGAGCCATGAATATGTTAAAAGGGGGGGGGGGGGGGGGTGGCGGGGGGACAGCGGCAAAAGTGTTGTGCCTAGGGGCAGCCTGAACCCTAAATTCGCCCCTGTTCCCTACCACATGTACACGCACACACAGACATTCTAGGTTTAATTTTGTTGGAAGCCAATTGACCTACCAGTATATTTCTCAATTGTGGGAGGAAACCAGAGTACCCGGAGGAAACCCACGCAAGCAGGAGGAGAATATACAAACTCCTCACAGTTAGGGCCATGTTTGGTATCGAACCCATGACCTCAGTGCTGTGAGGCAGTAATGCTAACCATTACACCGTTCTGTGCTGCCCTGCACCAATAGAACGATTTCCCTGCCCTATCAGGCTATCCTGAAGCCTTTATAATTTAGTACGATCATTTAAAACCAACCTGTTTTTAAAAGAATATCAGTTCTCTACTTATATATATTGAGGTTGTCTCCCGAAACATGTTGGACCTTCTAATAAATACATGTGAAGACTGACGAGTGCCTCTTGTTGCTGTTTTATATATATATACATATATATATATATATATATATATATATCTACTTTAAATTTTCATTCCTTCATTTGTCCCACTCTTGCTTCTTGTTGTCCAATTTCCTAAACTGGCTCTATTTCTACACTATCCTCCATGATTATATATTTTTATTTTAAGGTTGTGGATAAGTCTAGAGAGGAATATAAATTTAGCATTACCTGTATAATCAAATTTCTAGTGGTGGCAGAACAAGGAGTCTTTGCTAGAATGATGTTGCGCCAGCTGCAGACACATGGGGCTCCCTGTGACGTGAGAGTCTGCCCCCCTTCCCCCATTTAGGGGGGCCCCGGTGTTCTGATAGCATATTGTGTAAGGGACATTACGGTGTGTTGGATAATGTGTATGGGGCATTGCGGTGTGTCACATAATGTGAAAGGGGCATTATGGTGTGTGGCATATTGTGTAATGGGCATTGCTGTGTGTCGCATAATGTGTAATGGGCATTGCCGGGGGGGGGGGGGGGCATTATACATTTTGCTATGGGGACCTTAAAGTTCTATTTACACCCCTGGTAGCTATAATTTCCTGAACAAAATGTGTTAAATACAGTAGTTTGTCAAAATGGATTTTTGCAGAATGGTACAGGTAACAACTTTGACAAAGTAACAGGATAACAAAGTGCAAACAAGTGTGTTCAAGCCTAAATAAATACCAAAAAATTAATTGTCCACCGTACTAAATCCAAAATAGAGTAGGATTTACCTAATACAAGCAAGATTGCCATATCAATCTTGCTTGTATTAGGTAAATCCTACTATTTTGAATCTGGTGCAGGTTTTGAGTCTGAGAAAAAGTGTTGGATTTAAAGCATTGGTAGACCTCAGCCAGGGAGCTGTAGACATGAAAAGTCATAGGTTTTATTATTATTATTAGTGCAAACCTAAAAGATTATTGACTTCACAGGCTGCCGAAACGAAAGCGGGCCAGACTCCAAATAGGACAGATTATTAAGAATATTTTCTTCCAAGTCTGACTCAGATCTGTTTCTAAATTTATAGGAATGTGGGAGATGGGAGAGGAATTGCCAGTGTTTGTAAGTGCCTCTGCCCATACAATGTGTAAAACCAGGGAAACCAGAGCATGGTCAGAGATACCAATTTCATCTATGCCTGCGTCAGATACCTCAGGAAAAAGTGAATGTGATAATAAAGTTTAGCAGTTTCTGGAAAGCTGCTGTGTACAGATAAAAGGCATGAGAATTCAGTGCGATATAATGGGTTCCGGATGACGGCCCAACAGTCGAGATCCTGACTGTTTAAATGCCCAACAGTCGGCTTCCCGACTGACAGGGGCCATTTTCCCTTTTGGGGGACCACAAATAGATCCTATGGAGAGTGCAGCGAGCCACCAAGTCTGCAGTGTGGCGAGTGCAGCAAGCCGGCAAGTGGCTTCTTTGTGCTTGCCCCCCTTTCTGAGTACTGGCAGTTGGGATTCCGATATTGGTGTTGGTATACTGACCATTGGTGTAATGCTCTCCAAACATCCAGGGCAAAATGTAATAGCATGTGAGATGCAGGCTGATTGGGAATTCCTGCAAGTTTGTCTGTATTTTTTATTATAGAGTGATTTTTATTGATTTTCAAAAGAAAAAAAGACAGACCAAAAAACAATGCGTATGTAGGCAGTAAAGGTGCAGCGTAACAATAGGTACATTCAGGGGTTACAGTATGTGGTAGCTAGAGCAGGATATTTACAGGCATATGGAAAAGTATACACACGTTACACATTCAAATAGTAGGATGCGCAGGATGGTTGTCACCGCTGTATAATTAGGATAGGTACACAACCATTTAGCTACCCGGAGGCGCCATCCGAGCAGTTGAGCACATAAAAAGGTATAGCGGTATAGACATGGGGACATAATATATTAAAAATCAGAAAACACCAAAAATCCGTAAGTCCGTTTCCCGGAATAGTCAATTGACAAAAGCCTAGACTAAAAAACTTATTATCCCCAGTAACATAAGTGAACAAGGAAAAGAAAAGAAAAAAACTCCCAAAAATACCCAAAGCAACCCGCCCACAAAACCGCCCACCCTGTACTACCCACCGCCAACTTAGGCGTACTTTGTCCCCATAACCTTACCCCCACTAAACCTACACTAACACTAACTACGGAAGAAAATAAGTTGGTGGCCAATAGCTGATTAGAACAGCTACCCTGAGCCCACAGTAAACCAACCTATCACTCCCACCCTAACCCCCCCCCCATTTACCCAACTACCCCACTATCTATCACCACCCACCCCCACCAACCCACCCAAGTAGAGGATATTAAAAGGAGAAATGCCAGGGGCTTACAGAGCAGGATATAGGGGTTTATTCTAGTTCATTCTTTCTGACAAAATCCTTCTTAGATGGACAAAACCATGTGCACTGCAGGGAGGCAGATGTAACATGTGCAGAGAGAATTAGATTTGGGTGAGTTATTTTGTTTCTGTGCAGGGAAAATACTGACTGCATGATTTTACACTTCAATATAGATTTCACTTTGAAGAAAAACCCCACCCAAATCTAATTCTCTCTGCACAAGTTACATCTGCCCCACCCGCAGTGCACATGGTTTTGTCCATCTAAGAAGGATTTTGTCAGAAAGAATGGACTAGAATAACCCCCATAGTTACAGAATGAAGTGGCAAAAACAATATAATGGCAAGAAGGACATATAACCTGTAATCAAATTGTAGAAATAGAGGTATATGAAAAACAGGTTACTATGCACAGTATGGCCACAATCTCAGGGTAGTTATCTCCCCCATCAAGTTATCTCCCCCATCAGAGTATACGGATATAATGCACGGCCTATAAATTATATGAAACACTTGGCTACAGAGTAATGGCTAAATCAGCAATTACATGGAAAATAATGCAAAGAAAAAGGGTTATGATCGGGTTAAAGGACAGCAAGGGAAACTCTTTTCTTTTCAGTAATGAACTGCGGAATATTAGTCCGGCCAGTCCTCAAGACCAGTGTGCGCAGGGCGTATGTCTACAGAGTCCTCTCCATCAGGATGGCGTCCCCAAAAGACAAAGCAACAGTTCTCTGGCGGAGCAAAGACCTTTAAGTATAAATTGGACAATCCCTGGCAAGCAAAAGCGAGTATAGGGCCTTGAAACAGAGTATTCAAAGGGGCCACGGATGTGCATGGAAACCCCAGAGGGCAGATCTCCCACACATCTATAGCCGCAGGAGCTACAAGGGCCACAGCAGCACAGCCCTTAGGATAGTGGACCACGGACATCTCTACACATGAATCGACAGAAGAGATGGAGAGGGTTATTTCCTGGATGTCATCAAGCTTTTTAATAAGCCTGTCAGCTGAGGCATATATAGCTTGTATAATTTCCTGGAAAGATGTTACCATGACTATGACTGTAATAAATGCAACTGGTATTGCAAGTGTAAAGGAGCTAGTGTAGGCTGCTGTAAGGGAGTCTTTATACAATATGGAGGTGGCTAGCACACCTCCAAGTGCACCAAGGATGTTGATAGCAGCAACACAGTCTGATATAGTCTCGTTAAGTTACAGCTAGCCTTGCACGCTAAGTAGGTATATAGATACCAGAATCCCTTAAACAAGTGAGGTTTTTATATATGCAGTCGTTGTCAGCTTATAGTGGTATGCAGGATATATGCCAGGAATCACCACTGACCATAGTGTATCAAGCAGGCTCTAGCAGATATGTTAGCAGTTCTGCAGTTGAAAAAACAGTATTATGGAGGCCACTGGTGTCTGTGTGTCAGGGCCCAAGATGGCGGCAGGTACCAATCCCGAGCCGCACCGCCACTATATGTAAGCACACCAGCAGCGCTCACCCTTCCATGGTCCTCCAGCCACAGTTCAGGGCTCCCAATAGAGTAGATGTCTGCCCACAGTGCGTTTGCCTGTATTTTTAATGTGTCAATAATTTACAAGGTAATACTGACCTGGTTTTCCTTGTAAATTATTGCAGCTTTAAAATATTGAAAAATTCACAGGAATTCCCTGACAGCCTGCATCTTGCAGGCTATTACATATATCTGAAGTGTTTTCAATTGGAGAGGTACACCCAATTTCTTAATAGAAGTGGTGATGGACCAGTCCAAAGAAGAGGACAAGACCAGGTACCAGGCACCCCTGGACTGATATGAGGCACATGGGGGCACCCATATAGTTAAACTGCACACATGGGGGCACCCATGGAATTATACGGCACACATGCGGGCACCCCTGGACTGATATGGCACACTTAACACCCCTTGCAGGTACAAAAAAAATACACCTTTTTTATTTTTATTAAAAATGGGGGCAGCTCCCCTGGACTCATAGGGGACACAGGGCAGCACAGCTGGACTGATATGGGACACTTGGCAGGACAGCTGGACTGATACCGAGAAGCCCTGCAATACAAATAAAAATCTTTTTTTTTTTTTCAGCGAGTCCCTTAGATGTCCCCCACAGCAGTCCCATATAGCAGTAGTTCCCCCTTAGTAGTTGTACCCTGGCCTTTACTAGTTTCCCGCTTAGTAGTTCCCTCTTAGCAAATGTACCCTTTAGTTCCAGCATCCTCTATCCCCCTTAAACAGCCCCCATTAGTGCCGTTCCTGCAGGCTCGGATCTGGGCAATCCAAGCCTGCACACCTCTAGATATTAGTTTGTGAACTCAGATGACTTCTAGTAAATAGCTAAATATAGCATTATTGAAAAAATAAAGAACCACCACTAGAGAGCTCCAGCCAGGATATGGCTGAACAACGGGAGCAATAAAACAAACAACTGGTGACCCAACATGGCACCATGTAATGAAAGAAAAAAAAAGCAGTTGTACTGAACTTGAAAATGTAGAGACAAGCGTTAAGAGCTGCAGATAGCAGGTGGCTCAGTACCTTTTGCAGAATCAGAGTCAACTTAATTTGCCAGGCATACTTGCGTATACTAGGAATATGTTTCCGGTTTACAATGGGACAGCCTGGTAGGTACCAAGAAAGACATACACTAGATATATCACATTGGACAAAGTGCAAATTGTTCTGAAGTGGGGCTAGTTTGGGCCATCCAGTCATTTGTTCATTAGATGGACAGCTGGAGGAAAGAAACTTGTGAGGCTTCTGGTAGACTTGGCAGGTATTGTCCTATATCACCTGCCTGATGGCAGCAGTTTAAACAAGTCATGACCAGCATGTAGCTGGTCCTTTACTATCTTAACTGCCCACTTCTTTGCCCTGGACAGATACATGTCCAGGACTGGGGGAAAGTCAGTCCCAATGAAATTTCCTGCTGACTTTACCACCTTTTGAGTCTGTATTTAATGTTTTCACTGGCGGATCCATACCAGACTAGTTTCGAGGAGTAAAGTACAGGCTCAATAATCATGGAGCAGAAGCTTCTGTGGAATGTTGAACTTCCTAAGTTGCCTTAAGAAGAAAAACCTCTACTGCGTCTTCCCGGCAGTGGCATCGGTGCTGGGCCCCCATTTAAGGTCCCAGGTAATTGTGGTCTCCATGAACTTGAAGAAGTCAACTTTTGACACCACACAATTGGCAATCGTTTTCAGAGATATACCAGCTGACTTCTTCCTGAAATCCACTACCATCTCAACTGTTTTGAGTGGATTGAACTTCCAGTTATTGCAGCTGCACCACAGGGCCAGCCAGACCACTTCCCGTCGGTATGCCAACTCATCCGAATCTTGATGATGCCGATGACAGTGTATAGGGAGAAGCGCATGGGAGAGAGGACACAGCCCTGAAGTGAATCCCCCCACTTTCACCACCTGTTTCTTATCGGTCAGAAAGTCCACAATCCAAGAATACTGTAGGTAGCTTCCGGGATTACTCTCTGAGTAATTTTGTGTGAAGGAATCTGGGGATGATAGTATTCAAGGCCAAGCTGAAACCTATAAACAGGACCCTCGCATACAGTAGGTACCAGACATATTCAGGTGCTACAGGATGTAATGCAGGTCCAAGTTGACAGTGTCCTCAACACTCCGATTTGTTGATAGAATCTGTTACAATCCCTTATTAATTCCTGTTATATACTATTAAAACACAGATATTCCAAAATGACAGCTACCACCCATTGCAAGCATTGTAGTGGCCTATGTAATAGTGGCGGTGCTTCTTTATTTTATTAAAACTTTCTTCATGGTCAGCGGGGGGTGGAGGCTGCAGGAAAGTGGTTGCAAGATCCTTCAACTATAAGAATGCATTCCTAGGTATAAAGAGGTTAACTCCATCTAAAAATGACAGCAACTTTGGGGCCATACTGTAAAATCTATGCTTTATGAAGCTTGGTAAATTCATACTGTAGTCCCTTTTCCGAAGAATGGCCATTGCAGTCTGCAGAGACAAGTAGCCTCTTGTAGGTCGATTTTGCTATATCACCTGCTTTAGATTGCTGCTACTGTACATAGCCCTGATGCTTACAATCATGAGCAGAGGTGAAAGTATGGTAGTATGGGCCAGTACATTAAACTGCTCATCATGCCCCTCCCACAGCTACATTGAACATTTTAAAATTAGTAACCACCACGGCATAACAGGCCGCTGGTTGGCTGAGAATGGCTGTCTCTCAGCCAACCAGCAGCCTGCTACCATGCTAATGGCTGGAGACGAGGTGGGGAAGCAGCTATTTTCCTGGCTGTGCCCGGCTCTCCGTCTGGCTCCAGCATGCTCTCTTTCCACCGCTGCGCCTCCCACATAGATGTGGCAAGCGAGAAGCGCTAATTAGTGTGCACCTTTCGGCTACTATAGACCCAGCTCCCCAGTCCCCTTCTGGGCATTGATAGTACAGCGGCATCATGGCAGTGTGTTGGTGTTTGCTGCTAATGGTGAAGAGGAGCCACCCAGCGCCCAGTGAGGGCTGGACCCAGGAGAGAAATCACAACAGTCTGAGGGACCCCAGCATCAGCTCAATGATGGTAAGAGAGCCCAAACATATGTTATCTACATGTTTGGTAAGGTGATAAATGTATCCACTCCAAAGACACAGACTGTGACAGCACATTGGAATTTCATACATGGAAATGCTGAATTAGTAAAGGATGGCCTGATGTTTGCAGAAAGAAATGTCCACAATCTGCTCCCTGTGTCCCTCGCTCTGCTCCCTCTGGCCCCAATGTGTCCACTACTCTCCCCTCTGTGGTCTCACTGTCCTCCCTGTGCCCCGACTCTCCCCACTGTGGTTTCACTCTCCTCCATGTGCACCCACTCTCTCCACTGTGTACCCTACTCTACACCCTCTGGCTGTTATTTCCCATGGCCACGCCCCTTATTACATGTGGCCACGCCCACTTTTGGTGCATGCACACAGTACCACCATACATTTTTTCCTACTTGCACCACTGATCATGAGTAAACGACAAATGTTCTTTTCAAGCTTACAGCATTGTTTCCTAGTGCAAACCTGTGCTGTGCAACCTGTAGTTTAGGCAGTGCCTGATTAACCAATAGGCTGATTAGGCTGCCGCCTACAGTGCCAGGACTGGGGGATGGTGCATTGCAGGTGAGAAATCAATTTATGCCTAAATTTATGCCATTCTTGTTGGGCATATCCCATCCTGATGCACTGTGGGGGGTAAAGTTCTTAAGCTGACTGGAAGTCGCGCTTGTCTGTGTGGAGCGGTGCAGTCAGAGAACCGGTGGATCTGTGCTGCATGCAGAATCCCGGCAGAAGACTGAGGAGACACCGAGGGAGGGTTGAGAGCAGGAACAGCGGATCCATCAGGTATGTGCGGGTATACCACTGGAGGGCGGGACGCCAGCCTCTGGTGCCACTGTCAGCACCAACTTGTCATCCCTTATTGACCTTCACCCCACCACCCCCGGATTCTCCCCAGTTCCCTCGCTCTGTCCCTATCTGAAGACTCTGCACTCACTGCATTGCAGAGGAGGGCAAAATACTCAGTTCCCACCTGATAGCCTGCACTCACCCCGAGCAATACTGCAGTGTCCTGTTGCACAGGATAGGGACACCAGACGCTGCACCTGCAATCATATGCAGACAGGTGCCAGCAACATTTTAAACAATAAATTAGTAATGTGGTAACACTATTGACATCGTACTCACCATCTTGAGCCGATTCCCATAGTACATACTACCTACCATTTTATCAGGCGCCAGAGAATTGGTTAAAATATTAAAATTTATTTTACGGATGTAAAAAAGAGGATGAGTCCTTACCCCTAAGGGTATTTGGAGCCAGCAAGGGATGCCGGCGGCAGTGACTGACCGGACTTTATTCGGGTGACCTATCAAGTGCTAAGGTATTTGGGACCACTGCAGGGTGAACTTCCGGACTGGATCCCTGCCACCTACCATCCCTTGCTGGCTCCAAATTGAAATGGTTCACTGGCTTTTGAGCCAATCAGAGCTTGCGTATCTGCAGCCAATCAGTTAAGCAGCACAGACCATGCAGTACGGATGGTGTAATGGTTAGCATTACTGCCTCACAGCACTGATCTCATGGGTTCGATCCCCACCATGGCTCTAACTGTGCAGAGTTTGTATATTCTCCTCGTGCTTACGTGGGTTTACTCCGGGTACTCCGGTTTCCTCCCACAATCCAAAAATATACAGGTAGGTTAATTGGCTCCCAACAAAATTAATCCTATAATGTCTGTGTCTGTGTGTGCGTGTACATGTGGTAGGGAATATAGATTGTAAGCTCCACTGGGGCAGGGACTGATGTGAATGTTCAACTATACTCTGTAAAGCGTTGCGGAATATGTATGCGCTATATAAGAAACTATTAATAAATAATAAATAAATAAATGTAACATATCATTTATCACTGTTCCAACAAATGTTTCAATATTCTCTTGTATAGCAATTATTACATAGAAAAATAGAGGCAAACTGAATACATATAATTGCAGACAATTTTTTCCTGAGCGGTGTTGAACTACAGGTGCAAATCTATAAGAATTGTTCATCTTTCCTGCCACTCAGTCATAACCTTGATGTTTATTGAAAGTAATAACTTGCAGATATCTGAAGCAGCACTTCAGGGCATGGTCACACAGCAATTCACTCTGCTCTGAATGTTCTGCTTGAATAGGGAAAAGATACCCAACATTTCTTTTATTTTTTGTAATGTTTGGTCTTCAGGTTACTTCCAACAGCAAAAAGTGTTGCAATATTATTGATCATTTTCTCATTTTGTTTTTGTAGCCAGAAATTGTAATAATATGCAGCGGACTGGAATAAAACTTTTTGCATTGTAAGACGTAACCTCATTGGACATATGAATAGTTGTTGATAAAACATTTTAGATTGAATGGAGACATTATCTATTGATTTCTGCCTATACGCATACAAGTGTTCATCTCTTATATATGACTGCCCAATATAAATGTTCCCACTTATAAATCACTGCATCAATAACTATGCCCTGGTAGTCTATTTCAGAAGGCAATAAATCTTGCTGTACAAAGAAGTGATTTGTTTGATTTATGCTTAAAATTGTCTTTAATTATTATCGACTTATGCTGTCTGGCGTGACTTTCAAAGTCTGTAGCTGGATTGTAGCTTTCAGGGTAGAAGGAAAACTATCATTCTGTGAAAACACAGCAGCTCTCAAGCACAATGATAACAAGACAATTTAAATGTCAGAGTGAAGCCCATGACTTATGCTAGGTGCCATCTTAAAATAAAACACTCCAGTGTATAATCTCACTTTTACTTGCATTAGCTCTTTCTCTTGATATTCTCTGGCACCAGGAAATGATTGCAGAGTGTACATGTTTCATGGGTTTCCAAGTGGCGTTAAATGTTCAGTAAGAGCAGTTTGCTCAACCTGAGTTTCCGTTCACTCTTTTTCTGGTGACTTCTGTCACATTTGTTATTGAGTACAGCAGCTGTGATAAGTACAAAGCATCAAATGTGTTATTTTGAAAATTTGTATTTAAAGAGTTGTAAATTATACACCACCAGCCTAGCAGCGAGCGGTCTCTGTGACCCGAGCAGAGCATGCAGAATTCATCGCCCTCCATATTGGTTCAGATAGGGATTTTGTATAATATTAAAGCTAGCAAAACTCTAATAACTATGCTAAAGGGGGATGTCTAGCTTAAAATGTATTCATTTATGTTTCTTTTCTACCTTGTTATTGATGTTACAAAAAATACCTTAAAGCCAAAGATTTCTTTTAGGGGTTAAATCATTGAAATAAGACAAATTGGTTGGATGGGTTGGGGCTGAAACTAGGATTTTCATCTCCCGGGGCAAGTCAGTAATTAGACCCCACCACGTCTACCCTCCCCCGATGCACATATGGGTATCACTTCCAGCGATACCCTAGTGTCAGCACCCGCCTCCGTTTCTAAGGGTAGCTGCTGTAATAAAAGTCAGATTTCAGGCAGGGAAAGGCAGTAGAAATCTTACGATTGTGAGCAACCATCAAATGTTTTGTATGTCCAATAGATTGCGTGGTGTGTACACTCTAGAGTGTACACACCACGCAATCTATTGGACATACAATCCTAGCCCCAATTTATTTGCGTGCAATCACCCATTTTTCCCCTACATCATTATATACTTTCATTCCTATTTTATTGTTTTGTCGGTTCTAGACACATCAATTATGAGTTAATGTGACTTTGTCTAATTATCGTAGACAAATTTTTGTTATTTCTGACACTTTTTCTTGATATATATGTATATACATTTTTTTCTTTTTTTGTAAAGTATCGTTGCTCTTGAAGGAGTACATTCCTCCAGCCTCCACAGACTGGACAATGGCCCTTATTCTGATCTGTGCGGAAATTCCCGCATTCTTACGGAGCGGTCCGCACGCCACGGCGTTTTGCCGCATGCGGCCATCGTCCGTCGAAACGCCCACGTGTCCTCCGCATTCGGACGGACTCACTCTGTAAGAACAGGGCGTGTTTACGGACGACATACAAAGCATGCGTGTGCGGGAGAAACACTCCGATTCGGCACGGTATTACAGAGTATTACAGAGTATGCTCGGGAATACCGCATCCGAACGGGAGCCAAGCGGTGCTACCGCACGTAAGCGGAGTATTTACGCCAAACAACCCACTATGAAGTATCTTCTGCAATACATCACATGACCCACTTATTCAATTACCTATCCTCATAAAAAACTGCTTATTTGGAATTGGAATCAATTAGATGCCAATATATCCTTACAAGCATGCCTAACACATGCATTGCACACATTAACCCTTACAGCAATTGAAGTGCAATGGTTTCAATTAAAGCACTGACAAGCGTCCTATTAGTGAGTAATGAGTAAAGGAGTAGATTCTATTGGGTTCAGGTGTTAATGGTTGTAGTCATTAGGCGTACGTTCGCCTACCGCATGAACGAGTGGTGTCCGCAAAGCAATAGTACACTTGTGGACACCGCACATTTCTGCCCTTTTTGATCGCGTGCATTCGGAGTGGTTTCCGAATGTACGCCCCCCAACATAAGTGTACTCCCCCGTGTCCGCCCATGTTTCCGCCCCGTTTTGCCCACTTTGAAACTACGCCCATGTGTCATTCCGCATGACGCCCATAATACGCCCCTATTTCCCGACTGATAGCGGTGAACAGTTTTGGACGGGATTTGGCCGAACTGGTACCGAGTCAAGGCGTGGCACATGCGCGTAGCGTTCTCCACGCATGCGCAGACGCCATAAAGACGCGATCCGTAAGTACGCGGTAAAGTCCGCGTCAATCAGAATAAGGGCCCATGTACTGAAAAGAGCAAGTGTTCTGTTGCACAGATACTGTTTATACAATAAATAAAAATACTAATTTATTTTACCCAACCATTGTTAGAATCTTAGTGACAGAGCGTGGCACCAAACCAATTCTCTTTATATTAGAACAATACAAGGTCTCAGGAAATGCGGCACATGCAACACCCATGTGTTGTTCAGTACTCTGCTGCAGTTCCATTGATGATCCCTGAGTTGTCGGTTCCCATACCTATACCTGTACTATTACCTGCACAATCGCTTCTCAGACCATTACCAGAATCATCGGACCGAAGCCAGAAACTATTGATTCAATGTGCAACCATCATAGGCAAACACAGGAGGGTTTTGTTTGCCTGGAAACCCCCCTCCTCTTGGCATTAAGTTATGCCAACAGCACTGGTATATAATATGATTATTAAAACTGCCACCACATCATGCAGTGTAAGGGACAGAGCAGACCTGCTGCACATGCCCAGTGTACCAGCTTTTTCTACCACATTTACTGTATGTGTGGATCTGAGCCCTCAAACATCGCAATGGACCAGAGAGCAGCTGCCAGGAGGAAGAGACAGGAGACTTATCATGAAGTGGGAGATTGTGAGCTTAGAAAGTGCAGCACTGTTTCTATTATGTTTGTGTATTTATTTATTATGATATGTTCAACCTTTTCCTGACCACTTATATAAATATGTTTAATACAGCCTATACTATAGACCATCTGTACTGTTAAATATTAATACTGTATTCCATACAGTATCCAGTGTATAAAAAGTCTAAATTTCAGGGCTGTTACCACTCCCCCAGATTCATGTTCTTATTCCAGTGCGCTGCAGAGTGGGAGATTTTGGATTACATTTGCAAACCCCCCTCTAAATATCCTGAGTTTGCCACTGACCAACGATACCTACCAGTTCCAGATCCACAGTCCCAGGTTCAGCTAGGTACAGAGTGACTCTGACAGAGGGCTGTGACTTGCCCATTGGTTGCAATGAAACCCATATCCCCTTGCAGGGGTTCCATGGAGAAAACCATGGGTAAGTTTAGACTCTGCAACTCTGCACAGAGTTGCCACCAACACTCTCCCTAACTGTGCCCTAAGTGTCCAGTATTCCTAGTACATGCACCATCACTACATCAAACCTCCCAGTTTCAAGTACCCAGTATCCTCCACTGGCCCACTGCTGCCACAGCCGGAAACACCAGATACCCAAGTCCTGAAACAGGGCATACAGAATTAAACATAACAGTAACTGAATTAACCAAAACAGAGCACAGATAACAATTAGCAGCACAATTCTTAGTACACAATACAGCTAAGATGTAGGGAAAAAGAGGAGTTGTCTGCATGATACCAGGGGCAAGTTGTCATTGGTAGAGATGAATGAACACAAGTGAGAAGAGATGAGGGTCTGGATAGCAGGTGAGTAAGAGAGCTCTAATTAAAATGCAAGAGGGCTGTGAGAACAGGAGGGAGGAGGGCCCTGCTCCAAGGAGCTTACAATCTAGATCGATGCATATACAGTATAGACATATTTTGACTCCCGTAAAACCGAATCATGAAGGACACAAAAATAACACAACAGTATTAATGTCCCTTCACTGTGGGGATTCATGTAAGTTATAAATTTAGTTAAACCAAGCTGCATCATTGTAGAAAATTTTCATATAAAGGGATTATATGAAAAAATAGGGAAGATGGGACCTTAATGGGACTGATTATACTGTTGCACTGCATTTGTCTATATATTCCCAATGTTTACTAAGCTGCCTCCACTGTCTGCCAAGTAGGTTTGCATCTTGAAGTGAAGCACAGCAATGAAAAAAAATCTATTTGTGGGGCACTTCGTAAATGACTTATATGGTGTGTATACAAAAGCTTCCAGGTCTCATTCTATAACCATCTCTCCATTCTCTCGTTTGGCCTGGAAAGGCTGCTCTAGGATATAGGCCACATCATTAATGCATTAGTGATACTAGTGCAGAATGATCTACTGAGACTGAGAGAGGCTACAGAAAAGGAAATGAAAAACAATAAAATTGTGAAACACTTTTCTGCAGAATTAAATCCAGCTCAACTATAGCAACAAGGGACATTCAAATATACATTCATTCATACAAGTTTAATGATAATGCCTCTTTAATGGAAATATCACTAAGCCATATCCCCCAACTGATTATACAAATATATTCTTTTTAACTTGCATATGAATGCTTGTTTCTTAGTGTGTAAAACCATGATACAGCTACCATAAAGGAATGTTAAATGTAATATAACGTAACTTAGCAATGTACAATGGACCCTATCCCACATGCTTGTTGATGTACATCTCTGCATCTCTGATAATACAAAAAAATATACATATATACTATAAGATTTATTCAGAGACCATAAATAGACAGATTACATTTAACAGGGAAATAGCGTAGTCAGAATCATACATAGTCAATATCTGCACTTTTAGGGTTGCATGGATTGATAAATTGAGAGTCTACAATTAAGAAATGTAAAAATGTAAATCAGAATTTGACAGCTGATAAGTACTATTCAGCCCATCTAGGGCGGGATGTATTAAAATACATCGCCGCCCCCCTGCCGCGATGCTGCCGCATATGTACTAACATATGCGGCTGGCATCGCGGTGCGGTGACGGAGGCCCCCCGCGATACCTGTACACTGGTGTGCGGGGGGTCTCCGTCACCTCCCTGCCGCCACGCTCTCCCCTCACGCCGGGGACAACTATGCATGCTGTCCACGGCACTTCCTCCTCCCCCCTACAGCCGGAAGGATGTCCGGCTGCTTCACTAGGGGGAGGCAGGGCTTACCTTCCGGGGTCCAGGAGGACCCTTCAGGAAGGTAAGCCAGAGGGGGGGGTCGGCGAGGTGGCGAGTTTGCGGCGGCGAAAAGAAGCCCATAGGCTTCTATAGGATATCGCCACCCAAAGGTGGCGATACCCTTCAGTGCGGTATCATTTTTGATACATTGGAAAATGCGGTAAAACCGGGGTTTTACTGCATTTTCCATTTGATACATCTCGCCCCTAGTCTGCCCATGTCCTCTCACACACTTGAACACTAGGGCCATGGTGGGAATCAAACCCATGACCACAGTGTTGTGAGGCAGTAATGTAATGCAAACCATTACACTATGGGCCTGATTTTAGTTCACTCGCAAAAGCAAATTCTCTCTCTAATGGACAAAACCATGTGCACTGCAGGTGGAGCAGATGTAACATGTGCAGAGAGAGTTAGATTTGGGTGTACTTCAAACTGATATCTATATTGCAGTGTACAAATAAAGCAGCCAGTATTTACTCTGCACACAAACAAAATACCACCCAAATCTAACTCTCTCTGCACATGTTACAATTTGTGCTGGCCAAATGAAAAGGCTTAATCCCAGGAATCCCAGGATATGTAGTAATGTGCCCCGGTGCTGGGACAGCTTCCATGCTCCCAGCACCGGAGCACCAGTTGCAGGCAGGGGAGATGGAGCTGCGTCCCCAGCGGGACGCAGCACCAGATAGCGTTGGGATCAAAGGACCGATCCCAGCACTGACAGTCCAGGCGGGGGAGCAACGCTGCAGCAGAGAGAGGCAGTTGTTTGTAATTGGTTCCTTTTTGGCCGCCAATGAAAACCACCGCCCCAGCGTTTAAACATTGGTGCCATTCGGGAGCCAATCACGTCTTCCGGATCAGCAGCCAATAGGAAACGGCGCCGCGCCGTACTCCACCCCGGCGTCTGATGTCAGCACCACCGGGAGGCAGAAGAAGAAAGTTCCCTGTCGGCGGAGCACAGGAGTGCCCATGAAGAGAGAAGACGTCTGAGGAAAGAGACAGTGGCGATGGGCTGAAGAGGCCAGGAGACGCCGGGATCAAGAAAGAAGATCTCCAGCACCTTCTGCAAGAGGAGAAGAAGCTGCGCTGCCGCTGACCAGGACAGGCCAGCAGCAGAAGAAGGAAGATGGCGTTCCCCCTATAAGTGCAGGAGAGCGCCCGTCAAGGTGACAAGAGCCTGGGAGTGAGTAGCCTTTACATTTGTCTGTCTCCCCTTCCCTTGAGTACCGGCTTAGGGACTGCACATGGGCGTGTGAGTCCCTTAACTAAACACATAGGCGCGTGAGTGCCAATATGTGAAACTGGGTGGCTGAGGCTCCGGCCGATGATGACCATTCACCCTGCTGGTGAAGGTCACGGCCAGCCATAACCCCCTCTACATTCAACCCTCTGGGAGTTGAACTATGAAGCCTTCTGAACCACCCTTTTGTTCCTGACAGTACAGAAAAGAATACTGTGAGGGGAAACCATCGGGAGGAGTCCATCGTGTCCGGGTGCCGGAGTTTTCCAGGACCGTGGTTTGGCATGGCCTGAAGGTGAGAGGGTGCAGAACCAGGTAAGTGGTCCGAAGACACCTGCACGGCAGCAGGTACCACACCGCCCCCAACACCCCTCTCACAAATACATGGACTGAGTTTGTCAAGGAATAGACAAACTATAATCCCTCCCTGACCTTCAGCTCTGCACTGTCACTTACACAAGGGGGTCAGTGCTGCTGTCAGTATGGCGGGCTGTGCAGTGAGACCACTGATATCCCCTCAGGCTGTGCGCAGCTGGAGGCAGGAGCAGCATCTAGGCCGTGCACTGCAGTTTAAAAAAAAAGAAAAAACATTATATTGCACATGTGCAGACTAATCCCAAAATCCTGCCACACCCAAACCCAGGATTGATTTCCTGAAAGATCACCCTCTGCTACATAACAAAAGTATGTTCTTCCAGAGATGCGGGGAGGACACATTATTCCCTATCTTCTTATAATGATCCAAACACATATGTGGGTACCCTCTTAGATAAGTCACTTATCAGTTATTGGGGGTGATGCATAAACCTTGGAGAGAGATAAAGTGGAGAAAAAATAAACTACCAATAGGCTTCCAGCATTTCACAGGCTGGTAGAAAAGTGACAAGAGCTTTATTCATTTATTAATTGCGTTATTTGACACCAATCTTGTGTCATATAATGCAATTGTATTGAACAATCATTAAATGTGTAGAGTGGGCGATCTAGAACCCTTATCCTTCATATTTCTAGAGGTGGAAAACATCTGCCATTAACAATTTCTGCAGACTGTGAATGTCTAATTAATATCAAACCGATGGACAATAAGTGAAGTGCGCAGTTTACGTACTGTGTCCGTAAACTTACAACCTTTATTCCTAACTATGGCCGAAGTAAGGCGTAGCGCCACGTAGCAAACCTTATTTGTGTATCACACACACTAAGCCAATACCCTGATAGCGGTATCCTTTACAGTGCTTAGTACTTAGTTATAAGTAAAAACACCAGGTAAAACTTCCTTTAAACCATTATGCTTATTGCGATTAATACACAAGACTTGGTATAAGTTCCGGAATAAGGGTACAAAGTCCTTAACCATATATTTGAGTACCTAATCCCTAATACCAACAATATATAATGAAAAGGGGAAAAACAGATATAAATACAATCAGCTCACACACAACTACAAAATACAAAGAAAAACAGTTATCGTCTCTCAACACACAAGAGAAGGACTGCCAGCGCTGGCTGTAAACAGTGAATATTAGATGGTTCTCTTAGATAAAAATAATTTATTAACTCAAATAATATAAAATTGAAAAAACAATATAATATAACTAAGACAAAGCAAACACAAAATTAAAAAAATCTATCAATTGATCACATGGGTGGTATATTCAATAAAAAAGATTTTTAGTTGCGATGAGTCACTCATTGATAAAAAAAAAATGGGTAAAGATTTTTGCATTTTACCATTGATATGATCTCCATATATTTTAAGGAGCTTTGGAAAAGGCGATGAAGTTTCCTTTTATAGCCGTAGAGAGATAATTTGGTTTGTTCAAAGTCTCTATATATTGAAATATCCTGATGGCAGCCTCTGGTCCTCTGTTCTCTGGTGTGGGTCCTTAGGGATCGGGCTAGGTATCCCAAAAGTCTGTTAGACCACTTCACCAATGTATCAGATGGCGCTCTAGTTTTTCAGGTGTCCAATAAAAATGGATGCAGTGCAGTTCAATGGTAGCTGATAGAATCCCAGTATAGCAATATATCTGAAAAATTAAATGCATTTCCCCGGATAATATGTAACCTCTGGCTTCCTCAGAAGCAAGTGTCTTTCTTTTTGCTTACCGTCTCTCAACACACTGGTGCTACTCAGTCCTAGTATCTGTATTCTATCCAGAGCACAGCTCAATATAGAAGATAAGAAGAGAGCGTCCTTATGCTGTGCTCAACATTATATAGGGTCCAGACAAAAGGGGACAGTAAAGTTCTCCATTGGCCAAGAGGTCAGGTTTTATTCTCCTTGATTGGTACAGTGGAATGCACAGCTGTGTCTTTGTCCACAGGATTCATCATAGGTCTAGGGGTCATGCTGTGCAACCTGTTTTATCCAGATCTTTCAGTTATACTGTCCTCATGGCAATGTAAAACATTAGATATGTATTTGGTCCATAACTTTTGACTGGTAAATGTTGCACACTTTAAACAAGAACCGGAGTGCTGCGCATGAGAGACGGAACACACAGATATGAATTTAAACCATTTAATTATATTTTATTCTTTGTGCGTGTATTAGTATGGCTTCACACAGGGTTCGCATCATTATTCCTACTGGTTCCTATACTTTATTTACGTAACTCTGCGAACCAAAATGACGGGCATACCATGCTACTGTGGGGTATATGTAACTCGACTTCGACAAGACGCTATAAAAAGTATTTTGCACTCTTGGATTCAGGAATAATCCCTCATAATGGGCCTCTTATTCCTCTCTCCAATAAGAACTCCATATTAAGTGATTGTTTTTAAATCTGGGGAGTTTTTATAGTCTATTGAGCTCCTACAATTTGTATACCAGCCCTTACCTGCTTTAGGAATACCGAGTAGTATAAGAAATGGCTTGTACTGGAAGATCCAAAAATTGTTACACCCCCTACCCATATCCCAAAATAATAATCTGTTTCTGCTTTTTTTTTTTCTTTCACTCATCTGGGAGAGCACCCGGTAATCTACTTCCTTATTTGTGTTTTATAAGAAACCTCTTATGAAACTGCTTTCCTATTGTACATTCCCAAGCTCAACAAAAAAATACAAATAAATATGTAGAATTTCTAGCCTAGGTCTGGTCGGTCTACAAAATCATCCCTAGACATTGTAAATTTAAATGTAGGCAATAAAAATGAGCAAAATGAGAAATTAATAATTTTCAAAGCAGATTTTACAAATAAAATCCAAATCATAGAATACCGATGTTTTTTTTCCATAATATTTTATTGACAGATAACACAAAAAGAAAAAGTAACAATGCATGTTCAAGACACAACGCCTGCATAAATAACATACAGCGTGGTTACAAATGTATGTGTAAAGTTACCTCTCTCAAACTATCCGGCAATAAAATTGCCGGAGCAAAACAAAACTTAGCTGGAGCAAAACAATTAGAACGCTAGGCATATACGCATTATAACAATTCCATCAATTAGCATGTATGTGTTACATTAAAGATTTTGTATTATACTAACCAATTTCATTAAAAATTGTTTGTCTGATTCGTTTATATACTACATCACTTTTCCTTTGTAACCCTGACAGGGAGGAATGAGACTCTGTTAAGATAATGGTCATTGACCTTTTCAGTTGTGTTTAACGTACCCATTATTTAATGTTTAAATACATTTTTGTAATTGTACATAATTAGTAACAAAACATAAACTAAGACATAAACAATTTCAATAAAATCAATGGAGTGAATCACTACAGAATTTACAAACACATTACCATAAGGATAAAGAATGTTGGCTGAGAACAGGCAAGGCTAAGGTGATAGAGCTGAACTTGAACCACACCAAGCTAGGCATAAAGACATTTTGGATCTTATACAGGTTCCTTCGCTCCCCCGTGCTTTCGCAAAGGGAAGCAATGTTTTGCGTCTGTGCAGACGCATTTCTGTGCATGTGCAGACACATGGTGCGTGTGGCCACGGCGAACACGGTGTTCACCTGGCACACGCACTCAAGATTCTGTGTGTGGGGGGGGGGTTGGCGGTGGACTGGCCTATTTCCACATGGGAACTCCCAGTGTTTCATGGTCGTTCCAATGAGCATGCTGGTCGTTTCCATGCAAATCGCACAGTGACGTGGGTGGGGGGAAGGCAGCTGTCATCACCAGATGTCAGCTGCCCACCCACTTCCTCACAAGGGTGAAGGCATACCTAAGTGACTTGAGAGTCACTTAGATATGCTTGCACATTTGCCATGGGGGTGGTTATCCATAGCCTATGAATAGATTTTTATGTTAAGCATCCAGTCGCAGCCAGTGGAGGCGAACTTGTGCTGCGATGGGGGGGGGGGGGGGACAGCCGGCCATTCGCCGGACGGGGTTTGGTGGACTCGCAAGCAATTATCCTGGTCGAGTGAGTTCAACCCAGGTAGCGAGCAGAATTGAACATGGATTTAACTTGGCTTGCAGCGCAGTAAGGGAGAATTTTGGTCAATGCAACCTGAGACCTGTTCACAGCAATGAATTAGTCAGTGCTAGGAGATGAACGCATCTCCCAGTGCTGGCTCGGGACCCACCTCTGTTGACATCACCCACCTAGCATTATGCCGGGTAGGGACGCCAGTGTAAAAGGGGTCACAAGCCGTGTTGTTCAAGTACATCATCCTGTGTGTGACCCAACTTAGCATAATAGTGGTATTATACATCTACACAATGCATCACTACTCAGAGGAAATGTTGAAGGACATTTAATACATTTGCATTGTGAAGTTTTGTTTTAGGAATCAGTAGTCTCACAGTGAATACATGTGAATTTTATTTATACTAAGACCATACGCCATGGAATATATGCAATAAAATTAGATTAGATGCATGCAACTATAAACATGGACAAATATTCACATTTATATCAATGCAGCGCAGCAACTTACAAACTGAATTGTATGCAACAATGTATCAGCCCAATATATTTACAGTAAAAAATATTTTTACAAAGAAAGGCATTGGGTGGGATGTAGCAAGCATCGCATGAAACCTGTGATGCATTTCCTCACTCTCCGCATGCATATCAGCATCTATTAATGTCTTATGCATTAACATATTAGTAAACGACAGCTCCTGTGGTAAAAGCCATTCTTTGCGATGATACTACTTCTTGGCTTAGAACATTGGGCTTTATTCATATTCCTTCGGTCCTTTGCGCATTCGCGTTTCTGCGCATGTGCAGATGCAGAGTGCGTGCCCCTGCAGCAAACATTCAGTTCGCCGGGTGCACGCACCCTACATGGCGAGCAGGGGGCAGTGAAGGGCAGAGGGGCGCCAGGCAGCCCCATTACCATATGGGAATGCACAGCATTTCATGGGCGTTCTCATGGTAATGAGGCCATGACGCGGGTGCGGGGGGCAGGTAGCTGACATCACCGGATGTCAGCTGCCCACCCATATCTATCCCAGCGTGTATGCATATTGAAGTGACTTGAAAGTCACTTTAATATGCGTGTACCTTCCACATCTTTCAATGGTCGGCGATCATTGAAAGATGTTAGAGTAGAGGTTACCCACAGCATGCAAATGGATGTTTATGCTAAACATCCATTCACAGCCTGTGTGGGCGAACACGTGCATGTGTCAAGTAATGCACACCGCAGTGAATACAGGGAAGGATGCAGTTGAAGCCCATGGGTTTCTATAGCACAACTCTGATCTAAACTTTAGAGGGCATTGCCCACCACATCGCATCCGGGTTTGGTGCATTTGTGGTCTACTGCCAAACCTCCAAAAATGGCATTTTCAAAAGGTTTGGCATCTTGCTGTATCTCGCCCATAAGCTGAGATTACCCAATTGAAACTTAAAGGTTTCCATGTATAGTTGGAACTCTGAAATGATTTAAACGGGTTCTCAAACTAGTAGATTCTTGAACTTCGCAAAATTAGAGCACGTTGAACATATTCAACCCATATTGAGTTGGTTGAACATGTTTGAGCGTCTTCAAATGTAAGGGCTGCATTTTATACTATTTCTTATGCTTTTCCAATTCCCATGCATGGCTCAGACTTGAACACAGTTTTCTTCACTGATCGAATTAAAAACCATAAAATGAACTGATAGCACTTTATAGTTTATCTCAATCTGTATAAGAAGCACAGCTGCAAATGTGAACTGTGAAAAAACTTTGATGATCCCTTAATGCGGCTTTGGAACGGGAGAACGGCAGGACAATCAAACCAGATCAAAGTCAAAGAAGTTCATGGCCCTCTAACTGGAAAGATTCAATTGCATTTCAAACTGGTTGAAGTATTCCAGCACCACTGCTGCCAACAATTATTACATTTTATACTGGATGAAACTATTACTTCAGTAAGTTCTGATGTAAAGGTGAAAGGGATTCAGAACAGTATGCAACAATTCTGCCATCTATTTGTATTAGGTGGTGCTCAAAGGCAGGTGAGTTGGCAGGGGCTGGCTGGCAACTTTTAGCCTGGGGGGCTAGTCCAGAGCACCGGCCCTTAAGTAACAATGCATAGCTAAATGTAGGTTTTTCATTTAAAAAATATGTATTAATATAAAAAAATCAATAATAGGACACCACCACCCCTTGTATAATAATAGGACCCCACCGGCTGCTCCCCCTGTCTTATAATTATAACAAGACACGACAGGCTGCTTCCCTGTATAATAATAGGGGTACTTATGTATTAGTCGGGCGCCCGGATACGCTACACTGACAACGTAGCTTTGGCTACATTGTCAGCGTAGCCTTTGCCGGACGCCCGGCTAATACTTACGGTGCGGGCAGGCAGAGGGGGGAGATGGCATTCCTGCTATTACTTACTTACCGCAGGGCGGTCTTACAGGGCGGCGGGGTGGGCAGGGAGAGCGGCGGTGCGGCTGTGCTGTAATGGGGGGGGGGGAGATCACGGCAACCACTGGGGGAGCATCACATGGTTTCCCTGCTCCCCCAGCGGCACCACGCTAATAGCTTAGGAAGGAAGACTGTCAATGGCAGGCGCGATGCAGGGATCCTAGTGCCGGAGGCGCCGGGGACATCGTGGATGGTAAGTATAATGTACACTACACACACACTACACACACACAAACTACACACACACAACACCCACTAACACAATTATATCCCCACTATCCACGTCATACCCCCAGTGTCCACGTGGCCATGGAGTTAATTTTAGAAAGTGTGCACTCGCCACTCTTCAGGTGCTAATACATAAGTACCATAATAGGCCCCCCACAGGCTGCTCCCCCGTATAATATCAGGACACCACAGGCTACTCCCCCTGTCTTATAATAATAACTTATCTATTACACATACAGTAAAGGTCCATACACACTGGACGATTATGCCCAGCAATGATCGCTATCATCGCTGGGGGTGGGAAGCCGCCCAGTGCATACACACTGAGCGACTTTCCCCCTGCCCAGCACCATCAGCGGGGAGAGGACGGCTTTGCATAGCACAGTGCTATGCAAAGCCATCCTCAAAGCCGCTCATCTGCTGGTAATACAATATTTTGAACAATTTTGCAGATTCTGATGGATTGAAATCATCCAGTGTATACCCACTATGTTGCTGACAATGCGTGCATCCGAATTTCGAGACTTTAATTTAATTTAATTTACTCCCACTCTTATTCCTTGAAACTCTGGGTTCAATCTTAAAGTTATAGCTAGCATCCCTGTCGGGTCCCTCTTTCTATCTTTATATGATTTGATAGCTGCCCATTACTCAGAATTTGGGATGTCGATAAATTGTATAGAGCCCTCAACGTCTCCTGAAATTCTGCCGGGAAACCAAATTTGTTTAACGTCTCCCAGAGATGATCCCAGGAGAGCAAGTCGAAGGCTTTCTCTGCGTCGATTGCCATTCAAATATTTGATGTTTTATTCTGTTTGCTCTAAATTCTGTATCACCGCTATTATCTTCCTGATATTACGTGTGGAATGTCTACCCATAATAAAGCCTGTTTGATCTTCATTAACCAATTGTGGGATTGATTGTTTTATTCGATCGGCTAAGATTTTTGTGAAAAATTTGTAGTCGACATTCAACAAAGATATCGGGTGGTATGATTCTGGTCGTTTAGGGTCTCTCCCTTTCTTTGGCAGCACTAGAATTAAAGCGGAGTTAAAATATTTTGGGGTGTGATACGTAGATAATATGGAATTAAAAAATATTGTAAGGGTTTCGGTGACCTGTTCGAGTAATATTTTATAAAATTCTCCTACGAGGCCATCTGGACCTGGTGTTTTATTCGATTTAAGAGACTTTATGGCTGCTTGTACTTCTGTGGCAGTGATTGGGGAACAAATTTTTGCGGCTATTTCTGGTGTTAATTTTGGAAGATCCACCTTATCCCAGAAAGTTGTTTTTGCCTCTAGGTTCGGTTTAGCTTCTTTATATATTTGTTCATAGTATTCCCTGAATATCTCCACAATTTGAGCACTTTCTGCTGTAATCATACCATTTTTCTTAGAAAGGTTCGAGATCATAGTTGGCGCGTTGGGAGATCTAAACAGGTTTGACAGTATACGGCCTGATCTGTTTCCCAATTTATGGTACCGATATTCTTTCTGAAACATGTATCTGTCTCCTATATTTTGTAGTATATTTTCAAATTTTTGTTTAGCTAATACGTACTCCATTTTGGTTTTTACATTTGCTGAAACTTTAAATCTTTGATATGTATCTGTGAGTTCTTTTTGCGCTCAGCTATACTCCTGTGTCTGATTTTTTTTATTTTGTATTTCATATGCGATCAATTCACCTCTTAATACTGCTTTTGCTGCCTGCCAATAATTCTGTGGATTTTCTTCTAGACCTTGTGCATTATTCCTACTAAAGTCTTCCCAATATGCTTTAAATTTCTCTTTAAATCTATGTGAATTAGCTAGATATGTTGGGAACCTCCACTGTCTGTATGTCCCTCTATCTTGCTGTACAGCCACTTTTGCCCATACCAACGCATGGTCTGAGATTATTATAGGTTCTATCTCTGATGCCAACACTTTACCGAACATGGCCTCCGAAAATAACAAATAATCAATCCTAGATAGTGACCTGTAAACACCTGAATAACATGTATATTCCTTCTCTAATGGATGCTGGGCTCGCCATACGTCCATTATTTTCAACTGTTCGCATAGCCATTTTATACCATATTTCGGTATCTGAGCCCCTGTTGGGCGCTGTATACTTCTATCCATGTATTTAGAGGTCACTAGATTCATATCCCCACTCATCAACAAATTACATGCAGAGTATGGTCTGAGTCTATTTAATAGTTTAAGAAAAAAAACCCTGTTGTATACATTAGGCGCATATACATTAATCAGTATATATCTAACCTTGTTTATAACTATATCCACTATCACATATCTCCCTTCGTCGTCACTAATAATTGTACTGATCTCATATTGTATCTGGGAAGAAATCAATATCACCACTCCCCTTGCTTTTTTATCGTATGATGCGGAGGCTATCATCTTCCTTCCCATCATACTTAATTTTAACGCCTCTTTCTCCATCAAATGTGTTTCCTGGAGGAAAGCTATCCCAATCTGAAGTTTGTTTAGGTATGCCAGTACTTTTTTTCTCTTTACTGGGGAGTTTATCCCTCCCACATTCCATGTTGCTAATTTAAAGGCTGTCATACCCAAACAAACCTTTCCGTTGTTTTATACATTTGCAACCCAAGCCAAATAAGGACAACATATAAGGATAACATACCTGGGGATAACAAGACATTTACTACACACAGACTAACAACACTCATACCCCTCCCTAACTAGAAAAGAAAAGGGAGGAGAGCCTATTTCAATATTGACTTTCTTTTCTTTCTTTTTTTGGTGGGTTAGTGCTCCTAACCTTTAGCCTCCAATCTTATAGATCTAAACACTTGAACCTATTGTTTACCTGCTTATAGTGGAGAAGAGAAAAAAATAAACAACTGCTTTTCCTCAAGGTGTTTAATGTGCCCTTGCTATTTCTGCAAGGAAGTACCCTGACTTTTTGTGTTTACTTCCTCTAGATATTTTTGTGCGTCCATAGTTGAGACAAAGTCCTTGTAGTTTTCGCCATCTTATACTCTTAAATGTGCTGGATAGAGAAGAGCGAATTTTCTGTTGGCCTTAACCAGAGTAGTACAGATTGGGCTAAATTCTCTCCTTGCTTTGGAAACTTCAATGGAGTAGTCCTGAAATATCAGGATTCGCTTTCCTTCCCATTTTAGATCTCATTTTTGTCTGGATGCTTTCCATATTGCCTCCTTATGGAGGAAATTTAGGCATTTGAAGATAACTGCTCTAGGGTGCTGGCTTTCCTCTTCTCCATATCTTGGTTTACCTAGGCGGTGTGCTCTTTCAATTACTAAGTCTGTGCACATTGCCTTTATATCCAATAGCTCTGGTAGAGAGTTTCGGAGAAAATGTAGCAATGAGGGGCCTTTTATAGCCTCAGATAGACCTATCACTTTAAGGTTTTTTTCTTCTTGCTCTATTCTCCATTTGCTCAATTTTATCTCCCATCTGTCGCTGGATTTTTTCCATGTCAGCTAGTTGTTGTTTTAGTTGTCTCGTATCCTGGAATACCTCTCCCAACCTTTGATCTGTCTGTTTCAGACGTATGGTCATTTGACTTACCATATATACTCGAGTATAAGCCTACTTTTTCAGAACATTTTTTATGCTGAAAAATCCCCCTCTCAGCTTATACTCGAGTGAGGGTGATACATTTTCCCAGTTTTTTTGTTGTAAAGTTAGGTGCCTCGGCTTATATTTGGGTCGACTTATACTCGAGTATATATGGTAATTGGCCTTTGATTTCTCCTACAGCTTGCTTCATAATATCTGCTTGGACATTGGTTCAATAGTGGCCTTAATTGCCTGTAGCATTTCTTGATATCCCCCTGGGTTTGCGCTTTGTGGGGTGCCTGGCGGTATTACATTTACTTTCATCTCCTCTTGTTGCAGGCTTACATTGCCTGTTGGTCCTACTGCTCTTATTGATTTGGTAGTGGCAGTTGTGGGGGATGATGTCACTGTCGTTTGGCGAGAACGCTCTGCACGTTCCTTCTGTGCTTTAGTGGGCATATTTGGAATCAAGTATTTATCCATACACTGGCTCTGCGCTTATCAGATACTTGTCCCCAGGTTTTTTCCTTCTTTCTTCCCTCTGTCCCCCCTCAGGTAGTAGCCCTCTGTATTACCTTATTCTTCTAAAAAATATACGGTTTCAGAGGCCCCTTCTTGGACCTGATTCTTTAAGTCTGTCCCCCTGCCCCTGTTGGGCGAGTCTCTGTCTGCACTTACAGTTGCAGTTTCCCCCCCAGCCGAGCACAATGCTCTGGCAAAAAAAAAAAAAATGGGAGAGGAAAAAAAATGGTTCAACTCACCCAACCCGTGGGGACAGCTTGTAGAGCTCAGTGTTTTATGTCTCTTTCCTCAGAGCACCTTCTTATTGATCCTGTTAGCTTTGTTACTCCAATTCCTCCTCCACTTTAGGTTCATGCAGATCTTTCTTGATATCTTATGCTTTGCGGAGTTACTAGTCAGGTCCAGCTAGGTATCCTGCAGGTTAATTTGCTCTAGCCCAGTGGTTCCCAACCTTTTTTGTCTCCCGTACCCCTTGATTAGGCTTTTCATTTATGAGTACCCCCTCGTGAAATTTTCAGGGGGCGTGGCCTAAAAAGGGGTGTGGCTTAACAGGGGCAAGTCATACTGGCAATGACGAGAAAAAAAAAAAGTGCAACCACTTGGCCACAGTATAAGCTCAGCCCATTCTGCGGACAGCATATAAAATAACCTTGTCAAATCTCTATTACTGAAGCAACAGACATTCCAAAGGATCACGTTAGCCTTCCAATAGTGCCAGATACACATATGCCCCCAAAAGTGCCAGATACACATATGTTCCAATGGTGCCAGGTATGCCCGCACAGTGCCAGAAACGGGAATGCCACCACAGTGGCAGGTATGACCCCATGGTACTGGGTATGTGCCCACAGTGCCAACAATGCCCCTACAGTGCCAGCAACAAATATACCCCCATAGTGCCAGTAACAAGTATGCCCCACAGTGCCAACAATGCCCCACAGTGCCAACAATGCCCCACAGTGCCAGCAATGCCCCACAGTGCCAGTAACAAGTATGCCCCACAGTGCCAACAATGCCCCACAGTGCCAACAATGCCCCACAGTGCCAACAATGCCCCACAGTGCCAGCAATGCCCCACAGTATTTCCCAGCAGCAGCACACTTACCATTGACGCTGCTGCTGGGGAGAGGACAGTCCAGCTGCCGCGCTGCAGTGCTTCTCTCAGGGAAGGAGAGTACACTGCGTATCTCTCCTTCCCTTCAGTGTGACTGGGCTGCCCGTCAATCAAAGTTCGCGGGCCGGCTCCTGATTGGCTGCCGGCCCGCAAGCTCTGATTGATTGGCGGACGGGCGGCCAGTCACAGGGAAGCACACTGAGGAGTAGGAGAGATGCGCAATGCACTCTCCTCCCCTCCAGCGACCTGTCTGGCGGCCGCGGCCGCCATTACAGACAGGGCTGCGGCGTACCCCCAGGGGTACGCGTACCACAGGTTGGGAACCGCTGCTCTAGCCCTGTGTTTTCGCTTTGGGCTTTCCAGGTTTCAGTGTCCCCTTACTGCCGTTGTCTCTCGGTCGCTCTCTAGATAACTGCCGCCACATCTCTCCACTGAGAGCTTCTCTGCAGGGCACCTTTGTCAGCACCGAGGGTTCTTGTGTACTCGGCTGTGACCGTGGTGGGCCAGTGGAGGGCGCTGGGTAGCAGGATATAGAAGGTTTGGTATGACCTACACAGGGAAAGCAGGGCACAGTAACTCAGTGTTGGCTACTGACAGTGAACAGTCTGGAAGCTGCGGGAGTTGTCGACGTAGGATGTCGACAGTCAGATGGGAGACGACTGGAGGCACAGGTATAGCAACTGGGTGGATTCTCAGATGAGACTGGGAAGCCTGGAGTCTTGGGAGCCTCGCTGACACAGGAGGAACTCTGGGAGTAGATTTGAGCAAGAGACTTTATATCTGACATACACTGGGAACCCGAGCAGAGCGAACCAGAGGGTTGGCGGAGACCAGAAGCAGGGGCGCGGAGTCTAACTTACCAGCGGTGTTCACCAGGGAGTCCCGCAAGGAACTATGGGCTTGGCTGCGTCTGGCAAGCAGGTCGCGGCCCCCTGTCCTGGTCCTCTGGACGCGGGCTGGGAGTGAGGACACTGGAGAAATGAGGAAATGTCTTTGGAGACGGCCTGAGAGCCGGGGAAGATAGTTGACAGCCTGGAAGCTGTGAGACAGCCTGGGAGCCAGAGATGACAGTTGGCAGCCTGGGAGCTGCGGGATGGCCTGGGAGCTGGAGTTGTAGTTGGCAGCCTGGAAGCTGCGAGACGGCCTGGGAGCCGGAGATGACAGTTGGCAGCCTGGGAGCTGCGGGATGGCCTGGGAGCCGGAGTTGTAGTAGGCAGCCTGGAAGCTGCGAGACGGCCTGGAAGCCGGTGATGACAGTTGGCAGCCTGGGAGCTGCGGGATGGCCTGGGAGCTGGAGTTGTAGTTGGCAGCTGCGAGACGGCCTGGGAGCCGGAGATGACAGTTGGCAGCCTGGGAGCTGCGGGATGGCCTGGGAGCCGGAGTTGTAGTAGGCAGCCTGGAAGCTGCGAGACGGCCTGGAAGCCGGTGATGACAGTTGGCAGCCTGGGAGCTGCGGGATGGCCTGGGAGCCAGTGGTGATGACCTGGGCGTCGTCAGTACATGATGTAGATAACCTGGAGAGAGTGACAGAACCTCTGGAGACACTTGGGAAAACAGTTGACACAGGATGTCGACAACAGATGTAGGTGTGACAATGCTTGAATGCGGCAACTGGTGGACGTCGGAGATGACACGGATGTTGTTAGTCACCAGGAGATGACGGAAGCACAGAGTCTCTGGAGGCCCTTTGGGAAACAGTTGACACAATGTCGACAATAGATGATAACGTGACAATACTCAGATGCTGCAACTGATGGACGTCAGGGATGACACAGATGTTGTTAGTCAGGAATAGACGGCAGAAGCTGAGTGTCGACTGAGGTAGACAGTGCCTGTCGGCAGATCAGGACTGAGATGGAAGAAAGTCACTGATAGGTTTTGAAGGTAGTTTGGCCTGGGAGCCAAGGGGTCTAGCCTGGGAGCTAGTGGAGATTGCTGGCCAGTGCCAGTGGTATCCTCTGCAGGGAATAGCTTGCTCACTCAACCGCAGGATGGAATAGCAGGAGTCTCTGGAGATGACCGGAACCAGGTAAGTAGCAGCAGTAGCAGCAGCAGGACACTTGGAGATGGGATCACAGGAGACTGGATAACCAGGAGCCTTGGAACTCTCTGTCTCTGGGGTAACCACTCAGGAAGCAGAATGAACAGTTGTTCAAGGCAAGGAGGACTCTGGGAAGCTGGCTTATATTCCTCCAGGTGATTGCTAATTGTCTGCAGCTGCAGCAGCAGCCAGAACCAAGAATTATACCTTGAGTACCTGGAACATGTGACTGGTGCAGAACTCAGGAAGCTTCATTGGAGTTGATCACTGAGGAATGGAAAGCAGCTGCAACAGCAGCAGCTAGGAACCAGGCCAGCATCAGGAAATAAATGTGAATCAAGTCAGGTTTGTGACAGTACCCCCCCTTTTTAGGGTGGACTCCGGACACCCCAATGAACTTGGCAGGAGAACTAAAGAACTCACAAACTGAGTTTTTCACATATCTTCTTAGTCTTCATCTTCGGAACAGGTGGACCATCCATCATCAAAAAAAACTGAATTTATTGGAGTATCGTCCTGGAGAAAAACATGGTCGGGAAGAATAAAACCTCCTGGAAAGGGAGTTTCATCATAAACTGGGTCATAATCGGAATCTGAGTCCAATTCTAGTGGACATATATGATCCTTTCTCTTGGAGATATCAGTTAGAGAGTCATGTGAATAATGTAAAGTAGAAAACCCAATACAGATTGCAGACTCTGAATGATCAGTATTCTTCTCTTTAGGGACCGAAGTGATGTTAGCTGGTACATCCATGGGGCTAGAATTCCTAAAAGGACCTGCCGAAGAACAGAGTGAAACTACACCCAACCTTAAGTCAGGAGAATGGGGTATAGAAACATCTTTATTTCTGGAGATATGATGACTGTTAATATATGGATCTTGTAGTGTCTGGTCTTGTTCAAGTTTGGACACTCCAGAAATTTGAGACTGCTGATATACCGTGGAGGCATTCCAATTTTTTAATTGAGAAATGTCTTGATTCAATATAACTTGATCTTGTTCGGAAAGTGATGGTGCAGTAGTGGATAAGCTCTTGGTGACCCTGGTGGAACCTTTCAAAGGTCCCAAAGGAGCTGGTTTTGGAGGGAATTCTCTTTGAACTGTTTTTAGAAATGCCGGGAGGTTATTGGGAAGACCATTACTAAGAGAATCAGACTGAAGTTCAACACTGGGAAAGGCGGAGTCCGGGCTGGGCCCGGAACGGACAGAATCCGGGTATACAGATGGTCCGTCTTGGACCTGGACTACACAGGGTGTAGACATAATAGCACAGGAAGAAGGCTGACCTGGAGTAAATGGCTTGGGTGCCATTTCTGGAACTGGAGAAACAGAGACCTCTTCTGGGGTCAGAGCATCAGATGCCTCGCTGGAGGCTGATATTTTCAAAACACTTCCTTGGACTGTAGCTACAGATGTCCCAGCACAAGCTACAGGATCAGGTACCTCATCCGAGGCTACGGACACAGATGTTTTATTTGGGACTAAGGAATCGGAGACCCTTTGAGTGACGCGAGACTTGTACATCCTCTTCTGGTTCTCAGACTTGGAACTAGGAATATGCGTGACTGAGGCAGAGATGGCGGGAGCAGATGTTTCAGAAGTATTATGCAAAAGAGCAGTGCGGTATTGGGACTTGTCACCCCTCCTGGATGTACAGAGGTTACAGTCTCTAATAAGGTGACTAGCACTACCACAATAGAAGCATAGGTGGAGCTGTCTGCGACGCTGACGTTCAGCTTCCGAGCATTTGGAATGCGAGGACCTCCTGACTTTGTCTTCACACTGCATGGAAGAGAATAGATTATTTCTAAGAGAGTTTGTAACAGGAGATTGTTTCGTAGCAGTGGTTCGCACGGAACTTCTTGCGGTAACTTGTGTACTCTGAAGAATCTCTGGTATTAGCAGAATTATAGTGGACAGAAGACTTTGTAGCTGTTCCAACAATCTATGAAGAACGCTCAGAGGCTCAGAATCCCTTGGACAAGGGGACTGGGAAATCCGCGGACAATCCATAGGGGACCGGGGACAGGATACTGGAACAACCGGTGTTGAATTGGAATATGGACTAGAAGTACCCAGAAATTGCTGGAGATCATCCAAACTAGAAGTGGCATTAGGTGACGCAAAAAATTTTTTGGCAGTCGACGCAAGAGGTGCCAACGACTGCTGTATAGTATCCAATCGGGTGGATACTCCCTGGAGACTCTTCATTATCCCTTGCTGAGTGGCTTCTTGGATCTTCATACAGCCGGAGACACCTGGAAGAGCCGCTGGTCCCACACTTGGGTCGTGAGCCAAGTACATCGGCCTTGAACAATCTGTCAGCACCGAGGGTTCTTGTGTACTCGGCTGTGACCGTGGTGGGCCAGTGGAGGGCGCTGGGTAGCAGGATATAGAAGGTTTGGTATGACCTACACAGGGAAAGCAGGGCACAGTAACTCAGTGTTGGCTACTGACAGTGAACAGTCTGGAAGCTGCGGGAGTTGTCGACGTAGGATGTCGACAGTCAGATGGGAGACGACTGGAGGCACAGGTATAGCAACTGGATGGATTCTCAGATGAGACTGGGAAGCCTGGAGTCTTGGGAGCCTCGCTGACACAGGAGGAACTCTGGGAGTAGATTTGAGCAAGAGACTTTATATCTGACATACACTGGGAACCCGAGCAGAGCGAACCAGAGGGTTGGCGGAGACCAGAAGCAGGGGCGCGGAGTCTAACTTACCAGCGGTGTTCACCAGGGAGTCCCGCAAGGAACTATGGGCTTGGCTGCGTCTGGCAAGCAGGTCGCGGCCCCCTGTCCTGGTCCTCTGGACGCGGGCTGGGAGTGAGGACACTGGAGAAATGAGGAAATGTCTTTGGAGACGGCCTGAGAGCCGGGGAAGATAGTTGACAGCCTGGAAGCTGTGAGACAGCCTGGGAGCCAGAGATGACAGTTGGCAGCCTGGGAGCTGCGGGATGGCCTGGGAGCTGGAGTTGTAGTTGGCAGCCTGGAAGCTGCGAGACGGCCTGGGAGCCGGAGATGACAGTTGGCAGCCTGGGAGCTGCGGGATGGCCTGGGAGCCGGAGTTGTAGTAGGCAGCCTGGAAGCTGCGAGACGGCCTGGAAGCCGGTGATGACAGTTGGCAGCCTGGGAGCTGCGGGATGGCCTGGGAGCTGGAGTTGTAGTTGGCAGCTGCGAGACGGCCTGGGAGCCGGAGGTGACAGTTGGCAGCCTGGGAGCTGCGGGATGGCCTGGGAGCCGGAGTTGTAGTAGGCAGCCTGGAAGCTGCGAGACGGCCTGGAAGCCGGTGATGACAGTTGGCAGCCTGGGAGCTGCGGGATGGCCTGGGAGCCAGTGGTGATGACCTGGGCGTCGTCAGTACATGATGTAGATAACCTGGAGAGAGTGACAGAACCTCTGGAGACACTTGGGAAAACAGTTGACACAGGATGTCGACAACAGATGTAGGTGTGACAATGCTTGAATGCGGCAACTGGTGGACGTCGGAGATGACACGGATGTTGTTAGTCACCAGGAGATGACGGAAGCACAGAGTCTCTGGAGGCCCTTTGGGAAACAGTTGACACAATGTCGACAATAGATGATAACGTGACAATACTCAGATGCTGCAACTGATGGACGTCAGGGATGACACAGATGTTGTTAGTCAGGAATAGACGGCAGAAGCTGAGTGTCGACTGAGGTAGACAGTGCCTGTCGGCAGATCAGGACTGAGATGGAAGAAAGTCACTGATAGGTTTTGAAGGTAGTTTGGCCTGGGAGCCAAGGGGTCTAGCCTGGGAGCTAGTGGAGATTGCTGGCCAGTGCCAGTGGTATCCTCTGCAGGGAATAGCTTGCTCACTCAACCGCAGGATGGAATAGCAGGAGTCTCTGGAGATGACCGGAACCAGGTAAGTAGCAGCAGTAGCAGCAGCAGGACACTTGGAGATGGGATCACAGGAGACTGGATAACCAGGAGCCTTGGAACTCTCTGTCTCTGGGGTAACCACTCAGGAAGCAGAATGAACAGTTGTTCAAGGCAAGGAGGACTCTGGGAAGCTGGCTTATATTCCTCCAGGTGATTGCTAATTGTCTGCAGCTGCAGCAGCAGCCAGAACCAAGAATTATACCTTGAGTACCTGGAACATGTGACTGGTGCAGAACTCAGGAAGCTTCATTGGAGTTGATCACTGAGGAATGGAAAGCAGCTGCAACAGCAGCAGCTAGGAACCAGGTCAGCATCAGGAAATAAATGTGAATCAAGTCAGGTTTGTGACAACCTTCACTTTCCAAGCATACAGGCATCAGGCAGAGGGTTCACCTTACTGTCAGTGCCTGCTTCCAATCCATTTTTTTCCCTCTTTGGGTGCTTTTCTTTAGCCCTGGATCACCTGGGGCGAATTGGGTATATTTTTTGTGCCCACTTCCAGTCACCTCTCTGGGGAATGTATCGCTGAGCTCACTCCACGACCTACATCAGAGCGTCACCTGGGTTTGCGTCTGGGTGTTCTTTGTATCGCCGGTGCTGGTTGTCGCCCGGCTGTGCTGAGAAGGTGTGCGGTGGGGTCACGTGTCTGCCCGCTTCCTCTGTCCGCGCTCAGTCCCTTCTCTGTATCTCGTGGGGAACGTCATTTGGATTCGGCTCCGTCGGCATGTGTCTGGCGTGTCTGCCCGCTTCCTCCGTCCGCGCTCAGTCCCTTCTCTGTATCTCATGGGGAACGGTGCTAGGATTCGGCTCCATCGGCTGCCCCAGCGTCTCCTCCACCGTCACTTCCACCTGCGCTCACATGATCGGCGCTCTCAGAGGTTAGTGTTGGTGCTATTTTGGGCTGCAGTCCAGAACTTGTTCCCCGTTATTGCCGCTTACACGGCTTTCCTTTTCCAGATTAAACTAGCCATAGGTCCGGTATAACTGTGGGTTAAGGCTAGGGTAACGGAGCACTCACTTTCCACGGCTCACTCCATAGCCGCCAGAACCGGAAGTCCTGAATGATATCATTAAGTGATGTCATCCTGTCCCCGCTGCGTACATGCAGTCATTGTGCTGCATGTACAGCTGATGGAGGACATCTTGTACGACCATTGGGAGCAGGCATCATTAACTATCCTATACAAGCATACCCACTAGAGCAGGGGTGGGCAACAGGCGGCCCGCAGGCCAGATTCAGCCCATGAGATGCTCAGGTCTGACCCGCCGCACTGACCTATATCACAGTGACAAGTGGCCTGACTAGCTGAGCCGTTTGTCATTTAACCAGCAGGCTTAAAAGAAGTGTGGTGCCGCCACTGCCTCCCCGCCATTGGTTGGTGCAGCCGCCGCATGACCGCATGCCCTCCCACATTCCTAGTAATGCTGTGCGGGGTGGGCGCAGTCAGGTTTTGGCGGCCACGTGACTGAGGCCGCTATGCAGAAAGTTACCTCTCCTGGCTTCCCAGGGCGCTGGATGGAGGAGGGCATAGTTACTGAGACAAACACCTTCAAATGGCTCCTGCGATGCCCGGAGTAGAAGGATCCTTCAACCGCTGGGTTCCTCCTCCTTGTGACACCGTGCGGGTGATGTCACAACACTGTCGGCACCCGCACATATGTTGGAAGGGATGTGGAAGAGCACACAACGCACATCCGAGAGGAGGGCGGGACTTGCAATGGCAGCCAGCCAGCACAGAATTAGAGAGGAGGGTGGGAGCATCGACAGACAGTGCTATGTAATAGAGAAGCCACGCCACACGCCAGCGCCGCATTCAATTCCAGCTGCTGGACTAGCAATTATAAAAAAAAATCCTTACTGAGAGCCCCTGCACTAGTCGGAGGTATGTGATAATTATTTATATTAAACTATACCAGACAATGCCACCAGGGCCAGATTAACAATGGGCCGGAGGGCCCAGGCCCACCATTAAAATAGTCCCACAGAACCTGTTGTGCAGCAGGCTGTATACAATTTTTTTTTTCTTATATACATATTATACAGCATATCCAAGAGATTGGCACCCTCTGCCATCATCTCAATTACTGTGATGCACTGGCATAGTATAATATATAGTCCAGAAGCAGGCATGCATTTGGTTTTGCATGGCAAAAAAACTTAATCAGAAGCCTACAAGCTTTTGGGCCTTTATTGATGCGGCCCGTGGGTGGCATAACGTAAATTTGGGCTCATTCTGGGAGGCATAACGTGAATGTTGGCTTATTCCCAGTTGCAAAACGTGCATTTGGATTATTCTGTGTGTCATAATGTGAATTTGTACTCCCTCCGTGTGAATTTGGGCTAATTTTGTGTGGCATGTGTAAGGGGCAAGTATAAAGGGGTCTACTATTGTGTTGCATAATGTGTATAAGGGGTATATTGTGTGGTACACTACACTCAAAGACACTCCCTCATTTGCATGACCACACCCATTTTGCATGGCCACACCCACTTGTTCTGAGCACGGCCCTTGAACATTTACTGGAAGTGTTAAGCAGCCCCCCAGCTGAAATTATTGCCCACGCCAGATCATTTAAAATATTGCTTTGTGTGTATGGGGCTTAACAATGTAATATACAGATGGAGCCGGGCTCATTCAGCAGGGGTCTGGTGGTCGGATCGGCAACCGCCAGCTGCCGGAAGGGGACGCGCGTGCGCGCAAGAGATGGTCACGCGCCCCCTTTCGATGGAGCTCACCATTGTGTCCTGCCACTGTCCGCCGGTCCCCACCACCTCCCCGCACCCCACCATCCTAACTCTGCCCATCTCCCTGAAGCGGAGATGGGCAGGGTTCGTGTCCCCTGCCGTCCAAAAACTGGGACACGCATCCCAGTCAGATGGGAGTGCCTTTCCGCCGGCAATCGCCAGCGGGAGCATTCTGGCGAGACCCCGGGCTGGATGAGAGGTGCTCCATCTGTATACGTAACCAGTTTCGCTCTGCAAAATGTGGAGTAACTGAAGCAATGGCCTGATTAAGAAATTTACGTCAATACATTTACAGCTGCGCTTCTGTATGCAGGGTGTCTCATTTCACTTAAAAATTAATTGAGACACCCATTGGCAGCCTTGCTGCGTGCAAACATGTAGTGGTGCTTAAATAGCCTATGATAATCTACCAACTGAGTAACCCTAGTCACGCAAAACCGCCAAAGGAACTGAGATGCTGGTGCCATGATTTTTACATACAAAATGCCATGTCATGCCACCACTCCTCATAACTGCCCCATAGTTGCCTACCCTCCTGCATTCTGCAGGAGACTCCCTGAAATAGCAGCAATCTCCCTCTTTCCCTCATTAGTCTAGCAATCTCCCTCATTTTTGGGGAAAAAAAGGAAAGAGAGATGGATATATTTACAGTGAATCATCAGCACCATTTCCCAGCACTTTAGCAAGTATTGTATCTCTTAGTAACTGCCTTGGTGCTCATCTACATTTGGATATGTATTTTAAAAGATTCCTTCTAGGTGCCACATTCATAGTCTCTCCATATATGGAACTAGCCATGCCCATTTGGGTGGAGCATGACACACCACCTCATTGAGGCGCTTTGCAAAATTCTATTACCAACTATAGTCTTCCTGAAACTAGTTTTCCAAAGTAGGCAAGTATGAACTGCCCCCCTGCGGTGCCTGGTTGGCAATTACTTTGCATATTGTTCCTCACTGCAAGCGACATTACAGACGTATCCTGGCACCAGAACAACTGAGACACAACCATCCCTGAATTAGGCCCCTAGTCTGCCATTTACTTAACTTTATGCACACAGATTTCAATATGATACTCAGCCTTATGGTCACATTTTAATCCTTTACCTAAATACTTTTAATCTACAACATTATACATATAACAGTGAATAAATCATGTTTTAGAAACCCCAACAAGTGTCTTTTTAAAAATACTTATGCTTCCTAAATGCTACTAATGAGGTGGAAGTAAAATGGCTGACAGGTATGATGTTGACAGTCAAAACCTCAACAGCATAATGTTGAATACAGAATGCTGACAAGGGGGTAATGTTTTTTCAAACAATTTGGCAGAACCTTATTAAACGTTTTACTTCCAAGATTCTAGTGCTGATAAAATATCTTCAGACATGACATACGGAAAGAAATTGGGAATCGAGTTTTAAATCCAAAGCCACGGAGACAGATTTTCAACTTGTATCAATGGTGCACTCTGGCCAGACTCATTAGTGTACTCAGCACAGTTAATTCTTGTCTGCCTTTTCCAAAAAAAGGGAAGAGAGAACTTTTGAATTGGTGCCCATACTGTAATGGTTGGATGCACATCAGTCATGTGACTGTCAGCAATGCTCTTGTTGCTACATAGACCTTGTAGGCAGGGCCGCCGAGAGGCAGGGGGGGCGGGTACATTTTACCTGGGCCCGGGCCTGCCAGGGGGGCCCGGGTCCCGACACACACCAAAAAAAAAAAATCGGGTTTAAAAAAAAAGGGGGCGTGGCCACGGGTCCGTGATTAGGCCACGCCCCCGATTTTGCCTAAGCCCGGTCAGCGATGGCTGTCCTGCTCCTGCTCCCTGTTTCAAAAGGTAATGCAGCCCGCAATGCATGGCTATGGACAGGGGGAACAGACAAAAAGTGTGTGTGTGTGTGTGTGTGTGTGTGTGTGTGTGTGTGTGTGTGTGTGTGTATGTATGTAACAGGCTGTGTATGTATGGATATATGTGTGTGTAACAGGCTGTGTGTGTGTGTGCGTGTGTGTAACAGGCTTTGTATATATGTATATGTGTGTGTGTGTGTGTGTGTGTGTAACAGGCTGTGTATGTATATATGTGTGTGTGACAGGCTATGTGTGTGTGTGTGTGTGTGTGTGTGTGTGTGTGTAACAGGCTATGTATGTATGTCTATATGTGTAACAGGCTATGTATGTGTGTGTGTGTGTGTGTAACAGGCTTTGTATGTATGTATATATGTGTGTGTGTGTGTGTGTGTGTGTGTAAAAGGCTATGTGTGTGTGTGTGTGTAACAGGCTTTGTATGTATGTATATGTGTGTGTGTAACAGGCTGTGTATGTATATATGTGTGTGTAACAGGCGTAGGGCGGGATGTACTAAATTTCGCAATTTATTATTATTTTTTTGCCTACCTAACGTTTGTTGTACGCTGCGTTATGTTTGCCTGGTGCATCTTCGTCCGCCTCATGCTCTAAACTTCAGACTTCCCTGCTGGAGTTGCGGACAGTGCGTTCGTCATGGTGTGTTTTTTTTTGTACTGCGCATGCGCAGGTTTATTTCCTTGCCGTCATGCGCAGTGCGCACTTGTTGATGGTCACGGTACCTTAAGGGATTTGCAAAATGTCAAAGGGTTCTGTATAACCCAATATGAAAGAATACTTAATTACATCCTTACATACTCCTATCCATCCACCAAGTACCAGTGCTGGCAATATTACATATATATATATATATATATATATATATATATATATATATATATATATATATATATATATATATATATATATATATATATATATTATATACAAATAAATATGCTGTAGACAAATAATACAAGAAAATAATGAGGAAATTCGCCAGCTTATTGTGGCGTTAATGCCCACTGCTTTAATCGCTTTTAGCAAACAGTGCAGCTGTTAGTGCATGTGAGCCGTGACAATTCTACTCAGCCGTCTATGAGGAGGAAGTCTCGTCGCGGGTGTCCCGCGATACTCCCCGACGGGCTACTGAAGAGCAGAACAAAACCACCGCTACTTTAGTGCATTCGAGAACGCAGGAACGCGGAGATAAAAGACAACTTCCGCGGCAGCAAGCATTAGTACATCCCGCCCTATGTGTGTGTGTGTGTGTGTGTAACAGGCTATGTATGTATGTATGTCTATATGTGTGTGTGTGTAACAGGCTATGTGTGTGTGTGTAACAGGCTTTGTGTATATATATATATATATATATATATATATATATATGTGTGTGTGTGTGTGTGTGTGTAACACAGGCTATGTTCTGTATGTGTGAAGGAACAGGCTGTGTATGTATATATGTATGTGTGTGTGTGTGTGTAACAGGCTATGTGTGTGTGTGTAACAGGCTATGTATGTATATGTGTGTGTGTGTGTGTAACAGGCTATGTACTGTATGTGTGAAGGAACAGGCTATGTGTGTGTGTAACAGGCTATGGCCCTCATTCAGGTTGGTTCGCTCCCCCGCACGGTCACACAGGGGAGCGATGTTGTGCATGTGCAGCCACTTTGTGTGAGCGAGCAAACCGATTATTTGCCGCCCAGATCGCATGCAGCAGTGTGGACGGAAGCGTGGGGTGGTGGATATGGTTTGCGCCCATGGGAACTCCCATGACGTGGGTGCCGGGGGAGGGCAGCTGATGTCACCGGATGTCAGCTGCCCACCTCTTCTCGTACAGGAGCGCCACAGATCTAAGACAGCAGAGACTGACTTAGATCTGCGAGCGCTTGAGAAATCATTTGATGGTCGGCGACCGCACTGCCCTGCACACAAGCTGCAAATCGATGATTACTGTATGTAAAACATCCGTTCGCATGCGTGAAATCTGAGGTATTTAGATAACCCGCAAAGCTGCAAATTTTGCAGCTTTGTGGTCAATCAGAATGACCTCCAATGTGTGTGAAGGGAACAGGCTACATGGGGCCCATTTATGACGGATCATATATGGAATGCGATCTGGGTGGGACCATACTGCCCAGGATCACATGAGATTAAAGAGGTTTAATGGACACAATCCCCCCTCTCCCTCCAGGTGCACATACCGCTGGCCATCACAATGCAGCTGCTCTTGGCGCCGGATCTGTAGCTTTGGGGGACACAGCAGATACCGGCAGCTCAGCTCGGCGATACTGCAAGTAGTGACATCTGCTGCTTCTTGCCAGAACTGTTGCCGCTTTCCCTGCTGCGTGTGTGAGCTTGGGATCCTTATACTCCAGAGGCGGCGCTTCAAATGGGGATGATCGTGCCAGTCACAGATCTTGGGGAGAGGAGCCGTGGGCTGGCCACCCCTGCTGTATGGCATAGGGGTCTGGGCAGCGCAGGGGGGCAGAGGGTCCCTGTGACGGATGGGCAGACAGCAGTGGGGTCCTTGCGGAGGATGGGAGCTATTACCTAGTTCCCATCCTCCGTAGGGACCCTGCCGCTATCTGCCCATCCATGGCCACGACCCCTTACTCCCATGGGCGCAACCCATATCCACCACCCCACGCTTTTGTCCACACTGCTACATACGAACGGGGCGGCAAGTAATCGATTTGAATTTTGTGTAGCATAATGTAAAGGGGCAAGTATAAGGGGTCTACTATTGTGTTGCATAAAGGGTATATGGTGTGGTACACACCCCTATATCCTTTAATGGCCACACCTCTTTTCTGTTGCTCGCCACTCCAGGGGGGCCCCGTGACGCTGTTGTACCGGGGCCCAGGATTTCTCTTGGCAGCCCTGCTTGTAGGGAAGTGTGTGGTGACAGGTCACAGTGATATTTTGGATAGCAATGGCTGCAGCTGATGAGGCCTATGTCTGTCAGAGCACTAAAGGAGAGACATTCAGGTCTAGAATAAGTGCCACATGTGCCTGGGCCTGAAAATGTTCAAGGGCCTATTTTGGGAAGGGGAGGAGCTGTACTAGTGCGGTGTGGGTGTTGCAAACACAGGGTTTTTGGAAAGTCACTGTGCACTTTACATAAAGCAGTGAAAACAGGGATGAAGTGAAGCAGTGGAGAAGTTGCCCATGGCAGATAGAAGCTGATTGGCTGGTTGTTTATCAGTTCAGGATGGGGCTGAACTCACATGAATGCAAGTCGATCCGAATGACCCCCGACATGTAGAACATTTAGGTTGACAAGCAAAAAATGGTTTCTTGCGTAAAACACATACAACTTTATCATCACAGTTAAAAATGATGGATGCATCCTGATTTTTTAATCACATGACAACAAAAGTGTGCAGTTGCCTAGATGCAACTGCTACATAATTAATAAAAATGAAGATTCCTTGAAGATTTTATTCTGCGTTGTGTAGCATACGCATAGCATACAATAAGGATAATTGCAAGCTAGCCACTTTTATGGTGTGCATACACTTTTATACCTTTAGATATTTGCGTTACAGATACAGAGAAAACAATCAAATTAACAATCAGATATCAATAATTATAATATTTAAACACGTCTTACTCTTATGACTAATCTTGTGATAATGACTATTATATTAAAAATATAACCTGCGATAGTTTGAATTTTCATTTCCCTTATCTCAAGGACACTAGCTGACCACAGTCTACTATTCAGCTGGCTATAACTTGCGTAACATATCAAAAATCAAAGTTTCATTAAATGCGTTTTAAATCATGCTTAAAGCAACAGTTTATTTTCTACTTAAAAGCATAGCAAGAACATTATTTTGATGTATTCAGCTTTCAATAACTATTCAATAATCCACATCAAAGCCCAGTCTCCCCTACATAGACATAAAATAGATGGTTCTCACTTCCACCTGACTATTTAATTACTATCTGTTACTGTCCTCAGTCTTTCTTCCCATTGGCATATCTATAATGGGTGCATTTTTCAAATACTTACCAGCCGCAAGACTGCTGCCGAATTAGGTGTGGAGGCCATCTTTCTGGTGATCTGCGCATGCACAGTAGGGTCTGAGATCTAGTGCTTAGACACTAAGGGTGACATTTAGGGGGAAATTTACTAAAGGAAAATTTTAAAAAATAGGTGTATTTGTATCCAAAAATACACTTAATTTTGACATTTACTATCCCGAAAATACGGCAATTCGTATTGATAGCACATCAATACGAATACGAATTGCCGTATTTTCGGGATAGTAAATGTCAAAAATAAGTGTATTTCTGGATACAAATACACCTATTTTTTTTACAAATTTCCTTTAGTAAATTTCCCCCTTAATGAGATGAGAAAATGTGCCAAAAACTTCCGAAATCGCACTTTCTCCCGAATTCGCATTTTTAATGAGATGCGAAAATGGCAAAAACCGCAGCGAAATCGTACTTTCTGAAAGTGCGATTTTTATTCGCGCCGGAACTCGCATCCAGATGTGTTCCCATTGAAAAGTATACAATTCGCATATTTAATAAAATGCGAATTTGGTAAAATGTGTCTAAAAGTCGGCAAAAATTTAGACCAGGTTCTGATATGCGAATTGGCAAAAACCCTGCACAGATCATTGAGATCTGTTCATAATCCTGTGTTAAAAAATGTGTTAAAGTGTTTTTTTGGGGGGAAAATGGCGTGCCCCCCCCCCCCCCCCCCTCCTGAGCATAACCAGAACCGGGCTTATTGAGCCGGACCTGGTTCCAAAAATACGGGGGACAAAAAGCACAGGGGTCCCCTGTGCTTTTTGTCCCCCGTATGTTTCTGAAACCAGCCCCAGACTCTTGGACCGGTCCTGGTTCTAAAAATACGGGGGACATAAAAACACTTTTTACATAAGGTCCACCGGCCGAAACATGAGCACCGTGGCTGGTCAGGGCTGAAGCCTGGGGCTGTCACCGGCATCCGTGGCCAGTGGACACTGGCCTGATAGGGTTAAATCTCACATACGTAACATTGCTTTATGCTGGAGAACTACAAGTGCCAGCAGACCTCCCCCAATGCTAGGTTCCAGCGCGGGCTCCCTGCTCCACAGCCGTTTCATTCCACATGGACATCGGGCTGAACCGGCTTTCTCCAGCACAGCTATCACCTTCTGTAGCGCTGTCCCAGCACTGCAGAGGCTGAGAGCTTGATTGGCCATGCCTCTCCATGGAGACGCATAGCTCAGCCCTGATTGGCTGAGCTATGCATCTCCATGGAGACACATAAGCCGAAGACGCCCTCAGCCTCTGTAGCGCTACAGAGGCTGTTAGCTGCGCCGGAGAAAGCCGGTTCAGCCCGCTGTCCGTGCGGGGTGAACCGGCTGTGGAGCAGGGAGCCAGCGTTGGATCCTGGATTGGTAAGTATGTTGGTGTAAAAGTGAGGTGTGTGTATGTGTGTAAAATAAAGTTATACTTTTCTGTGTGTGTGTGTCTTTTCTTTTAACACTCTTTTTACAGGTGGACTACAAGTCCCAGCGGGCCCGTTAATGCCCCGCATGCTGGGACTTATGGTTCTCCAAGTCCCAGCATGTGGGGGAGGTCTGCTGGCACTTGTAGTTCTCCTGTATAAAGCAATGTTACATATGTGTGCTTTAACCCTACCTGTGAGATAGCCAGGATGGATGAGGCTTCACATGGGCCTCCTCCTCTCTTAAAATGCCCCCCCCCCCCCCCCCCCCCAAGAAAAAGAAAAACTAATACAGTTAATACAAATGTGCTATTCCATCTTATGATTATTGTTGTTAGAAATGAATACCAAAACATTTTTTTTTTATTAAGATGATCACTTATTTTATGATATTTTGTTGTACAGCACAAAACATTATTGTAACACATTAGTTTTAACACAAGGACATAGCCGAAAACAATAGCATAGCAGCACTGACAGACACAAATAAGAATGTCCCTAATTCATTACCTGCCACAAAGTGCTATAAATACACAGACAGACTGATAAATATCATTAATATAATTTAGTGTTCACAGACATGCTTTGCTGGTGACTGTCACTCTCATATAAATTGATGTAACACTGATCTAAAACTCTGGAAATGTCAGAACAAAATGTATTTTCTGGAGTTACCAGTTAAGATTAGAGCCAGTGATCTACTTCAACATCCACTTCATAACATCATCAAATTGTGTGTGCCTGCTCAGTCAGTGGGGAAGAGGCACAGCTGCACATAAATCAATAGGTAAAAAGGAGACAGGCAGCTAGCCAGATGCAACACAGTAGGAGGAGATCGGATGAGACACCTCAGTAATACAAAAGACTAATTAGGTACAAGCCTTGCATTATAAATGCAGATATGGGATATTACGGAATACATAGCACTTATCAGATGTGCTGTTGCAGCAATGACCTATGTATATATAAACGGACATTACCATATTGTAGCTCAAATACACAGGGGTCACACATGTTTCACCTCTGTGGAGGAACTTGGCTATTCAACTGTCAATACCCTCTTTATATAACATACCCTCCAACATGACCCATTGCATTTAGTACACAATGCTCTGCTCCTGAACTTCCCTAGTAATGTAGGATTGCCAGCACCTGTGTGGGACTAGGTAATTGACGAGAAGGTTGTTTCAACATAGGTGATGACAATCATACATTACCAGGGACGTCCAGGAACAGAGCATTGTATACCGAATGCAATGGGTCATGTTGGAGGGTATGATATAAGCTTATGATACTCTCCCTTTAAATCACACAGGTTATGTTTCTGATTAAAACCAGGTGAAATGCTGGCCTGAAAAAATCCAGCCACAGAACCTGTGTTATTTATGTGTGTCCCAGTTTAAAGTGATAATATGGTAAGCCTATGGCAGAGGTTGCCAAATATGGTCCTTAATCCACCTCAACAGTCCAGGTTTTAAGTATAACCATGCTTGACCACAGGTCAAAGGCGTACAGTTTGATGGTAATAAAAATGAGGATGATAAATGAAAAATGATGACAATGGATGGAGGCTGCTGATAGGTGGTCATGAATTAGGTAGAGAAACATTTTATTTGTATGTAATTAAGAGATACATGAAAGGTAGTAATAATAATAATAATAACAACAATCTTATAACTGTGTGATAAACGCTTAAGTACATCTGCTGCACATCATCAAGAAGAGGATACAGTGACATTTTGAAGAAAGACAGAGAGAAAAAAACAACAAAAGACAAAGCAGAAAGAAACCAAATCAGACCAAAAAATTATATTAAAAATAAAATACTGTAAAACCAAAAATATTATATTAATTCCTTAATACCGATTTCAATTGTTTATCTTGGTTGCACCTGGGAATATATTTCCATACCTATTAGTGTTCCTGTTATACATTTTTTACATGAATACATGTTTTATTTAGAAACAGAGGGTGGACTTTACTAAAATGCAATTTTAATTAACTTACCAATATATTTTTGGATTGCGAGATGAAATCTGAGTACCAGGAGAAGACCAATGCAAGCAAGGGGAGAATATACAAATTCCACAGAGTGAAGGCCATAGCGGTATTTGTACCCATGATCTTAGTGCTGGGAGGCATTAATGCTAACCATAACACCATCCATAATATCTATCTATCTATCTATCTATCTATCTCAATGGCTAAAATCCTGATATAAAATGTACCAAGACCATTCTATTGAGTATGAGTTGAATAATTTTACACATTGAGAGGTATTATTACCTTATGTATTGAATCACCCTTGTATATAACAGTAACATTTTAATATACGATGAACTGCAGCCCCACTGGCAAACCACAAACAATTGTGTAAAATATATCATATTAAAGAAGGTAAATCCAGTAGGTGATGTAAACATGCAATAAGACATTCCTCATGTCCTATATAGACTTATTAGGACATACTGAACCGTTCCTAATGAACTCAGCTAAGGTTCTGACAAAGCCATAGAAGAGAATGAAAGAGGAGATGGTAGAGAGTGACTAAAAGTGAGTGCTCATTTTTTTTTTTTAGATTATAATGTTATATATTATCTATCGCCTTAAAAGTTTGTACAATTCTTTTGGAATGCATATCTGTCTCTAAACCCCTAACAAGGTTTGGTACTTATATGTTAGTTGGGCGCCCACTATAGTTAGTATGCTCATACCCCCACTATCCATGTCGGCAGTCGGCATGGAGTTGATTTTATATAGTGTGGCGAGCACACCGAGGGGACGCGTAAATCTAAACAAATGGCTTAGTGGGCACCCAACTAACATATAAGTAGCCAAGGTTTTTTTTTTAAACCCTTTAACAGTAATATTAACACCCTATGTACAGATATTATGAAGAAACTTTTACATTAAGACTTAATGAAAAGTTACAATTTCAAAGTACCCCAAAAAAGTATAATCCATAAATCTGACTTGCAGTATTTCACATTTAAGTTTACATTATTCATCCTTTTAGTAGGGACTGATTCAGGTCTGTTAGCAAAGTTAAAATGCATACAACTGTGAAAACCATATAGCACAGCAGGTGGGGCAGATGTTACAGGTGCAGAGAGAGTTAGACACAAGGTAGTTCCAGTATACTGCATCAGCAAATTCTCTCCCATGCAAATATTTCAATGCAGACTAGGGTTTTGAGATGTGCTTTGCAAGTTCTTTTGTAGAAGCACAATGATACAGGCAACATTGAGAAATGTGGACACAGTGGTTGGCCAAGAAAACTGTGCATCAGTTGATTTACTTCCCTTCTAAATCGGAAAATGTCCAGCAGTGCCATCAGCTTAGGACTAGCAGAAACAATTGTCTCCCAGATGCACCAATCTTCTGTTTGGAGAAGTCTAGCCAGAAGTCATTAAAAACCCATACATTTGACGTGGAAATAAGGCCAAATAACTCAACTATGCATGAAAGCATAGGAACTGGGGTACAGAAAATTGTCATATATATATATATATATACAACAACAAAATTCCTGGAATTTGCGCTGTTAGTAGGTGGTCGCCAATAACACTTTGCTCCCTACTAGCGGAGCATCCTCTACCCAATACTACCACAATAGTGTTAGGCACCCTCTGTTGTGATGGTTATTCCTGTCTTTCCTTATTTACAGATTTTTCACAAGAACCATACATATATTCACGTATAAAACTGTTTATTAAAACATAATTTTTCTTTTAAAACAGGTTCTTCTTGTCATAGAAGTACAAACTTTGTTTTTACAGATGAAACCCAACACGTTTCGTCTCTAACGAGACTTCATCAGGGGTAAAGACATTTATACAGTAATCTCTTTTTAGGATGGATGGTGACTATTATAAGAATATCTTCTCGGGATCTTCCTGATTTTTCTGATTTTAAGAGCAGACTTTGTACTGATATATTTAATTCCTTTAATAAAATATTTTATGCACTTGATTCTGTTGGTGTTGTCTTCCTAGACCAATTAGAGATGTATATGTATGTACATATGACTGGTGTTATCTTTCTTTCCGTCTGACTGGAACGATTGGAAATGTATATAAATACATATGTGACCCTGTTTTTTGTCGAGTTCTTTTAGATCTCACTTAATAAAATATTTTTCTGTGGTTCCAATTTTTATATCTGGGCGACCACAATATAACCCTACACTTTTCGTTCTCTAGGACTTCCTCATGGGCGATCTGGATCAAATTAAGTTTATGCGAAAAGATATGATCTCCTTAATAAAATCTGGGTATGATGTACAACAACATCAATATGTAAGGCACCTTGTTATACAAAACTGTAGTGCTCCATAGTAATCCGAAATCAGGACAAATAAGGACCTTACTCTCTGACTGGTGGCATGTACTTCTTCTGAGATACTGAAAGTACTATTAAGCACAATTGCTCGGAAGAAATACCCACCTGTGAGCTGTAAACCATTATTTTAAAGTTTGTCCTGATTTCGAGTTACTATGGAGCAACTCCATTGGTTACTTTTGCACTTTAATCCAAAAGATCAGTGACTTCTTCAATATGATCAATACCCACACATGGTAAATAATCTATAAATCAGATGGCAAAAGAAGGGCACTGTATAGTGTGTAAATCTGTAAAAAAAAAATATTTTTTTGCAGCTATTTTCAACAAAGGTTAAAATCACATACAATAATATACGGTTTGCTCAGTCAGTATAAAAGGCATGAAGGTTAGTCCATCACCAATGTACTACTTTTGCTAGGCCACACCCCTTACATGTTTCATCACAGAGACTTGCTACCCATTAAATCACACATGGGTGCTCTATCTTCACACTTTCCATTGTATACACTCACTTAGATTTGGCATTTTCAATTTATCCATTATTGGATTAAAGCCCATCTCTGCCATTTGATTGTTTTTGTCTTTAAACTATTCAGTCTGACATTTAAAAAATTTGTTAAGGTTAATAGTACATATCGATTTTACTCCTGATAAAGTCAGTGACAACAAAATGCATAGGATCTCAAGAGCAAATGTCTACACATTGTCAGCATGCAGAGGCTTACCAGAGGCAGTTGTCATGCTGTCAATCCTGCGGGCCATGTGGTGTGGTCAAGATGCCGGGGAGCAGGGGCACACAGGAGGCAGGATCCGGGGCGGTGGGACATGGCATCAGGGGTCGCCATTGTAGTACATGCCGAGTAGGGGCAGGCCTGCAGCGAGTCTGTGGCTGTGAAAGGAGGTGTGTCTGGTTCTCCTAGGGTTTCTCCAATCCCCTCGCCAGGGGTTTCTCCAGCCAATCTGGTGCGTATCTCCCTGATAAAATGGGTCTGGCCTATGTCTCCCTGCCATTCCTTCAGTCTACCTCTTGGAGTAGGGTTCTCTGGCTTGTGCTCCACAGTTATTCTTGCCCAACCTGCTCCTGTTTTATTCCTTAAAGGTTAGCCATTGTAGTACATGCCGAGTAGGGGCAGGCCTGCAGCGAGTCTGTGGCTGTGAAAGGAGGTGTATCTGGTTCTCACCAGGGTTTCTCCAATCCCCTCGCCAGGGGTTTCTCCAGCCAATCTGGTGCGTATCTCCCTGATAAAATGGGTCTGGCCTATGTCTCCCTGCCATTCCTTCAGTCTACCTCTTGGAGTAGGGTTCTCTGGCTTGTGCTCCACAGTTATTCTTGCCCAACCTGCTCCTGTTTTATTCCTTAAAGGTTAGCCATTGTAGTACATGCCGAGTAGGGGCAGGCCTGCAGCGAGTCTGTGGCTGTGAAAGGAGGTGTATCTGGTTCTCACCAGGGTTTCTCCAATCCCCTCGCCAGGGGTTTCTCCAGCCAATCTGGTGCGTATCTCCCTGATAAAATGGGTCTGGCCTATGTCTCCCTGCCATTCCTTCAGTCTACCTCTTGGAGTAGGGTTCTCTGGCTTGTGCTCCACAGTTATTCTTGCCCAACCTGCTCCTGCTTTATCCCTTAAAGGTTACCAGTTCCGCAGTGACCCACCAGTGTGCTACCTCCACCTCTCGCCTGTTGGGACAGCATCAATGTGCTTCACAGTCATCTCCAAGTTCTTCACAGTTGTCTCCAAGCTCTTCACAGTTGTTTACAAATTCTTCACAGTGTTAGGAACCATGATTAATGGTTCGGTTCTGTTTTGTGTTCTGTTCAGTTTGTTTGGTATTTGACTCTCTGTTGGCCTCCAGTGGTCAGTCTGTGCCATTGCAGCTCAAATCTTCTGGAAACTTGATTTATTCACAAAGCTGACAGATAATGTGCTTGTTATTCCTGCTGGCAGGTTGGCTGGATATGTCACAGGTGTGTTAATCACCTGAGCCCTTCTTAAGGCATCTCCCCAGCAATGCAGGGCTGGTGATAGCTTCTAGTTTCCTGTTTGCAATTTCCTGTTCCTGTTGCTGAGAGCTGCAGTCTTTGGGCTTCCTGTTGGTTACGTGTCAGGTCATTGCTCCCTGCAGCTTGTCCTGGCTGCACTCCTGTTCTGGTCTGGATTTGTCTTGTCCTGTCTGGGTCTGTCCTGGTCCTGTTAGTCCTGGTCCTGTCAAGTGTCTTGTCCTGCTGCAGTCTGGGTCCAGTCACAGTCCAGTCTCTATCCTGTCCTGGTCCCATCCTGATCCAGTCCTGTCCTGGTCCCGTCCTTTCTGGGTCCTGTCTCGGTCTGGTTGTGGTCCAATCATTGTCCAGCTGTCATCTGGCTGCTGTCTGCATCCAGTCCTGTCTTGGTCTGGTCCCATCTTGGTGCAGTCACTATCCAATCCTGGTCCTGTCTGGATCCGGTTCCGTCTTGGTCAGCGAACTTCCATCCAGTCCTGGCAAGCCACCCCTGGCGTGCACGTTATCATCCTGTGCTGCCGGAGGGTTCGGTCCGGTCACGGTTCCTTATCTTTCTTTTCTGTGAGCAAGCTGCCCTTTATCCTAAGTTATTATTATTATTGTTCAGGTCCAGCTCTCTGTGATTCAGAGAGGCCCATGGCTGTGGATTCACGCCTGTTTTGGGGTACCATAGCTTTAAGTGTACTATTTTATGTTGGCATGTATTTTGTTTGGTGGCACCCCGTCATTAGTTGGCCTGGTGCCTGTGACTTGGTCACACTCCCCGTCCTTGGCCTGGTGCCATTAGCCAGGGTGTCCTGTCCAGTTAGCACCTATAGTTAGAGCTCCTCTTGGTCCTGTCTCGGCCAGTCTTACCTTAAAACCTGGTTGCATCGGGGTTGGAGCGGGCTTAACTCGCTCCTTCAAATGCGGCGATTACAGGAGAAGCCTAGCAATCCTCAGTCTACGGTCACCTGCCCGAGAAGGCCAATAGAGTCAGTGTAGGGTGCACCGTGGCTGTCCTAAACAGCGGTCATGGTTGAGGGCACAGCCCACCACCATCGTCCACACGTGCCTGTCACTATACTCCAATGGTGGGTTCACACCCAGATCCATAACACACAGTGGTCTCCAAAATCCTTCACAGTCATCTCAAAGTTCATTACAGTTGTCTCCAAGGTCACAGTATATCCCTCATTCATTTATAAGTTCTTCACAGTGCTTCCAAGTACTGTACTTAACAGTTGTCTGCAAGGTCTTGTTATATTCCACAGTAATTTACAACTTCTTCACAGTGTCTCCAAGTTCTTCATAATCATCTCCAAGGTCCCAGTGTATTCCACAGTTGTCTTCAAATTCTTCACAGTTGTCTTCAAGTTCTGCACCACAGCCTACCTATATCTATACAAACTGCTTCCACTATCACTGTTGCCTGTGTTCACTGCATCGATATTCAAGTATCTGTTTTGCTTGTTGATTCACTGAAGTTTATTCTTAGACCGTACTGCAAGACTTATTATTAAATCTTCTAAACCTCACTCAAACTCTCTTCCATTTATCCTGTACTCCGGTACATGGGAAAGAAGTACATCCGTCCACCAGGCTTCCGTCATCAATTCCCCATCTCTTCTAAAGCTACTCCCCGTTTAGTTAAGAATCTGATTTTCTATAGTGTGTACCTCATATTGGAGATCTAAATGTACAGAGATCAATTTCCCTATATACTGTATAATGTGGACTTCTGTAAATAATCTAGATTTTTAACAAGTGACATGATCTGAATTATTTGTTGTTATGAATTAATAAATGTGAGACAGTTTTGTAACGATAATTGATTTATCAATATATGGGTAAAACCATTGGTTTTTAATTGAGTAAGCTAATAGCTAGTTGCCATAGATGTCACCATTCCTATACAAATGTTGTAGCGCCCTCTATATATATATATATATATATATATATATATATATATATATATATATATATATATATATATATATATTTTGTCTGCTCTTTGGTTTTGAGAATCTTACTAACAGACTGTCTATCTAAAGGAGCAGTTGTTGTCTATATATCTAGCGCAAGATAAATGTAATGGGAGATTGAGGTGGTTAAAGGTAATTACTAAGCACATCCATGTGCAGTCCACACCCCCAACAGCTTGCCCTCCACATCACTAGTCGCATTGCCAAAGACAAGACTCTAGACTCACCCCTTGTCAAGGGACACAATAGGCCCCTGATAATTTTCAGCTCCAAGCCTATGTGTTGACCTTAATCTGGCACCATGGGTAAATTTAGGGTTCCCTTCATGTTGGTGCCTCCCAACTGCAAAAGCAGCACCAACGTCACCCACTGACCCTCCACCACCACAATTTACTGACAATTATCCCATCCACCCTCAACTAGCAGGGCTCTCATGTTGTGAGCATGCTATACCAGACACCCCCCCCCCCCCAGCATGTATTACCGACAGACACGTGCCTCATTTGCCTAGTAGGAAATCCACCACCATCAGGCACTTTGTCCCTTATTCTGGTTCACTTACAAAGGCAAATTCCTTCTCAAATGGTCAAAACCATGTGCACTGCAGGGGGGGGGGGGGGCAGATGTCAAATGTGCAGAGAGTTAGATTTGGGTGAGTTTTTTGTTTCTGTGCAGGGAAAATTCTGACCCCACCCAAATCTAATTCTCTCTGCACAAGGGAACTCCTATAAAAAAAATGTACCCAAGGGTTTAAATCCTGAAAGAAGGCAAACGAATTTCATGAAATTAATTGAATAAATGATCCTATTCTTGACACATATATTAATATTTGATTTGACCTTGCTAATAGTCATTTTAAAGTCCTTTTGATAATTTAACAAGGCACGGTACAGAATTGTTCCTAAGCACCACTGTTGCTGAATATTCCAATGGTGATTAATATATGTTATTCGGTTGAGGTCATTACCAGGAAGATGAATGACAAATTAATTAGATTACACACATCTTTTGGCCAGATATGTCATATTACTGCACAACCGCGTAGGTACATTTTTCAGTTATGCAGCTGTGCTCTTCATAGGCATCTCATAATGTGTACTGGTATATGAGGCTGCTGTACAAATTCATTAATTGATCTATTTTTATGCTTCATTAATTGCAGGTTAAATGTGTGTCTATGCTGTAAACAAACAGGACAATAACACATTGAATACATGGACAAGATCTATCTTCCTGCAGTGCAAATGGCAGCTGAGCGCACATTTTTATTCACTAAACCAAAGACAGACCTGACCCACTCCATCAAGTGATAAACAACCTGTTATAGAGGTAACAGCTGTTCAGTCTAATGCTAGGTACACACCAGGACGACTAGGGCACGATTCTGTCAATTTAGATCCGATTCCGACCGGTTGTATGCAGATTGTGTGTACTATCGTGTGTTTTTGCCATTTATTTGATCCGATTCCGATCCAATGCGCGTTCACGCCGCTCGTTTGGTCGCATCTTTGGTCCTACGTGCTGCAGGTAGGATCCGTCAATCCCAGGCCGACCGACCGTCAATCGTATGCAGATCGTGAGTGTTTTTTGCCGCCTCCGTCGTCCGTCCGTCGGTGCGTCCGTCGTTTGATCCAGCCTATTTGAGTGGCATTTCCTAAACACTCCCCCGGCGCCATGTTTTTCCACATAGCAAACAGCGCTGGCGCAGCAGTTGGACTCTCCTTCTTGTCTCATCTCCCAGAACAACAACCTGGTATGTTTGCACTCCCAATGCTCTTCTATGCATGCCCACTGTTGCCACCAATGTATATAGTGTGTATAAAGCACTGGTTTGGCAACCGTGCACCCGACCATGTCACTTTTGTTTTTTTGGGTGGGCCCCATCTGTGTGTGTATACATATAACCAATGGCCACCATTGCAGTATTCCAAGCACTCCTCTCTGCTAGGCCCCATTCACCTGTGTGTGTGTGTTTGTGTATATATAGATATATATACATAAACCATTGTCCACCATTGCAGTATTCCATGCACTCCTCTCTGCTAGGCCCCATTCACCTGTGTGTGTGTGTTTGTGTATATATAGATATATATACATAAACCATTGTCCACCATTGCAGTATTCCATGCACTCCTCTCTGCTAGGCCCCATTCACCTGTGTGTGTGTGTTTGTGTATATATAGATATATATACATAAACCATTGTCCACCATTGCAGTATTCCATGCACTCCTCTCTGCTAGGCCCCATTCACCTGTGTGTGTGTGTTTGTGTATATATAGATATATATACATAAACCATTGTCCACCATTGCAGTATTCCATGCACTCCTCTCTGCTAGGCCCCATTCACCTGTGTGTGTGTGTTTGTGTATATATAGATATATATACATAAACCATTGTCCACCATTGCAGTATTCCATGCACTCCTCTCTGCTAGGCCCCATTCACCTGTGTGTGTGAATAGCAATCTGCACAATAAAATGTATAGTGGTTTTCATAAAAGTTTATTAACATTTTAAATACTTAAAACATAAGAACTAGGTAACTGGTGTAACTATAAAAATTTAAATATGAAACAAAACATGGGTATAACTATAACTATAAAAATTTAAATATGAAACAAAACAAACAACTAAAATGGTTTTATCTTTTTACAGTCCCAATGTCCAACGCAAAGGAACAAGAGTTTTTGGAAGGGTTTATTGAAAAATATCGTACACACGAATGCCTGTGGAGAACCAAATCCAAGGAGTATTCAAACAAAATGAAAAGAAACCAAGCCTTGGAGGAGTTGGCACGCTACAGTCTTCCATTTCATCCAGAGGCCAATGTTGAATGGGTGAGGAAACGCATCCAGAATATGCGCACGGTGTTCTTAAAGGAACACAAGAAGATGGAGGCTGCAAAGAAGTCTGGTGCTGGAGTCGACGAGATGTATCAAACATCGCTCTGGTACTATGACCGGTTGACATTCACCCTCAGCCAGGAGTCGATGAGGACAGGAGTAGTCCTTATAGTAGAACATGAAAACCAAGAAGTCACGGCGCAGGAGGAGGAGGAGAATTCGCAGTCTGCATCGGTGAGTCTATTTTTTTGGCTATCTAATTGATTCCTCCTGCCAATCCACAGCGCCCTCCCCATTAAAGTAGGCCATGTACTCTTCCCTCACCTGTTTGGCTCGTGCACTCCCTGTGTAGCGTTGTGTTGGGGTTTGCAAGGAGGATATCTGCACTACCTCCTCTGGCAGTTCTTGGTCTTCTTGGAGTGCTGTGCCTGTAGCCCTTTGCTGTGTGGCTTTTCTGCGGAGCAAATTGTGCAGGACACAGCACGCCGTGACAACCCAGTCAATTTTGTCCACCCTCAGGTTAATGGCAGTGTGGAAAATGCGAAACCGGCTTGCCAGGATGCCAAAAGCATTTTCCACAACACGCCGTGCCCTGGATAGCCTGTAGTTAAAGATCCTTTTGTCATGGTTCAACCCCCTTTGCGCATATGGCTTCATGACATGCTCGTGCAGGCCAAAAGCCTCGTCAGCCACAAAAACAAAGTTAAGCCCCTGTTTAGTTTCCTGGACAGACGGCAAGTGAAGGGTGTTCGCTATGAGCCTTTCGTAGAACTTTGTGTCCTTGAAAGTGCCACCATCCGATGCACGGCCATTCCTTCCTACATCCAGGAAGATAAACTCATAGTTCGCATTAACAACAGCCATTAGTACAATGCTAAAATAGCCCTTGTAATTAAAATAGTAGGAACCACTATTGATAGGCTGGGCTATGCGGACATGTTTGCCATCAATGGCTCCACCGCAATTTGGGAAGTTCCATCGCTGTTCAAACTCCTCTGCGATGACTTTCCATTCATTCACGCTGGTAGGGAACTGAAATTAGAAGTAAATAGAATTGATTAGTAAACATGTTCAATTTTTTTACAGCTTGGTGACTACCCACCTGCAACCCCAGACCTATCTGTCCTATCTGAGAATGCATGCACATCGAACGAAGTTCCTACTCCGGCACGCACTCCGCCACCCACCCTGGAACCCACTCCACCACTCCCCCGTGCCAAAAAAATGCGTGGCAAAGGAAAAAAAGGAGAAGCAGCGGCACATGAAGAATTTATGATGCGGGCACATCAAGTCCTGCAAAGAAACCCCGACAAACATGACAACTACTTCACTTATGTGGCAGAGTGTGTTCGCAACATGGCTCCTGACCAGCAACTTACTTTTGAAAAGTTATGCATGGAGTTGGTGTATAATGGCAGTTTAGGGTATCTCAACAGTGGCACTAAAATAGTTGGCATTGGTAGTGCACCAGACACACCACTGTCATTAGAATCACCAGTGCCTACTCCGCCTGCCACCGTAGCAGGCCAGTCGAGCACAATTCCAACACATACCCAGTCAACACCTACACAGCCTTCTCAACCCCCCCAGTACCGTCAATTCTACAGTTCTTTACTGATAGAAGATCCAGAGTGTCCTGTTTTTGAGGATCTGTCTTAAAAAATAGGCTACTTTATCATTTACCATCGACATGGTCTCAGCTGCAGGTATGTGATGGCCACTGCTCACATGGCGTATGGCGCACATCAATGGGGCCGGGACCATTGCATCTGCGCCATGCGCCATGTGGGCCGCAGCCTTTACATATCTGCAGCAGACATCCTCTGCCACACAAGGGCCACAGTGTGTATTTTTGTTTATTTATATGCTGCTACCTGTACCTGCATTACCAGAGGGAGAACAGGATTCTCCTCAATCTGGATAGCAAACTCCATTTATTGTCCTTTTGTCTTTGCCAATAGTATGGGGTACTGTGCGGCAGACATGGTCTCAGCTGCAGGTATGTGATGGCCACTGCTCACATGGCGTATGGCGCACATCAATGGGGCCGGGACCATTGCATCTGCGCCATGCGCCATGTGGGCCGCAGCCTTTACATATCTGCAGCAGACATCCTCTGCCGCACAGTACCTATCCCTACTGTTGTAAGGGCATGTTCCAGAAGTTACCAGAGTGTGTTTTTTTTGTTTATTTATATGCTGCTACCTGTACCTGCATTACCAGAGGGAGAACAGAATTCTCCTCAATCTGGATAGCAAACTCCATTTATTGCCCTTTTGTCTTTGCCAATAGTATGGGGTACTGTGCGGCAGACATGGTCTCAGCTGCAGGTATGTGATGGCCACTGCTCACATGGCGTATGGCGCACATCAATGGGGCCGGGACCATTGCATCTGCGCCATGCGCCATGTGGGCCGCAGCCTTTACATATCTGCAGCAGACATCCTCTGCCACACAGTACCTTATCCCTACTGTTGTAAGGGCCTGTTTCAGAAGTTACCAGAGTGTCTTTTTTTTCTTTTTATATGCTGCTACCTGTACCTGCATTACCAGAGGGAGAACAGGATTCTCCTCAATCTGGAGAGCAAACTCCATTTATTACCCTTTTGTCTTTGCCAATAGTATGGGGTACTGTGCGGCAGACATGGTCTCAGCTGCAGGTATGTGATGGCCACTGCTCACATGGCGTATGGCGCACATCAATGGGGCCGGGACCATTGCATCTGCGCCATGCGCTATGTGGGCCGCAGCCTTTACTTATCTGCGGCAGACATCCTCTGCCACACAGTAGCCCGTACTTAGTGGGAAAGTTTAAACTGGGTCATACATACTTAAATCTTTATATATAGTGTGTGTTTTTGTACAATATCTTTTATATATGGTATTATAATATATTTGTGTTGACACAATCTATTTACTATTTTACATGTTTTAACCATGAAAGGCCTAAAAAACCTGTTTCTGTCCTAGGCCTAAATTATAAATAAAAATATTTTGTTTGCACAATAAAGTGTACAGTGTATATTTCATCTTACCTTGCAATACTGGTACTGCAGCACCTTCACAATGGCTTTGCAGGTCTCCGGGATGATGAGGCCCAAAGCTTGCGGGGAGATGAGGGATCCAAACTTTAGGTCAGCAAGAGACCGTCCTGTCGCCAGAAACCTCAGGGTCACCACCAGCCGTTCCTCAGCAGGGATAGCCATGCGATACTTGGTATCCTGCTTCTCGATGTGGGGAGTCACCAGACGCAGCAATTCCTGGAATGTGGCATCATCCATCCTCAAGAAGTTACGAAAATCGTCTGGGTTATTCTCCCTGATGTCCCTGAGCAGTGGCATGTGCGAACGAGTCTGACGCTGAAGTAGCCACTGCTTTGTCCAGCATGATCTTTCTCTCCTGCGCTGGGCTCTCTGACGCCTGAGCTTCAAAACTGCATAATAGAGCAGGTACTGTTGCTGGTGACTACCCATCACTGCATTCTCCATAGTGCAGGGTTAAAAGACACTTTGTAATGGCAGGCAAAACAAAGTAATGTGTAAATAGCTATGTCCAGCGTTCAGCAGGTATAAACCAAGCCTCACTAGTAACAAAGCAGAAATACACTGGTTTAAAATGGCTGCTGCTATTCCTATCCCCCTCTGCTAGTCCTCCCCCCTCTGCTAGTCCAGCCCCGTCATTCAAATTTCAAAGGCCCATCTGACGACGGTCGCATGTGTTCTTGCAAAAAAACAAAAACCAGCGATCCGACCGTCTTAACGACCATCGCGGGCGCATCGGGATCGGATCTAGATCGTTCCGCAAAAAAACACAATTTTTGCTAATCGTTTGCTGGGGACTGCCTGGGAGCTCCCGGGAAGTCCAAGGGAAATCGTTCCATGGTCGTCTATCGGTCGTGAACGACGGTGGTCGTCCTGGTGTGTACCCTACATAACAATAGAGTCAGGGTCAATAATCTGGAAAGAAAAAATGACACGAGATAAGGAACCCGAGTAATGTTCCCATCATATTATCTACATGTCCAGAAGGCATTGCTCTTACATAAAATAAACACGGACTTAAAGCACTACTGTTAAGGTCACTGTTTGTAAAAAAAAAAAGTTGCAAATGTGTTTTTTCTGCAATATAAATAAAAAGAACATTCAATGAAAACCTACAAATCTAAAAATTTTCAACCCAATAATGCACTATTACACTGGTGCTAGAAAGTTTTGCATGCTGCCATAGCACTCGGTTTAACTTACCAGATCTGGTGGTGGTGGTCCCTGCACCCTGGTTTTTGCACTGGTGCCTTGCTCTAAATGCCCCCATACACTATGCGATTATGGTCCGATTCCACGCGATTTGAGCATTTGGGCCGATAAATCATGTGAAATCGGCCCAAAATCGCATGTTTGACATTTGATCCGATGCATGGTCCCGTGCGCATCGGACCAGATCAGGAGGTCGGCCGTGCAGCATGTACGATCACGTCCGACCTCCTGCAGCGGGCGGGCAGTGGCGGCTCTTAAATTAGTGGCCGGGGGGGGTGCCATGAGGAAGACGTCCAGCTGCGGCGATGATCATCAGCTTTCTGTCACTGCCGCGGGCGGGTGGTGGTGGTAATCAGATCAGTGCTGGGGCGGGCAGCGGTGACCTCATCATTAACCCCTTCCCGACATTTGACGTACATTTACGTCATGGTCGGGAAGCACTTCCCGACACATGGCGTAAATGTACGTCATGGATTTAAACTGTCACCGCGTCTATAGACGCGGTGACAGTTTCAACATGTCTGCTGTCCCTGACAGCAGACATGTCCGTGCATGCCCAGGGGGGGCTGCGATGCCGCCCCCCCGTCGGCGATCGCTGTGATTGGCTGTTCAGTGTGAACAGCCAATTACAGCGTTTTCCTGTGTCACCGGCGAATAACGTTCGCCGGTGACACGGGATCGGAGGTGATTGGTGCTGTAAAGTACAGCACCAATCACCGCGGGGTGTAAGGGTGACACTGGTGTCACCCCACCTCACCCCGCCCGCCCCCAAAGGCCGTGATTGGTTCGTCGGACCGACGGACCAATCACAGCCATGGAGGGGGGTTTAAACTAACGGTGACTGCACTGCAGACGCCATTCCGGTCTGGAATAGCGTGCAGTGCGGTCACCGTGCCCACCTGCCGCCATATACTGACCAGAACCTTGCTCCATACTTACCTGATCACTGCTTCATCACTGCTTGATCACTGCTTGATCTGTGCCTAGTAGTGTGCTGGATGCTTCCTGGATCCTGTTGCTACTTGTGCCTTCCTGTGCTGTGAAATTGTGCTGCTGCAGTGTAATAGCTAGATAGAGAGATAGATAGAGAGAGATAGAGAGATAGAGAGAGATAGAGAGAGATAGAGAGAGAGATAGTGTCAGAGAGTGCTATATTTTGTGCTGCTGCAGTGTGATATAGTTATAGATAGAGAGAGAGAGAGATAGAGAGATAGAGAGAGATAGAGAGAGAGAGATAGATAGAGAGGCCTAGTGACAGAGTGCTATATTTTGTGCTGCTGCAGTGTGATAGTTATAGAGAGATAGAGAGAGAGAGATAGAGAGAGATAGTGACAGATTGTGCTATATATTTTTTATATAACTGACTGCTGCCCCCTCCTTTTGTGCTGATCAGTATAAATTAACTGATCAGCAACTTTTTGGGGGCGCAGGTTTTTTTTTATATATAGATATACCTGTCAGTGCTGCTGCTGTAGTGTCATAGAGTGATAGATAGTGATAGATAGTGATAGATAGTGATAGATAGTGAGAGATAGAGAGAGATAGAGAGAGATAGTGACAGAGAGTGATAGAGAGTGTATATTTTGTGTCTGCTACCCCCCCTTTTTGGGGGTGCAGGTTTTTTAGTGTCCTAGAGTGATAGATAGTGAGAGATAGTGAGAGATAGTGAGAGATAGTGAGAGATAGTGAGAGATAGTGACAGAGAGTGACAGAGAGTGATAGAGAGTGACAGAGAGTGCTAAATTTTGTGTCTGCTGCCCCCGCCTTTTGTGCTGATCACTATATCTGAGGTGATCAGCAACTTTTTTGGGGGTGCAGAGGTTTTTTTTTTTTTATATATACCTGTCAGTTGCACTGTCAGTTGCACCAAAGGTTGTGCACCTGCTGCACCTCACTGGTAATCAGTGTCGCATCACTGATCACCTTTTTTTTTTTTTGTGAGTGCTGTGGGGTCTTTTTTTAATTTTTTTTTTACACACACTGTGATTTTGTGGGTGTCCTGTGGCCACTGTGCGCTGATCAGTGACGTACATCACTGATCAGCTTTTTCGGCACAGGGTTGATCTATTTTATTTTTTTTTTTGATCAAATTCCTGTTGCCTTTGAGCGCTGTTCAGTGACAGACGTTACTGACCAACATCTGTGCTCAATTTTTGGCGCAGGACCTTTTTTTTTTTTTAACCCCTTCAATTTTTTATTTTTAACCCCTTCATTTTTTTTTTTTTTTTATTGGTATAAAGTATTTTTTTTTTTTCTGCACTACATACACACTACATATCCCCCGGGTTGAAATAAAGTTTGTACCCCCCCCTACACTATACACGTGTTGAAACATTTCACTACCAGTAACACAAAAATAAAAATGGCATCCCAAATGTCCTCCCAAATGTCCTCCCAAATGTCATCACAGTCATCCAGAAGAATGTATTCAGCGGAGGAGGCATATGCCCTGCTTGCTTCTGACTCTGACACAGCCAGTGATGCAAGCGGGGAATTTGAAGGATTCGCCTTAAGCTCCTCTTCCTCCTCTGATGATGAGGGACCCCCTCAAAGACGCCCCCGTAGAGCAGCTGAGACCCCCCCCCCAACAATTGATCTCGTATGGACCCCACCACCAGACAATTTTGAGCCCCAGGTTCCTGAGTTTTTGGCCATGCCAGGAATCCAATTTGATTCCACAGGTCTCAGAGAAATTGACTTTTTCAAATTATTTTTCACTGATGATTTTGTAAATTTAATGGTGGACCAAACTAATTTATATGCCCAGCAGTTTATTGCTCAAAACCCCACGTCATCATTTGCTAGGTGGACCCCTGTAGATGCAGTAGAGATGATGACGTTTTGGGGTCTGGTGTTTCATATGGGCATAGTAAAAAAGCCAGAAATTAGGCAATATTGGAGTACAGATGTTCTGTACAGTACTCCATTTTACCGTATGGCCATGACCCGGACTCGATTTGAGACAATTCTTAAATTTATACATTACACCGATAATGCACAGTGCCCACCCAGAGATGATCCCACCTTTGACCGGCTATTCAAAGTCAGGCCGGTCATTGATCATTTCAGTGCCAAATTTGAAGAGGTGTACATCCCTGAAAAATTTATTTGTATCGACGAGTCCCTTATACATTTTAAAGGAAGGGTTAAATTCCGCCAGTACCTTCCCAGTAAGAGGGCAAGGTATGGCATAAAAATGTATAAACTGTGTGAAAGCACCTCAGGGTACACCCACAGGTTTAGGGTTTATGAAGGGAAGGATTCAAGAATTGAACCGCCAGAATGCCCCCCCTCCCTCGTAGGTGTTAGTGGGAAAATTGTCTGGGATTTAGTGCACCCCTTCCTGGATAAAGGTTATCACCTCTATGTGGATAACTTTTACACTAGCATCCCCCTGTTTAAGGCCCTTGGTTCAAGAGGTACAGCAGCTTGCGGTACTGTGCGCAAGAACCAAAGAGGCCTCCCAAAAACGCACATTGCCCAAGTAATGAGAAGGGGTGAAAGCAGGGGAATATGCAACGAAAATATGTTGTTGGTCAAATATAAGGACAAGAGGGATGTCCTTATACTGACAACAATTCACGGAGACAGTACCACCTCCGTCCCTGTACGAGGTACCAGTACCCACACCTCAAAACCTAATTGTATCCTGGATTACAATAGGTACATGGGCGGAGTGGATCTTTCAGATCAGGTACTGAAGCCGTACAGTGCCCTGCGGAAAACAAAAATCTGGTACAAGAAGGTGGCCGTGTATATCATCCAGATGGCACTGTATAACGCTTACGTGCTATTCCGTTCTACCGGCCAGAGGGGGACATTTATGCACTTTCAAGAGGAAGTCATAAAGGGCCTAATATTTGGGAACCAGCAGGCAGAGGGCCCCAGTACTTCTAGTACTGGCCCCCGTATTGTACCAGGGCAGCATTTTCCTGATGAAATCCCCTCCACTGGAAAAAAGGGCAGGACACAAAAAAGGTGCAAAGTTTGCTATAAAAAGGGAATAAGAAAGCAAACTATTTTCCAGTGTGACACTTGCCCCGACAAACCCGGCCTATGTATAAAGGAGTGTTTTAAAATATACCACACATCTATGGAATATTAGGTTCATAATTTCACCGTGCTTCGGGGGTCTTGCTAATGCCACATAGCACCCACCATTCATTCCACCAGAATCTGAGCCGCAAAATCCAAAAATCACTCCTTCCCTTCTGAGTCCTGCCATGCACCCAACTGGTATTTTTTGGTCACATGTGAGGCATTGCCGTACTTGGGAGATATTGGGGCACAGATTTTGGGGTGCTTTTTCTCCTTCATTCCTTGTGAAAATGAAAAATTTTGAGCCAGAACTGCATTTTTGTGTAAAAAAATGTAATTTTTCATGTTCACTGCCCAGTTTTATCAAAATTGGTGAAACCCCTGGGGGTTTGAAATGTACACTATACCCCTAGATGAATTCCCTGAGGGGTGTAGTTTGCAAAATTGGGTCACTTGTGGGGGGTTCCACTGTATTGGTGCTTTGGGGGTCTTGCTAATGCGACATAGCACCCACCATCATTCCACCAGAATTTGTGCTGCAAACTCCAAATATCACTCCTTCCCTTCTGAGTCCTGCCACTTTTTGGTCACACATGAGGCATTGCCGTACTCGGGAGAAATTGGGGCACAGATTTTGGGGTGCTTTGTCTCCTTCATTCCTTCTGAAAATGAAAAATTTTGAGCCAGAACTGCATTTTTGTGTAAAAAAATGTAATTTTTCATTTTCACTGCCCAGTTGTATCAAAATTGGTGAAACCCCTGGGGGTTTGAAATGTACACTATACCCCTAGATGAATTCCCTGAGGGGTGTAGTTTGCAAAATGGGGTGACTTGTGGGGGGGTTCCACTGTATTGGTGCAACATAGCACCCACCATTCATTCCACCAGAATCTGTGCTGCAAAATCCAAAAATCACTCCTTCCCTTCTGAGTCCTGCCATGCACCCAAATGGTATTTTTTGGTCACATGTGAGGCATTGCCGTACTCGGGAGAAATTGGGGCACAGATTTTGGGGTGCTTTTTCTCCTTCATACCTTCTGAAAATGAAAAATTTTGAGCCAGAACTGCATTTTTGTGTAAAAAATGTAATTTTTCATTTTCACTGCCCACTTGTATCAAAATTGGTGAAACCCCTGGGGGTTTTAAATGTACACTATACCCCTAGATGAATTCCCTGAGGGGTGTAGTTTGCAAAATGGGGTCACTTGTGGGGGGGTTCCACTGTATTGGTGCTTGGGGGGTCTTGCTAATGCGACATAGCACCCACCAAAATTCCACCAGAATCTGAGCTGCAAAATCCAAAAATCACTCCTTCCCTTCTGAGTCCTGCCATGCACCCAAATGGTATTTTTTGGTCACATGTGAGGCATTGCCGTACTCGGGAGAAATTGGGGCACAGATTTTGGGGTGCTTTTTCTCCTTCATACCTTCTGAAAATGAAAAATTTTGAGCCAGAACTGCATTTTTGTGTAAAAAAATGTAATTTTTCATTTTCACTGCCCACTTGTATCAAAATTGGTGAAACCCCTGGGGGTTTGAAATGTACACTATACCCCTAGATGAAGTCCCTGAGGGGTGTAGTTTGCAAAATGGGGTGACTTGTGGGGGGGTTCCACTGTATTGGTGCTTGGGGGGTCTTGCTAATGCGACATAGCACCCACCAAAATTCCACCAGAATCTGAGCTGCAAAATCCAAAAATCACTCCTTCCGTTCTGAGTCCTGCCATGCACCCAACTGGTATTTTTTGGTCACATGTGAGGCATTGCCGTACTCGGGAGAAATTGGGGCACAGATTTTGGGGTGCTTTTTCTCCTTCATACCTTCTGAAAATGAAAAATTTCGAGCCAGAACTGCATTTTTGTGTAAAAAATTTAATTTTTCATTTTCACTGCCCACTTGTATCAAAATTGGTGAAACCCCTGGGGGTTTGAAATGTACACTATACCCCTAGATGAATTCCCTGAGGGGTGTAGTTTTCAAAATGGGGTGACTTGTGGGGGGGTTCCACTGTATTGGTGCTTGGGGGGTCTTGCTAATGCGACATAGCACCCACCAAAATTCCACCAGAATCTGAGCCGCAAAATCCAAAAATCACTCCTTCCGTTCTGAGTCCTGCCATGCACCCAACTGGTATTTTTTGGTCACATGTGAGGCATTTCCGTACTCGGGAGAAATTGGGGCACATATTTTGGGGTGCTTTTTCTCCTTCATACCTTCTGAAAATGAAAAATTTTGAGCCAGAACTGCATTTTTGTGTAAAAAAATGTAATTTTTCATTTTCACTGCCCACTTGTATCAAAATTGGTGAAACCCCTGGGGGTTTGAAATGTACACTATACCCCTAGATGAATTCCCTGAGGGGTGTAGTTTTCAAAATGGGGTGACTTGTGGGGGGGTTCCACTGTATTGGTGCTTGGGGGGTCTTGCTAATGCGACATAGCACCCACCAAAATTCCACCAGAATCTGAGCCGCAAAATCCAAAAATCACTCCTTCCGTTCTGAGTCCTGCCATGCACCCAACTGGTATTTTTTGGTCACATGTGAGGCATTTCCGTACTCGGGAGAAATTGGGGCACATATTTTGGGGTGCTTTTTCTCCTTCATACCTTCTGAAAATGAAAAATTTTGAGCCAGAACTGCATTTTTGTGTAAAAAAATGTAATTTTTCATTTTCACTGCCCACTTGTATCAAAATTGGTGAAACCCCTGGGGGTTTGAAATGTACACTATACCCCTAGATGAATTCCCTGAGGGGTGTACTTTGCAAAATGGGGTGACTTGTGGGGGGGTTCCACTGTATTGGTGCAACATAGCACCCACCATTCATTCCACCAGAATCTGTGCTGCAAAATCCAAAAATCACTCCTTTCCTTCTGAGTCCTGCCATGCACCCAACTGGTATTTTTTGGTCACATGTGAGGCATTGCCGTACTCGGGAGAAATTGGGGCACAGATTTTGGGGTGCTTTTTCTCCTTCATACCTTCTGAAAATGAAAAATTTTGAGCCAGAACTGCATTTTTGTGTAAAAAAATGTAATTTTTCATTTTCACTGCCCACTTGTATCAAAATTGGTGAAACCCCTGGGGGTTTGAAATGTACACTATACCCCTAGATGAATTCCCTGAGGGGTGTAGTTTGCAAAATGGGGTCACTTGTGGGGGGGTTCCACTGTATTGGTGCTTTGGGGGTCTTGCTAATGCGACATAGCACCCACCAAAATTCCACCAGAATCTGAGCTGCAAAATCCAAAAATCACTCCTTCCCTTCTGAGTCCTGCCATGCACCCAACTGGTATTTTTTGGTCACATGTGAGGCATTGCCGTACTCGGGAGAAATTGGGGCACAGATTTTGGGGTGCTTTGTCTCCTTCATACCTTCTGAAAATGACAAATTTGGAGCCAGAACTGCATTTTTGTGTAAAAAAAATTTTTTTCATTTTCACTGCCCAGTTGTACCACAATTGGTGAAACCCCTGGGGGTTTGAAATGTACACTATACCCCTAGATGAATTCCCTGAGGGGTGTAGTTTGCAAAATGGGGTCACTTGTGGGGGGGTTCCTAACTTTTAGCATCTTATGGTGCCTAGAAACCTACATGGTGCCTAAAAAATAATCTCATAAAAAGGAGGCTCCAAAATCAAGTAGGTGCTCCTTCTATTATGAAGCCTGTGGTTTGGTCACCGTGCACACTAGGGCCACATATAGGATATTTATGAAAACAAAAGAATTGGGGGAATCAATTTTTAGTCACATTTCTCTAGTAAAATGTACTGTGTTCCTTAGAAAAATGTATTAAAATTGCAAATCTGCAAAAAAAAAGAAATTTTGAAATTTCACCTACACTTTGTTTTAATTCCTGTGAAACACCTAAAGGGTTAACAAACTTCCAAAATGCTGTTTTGAATACTTTGAGGGGTGCAGTTTTTGAAATGGCATCATTTATGGGGGTGTCTCACATACAAGTCCCTCAAAGTCACATCAGAACTGAACTGGTCCCTAAAAAAATCAGTGTTTGAAATTTTCTTGAAAATTTGAGAATTTGCTATTCATATTGTAAGCCTCCTAGTGTCCCAAAAAATTAAAAGGAAGTTGAAATAATGATGTCAACATAAAGTAGACATATGGTCTATGTTAGTTATTCACTATTTTGAGTGGTAAGATTATTTGTCTCACAAGCAGAAAATTTAACATTTTGCAAATTGCTAAATTTTCCATTTTTTCACGACATTTTGGTATTTTTCACAAAAAAACACAGACTGTATCGACCCAAATTTACCACTTATTTGAAGTACAATGTGTCACGAAAAAACAATCTCAAAATCACTGGGATAAGTAAAAGCAAAAAAAAGTTATCCCCACTTAAGTGAGACATGTCAGATTTGAAAAAAAGGGCTCTGTCAGGAACGCAAAAACTGGCTCTGTCAGGAAGGGGTTAATGTCCAGTCCACTGTCCAGCGCCGCAGCAGGCGGGCAGCAGCGCTAATTACAACTTTAAAATAACATGTCAAATGACTGCCCGGTTAATGATTGGCTGTGATAGAGCACTCTCAGCCAACCAGTGGCCTCCCTCCGTGGCCGCTGACAGAGCACTCTCAATCTCAGCCAATCAAAAGCCGGAGAGCCATTTGACACATTATTTTAAATATGTAATAGCCGCCGCTGCCCGTCACTGCGGCTCTGGACAGTGGACACTGATGATCTGGTCACCGCCGCCCACCCCAGCACTGATCTGATTAACGCTGCGGCCCCACTGCTTCCTCCCCAGCCGGCCACTCATTTGAGAGCCGCCGCCGCCTGCCCCCACTGCTCCTCACCACCTTGCAGCTACCCTTTATTTTTTTTACATGTGATAAATCGCATGAGATTTATCACATGTAAAAAATGGCACATCAAGTCCTAAATTGTATGTGAGCCTCCCGGGTAGCTGCCGCACGACTCGGAGGAGAATTGGGTCCAACTTGTCCTTAGGACAAGTTGGCCTAATGTATGGGGGCCTTAAACTTGGAGGAGCTTGAATCTAATCTTATCTGTAAGTAAGTAAGTAAGTAAGTTTTATTTATATAGCGCACTTTCTCCAACAGGACTCAAAGTGCTTTACAGACATTAAAAATAATGCACATACTGTAATACAAAGGGTTGTCAAAACGAGCAACAATGGCAATACAGATATACATCACACATACAGCTGTGCACTAGATGCATGGGGAACATGTAATTACTGAGCTGTGCAGCACCCAGGCAGCCATTCAGAGGTGCCACATGGTGATTACACAGCCAGATAGGTAGCCAGTAACCGTAGAGATATACACTACGTACAGATATATACTAGATGTAGTCTATTGAGCGACACGGACATGGGGCACACAGTGTAGATTGCTGCTGGCAGCAGTGGCGTAGTTTGTGTAAGGCAGCCCCCGCTGCCGCTTGGGGGAGCGGGGGCTGTGTGGGCGCCGTCACCCGCAGGCACACACTGAGAAATCATCTCAGTGAGTGACGTCTGACATACTGTACACACCGCTGCGGCGTGCGCTGGGAGGAGGAGGAGGGACAGTGTTTGTGACGTGCTCTCCTCCTGCTCCAGCGGCGCCGCTCTATATGATGATGTCCGTCCGGGCAGGGTTTCAGAGAGGCAGATAGTGCACTCTCCTGCTGCGGCTCCCTCCCATCCCGTACCTCCACCGGTGGGTTCAGCACGGCATCAGCGGCAGGAAGTTACATCCGTGGCCCTGGCTGCTTACCGCCGCTCCTCCCGCCTGGAATGAGGAAATAGGAGCACCCCTAGCAGCACTGAGAAGTGAGAACCGTAAGTGCACCTGGAGGTGGTGGCGGGGAAGCGGGGGAGGGGTACATGTATGTATGTATGTATGTATGTATGAGGGAGACAGTGTACAGTATGTATGTATGTATGTATGTATGTATGAGGGAGACAGTGTATGCATGTATGAGGGAGACAGTGTATGTATGTATGTATGTATGTATGTATGTATGTGTGTGTGTATGTATGTATGAGGGAGACAGTGTACAGTATGTATGTGTGTATGTATGTATGTGTATATGATGGAGACAGTGTACAGTATGTATGTATGTATGTATGTATGTATTTATGAGGGAGACAGTGTATGCATGTATGAGGGAGACAGTGTATGTATGTATGTATGTATGTATGTATGTATGAGAGAGACAGTGTATGTATGTATGTATGTATGTATGAGAGAGACAATGTATGTATGTATGTATGTATGTATGTATGAGCGAGGCAGTGAATGTATGTTTGTACAGTATTTATGAGGGAGGCAGTGTACAGTATGTATCTATGAGTAAGGCAGTATATGTATGTAATGTATGTATGTAATGTGAGACCCCACTCCCACCCATCTCTTTCTCTCTCCTTCCCTTGTGCACTCTCTCTCACTTCTCACATCCCTCCCTCTGGAGAGATGCCGGCGGCTGACCTTCTCACATGCTGACAGCCACACACTCAGCTGGGCTCCTTCACCCCAAGCCCTGACCCCACCCCCCCTTAATGGCCGCCAACCAGGTCATCACTAATCTGTCACTGCCAGCCCCGGGTACATGCAGTATTATTCCCGCCCCCCCAGCACCTGCATATATATATATATACATTTTTATATGGGGGGGGTGGGGGGCGCCACAAAATTTTTTGACAGGGGGGAGCAAAATTTATAGTTACGCCACTGGCTGGCAGGCTGTGAATAGTAGTGGTGTAGCATGCGGTGCGGGGTAACAGGAAGAAAATGTAAGAGAATACTACAGTGGCATAAAAGGCAGTATTAAGACAGTGGTAAGGTCAATAAAAATTAGATCTGGTGGTGCCTCACTCTGTCTATGGGAGTAGATGCACAGCGCTCTTCCAGGGTTAAGAGTGTAGTCATGTGACTGCTGAGATGGCACTAAAGCCCATACACTGTGTGTTTTGCCTTGCAAAGTGATGCCCACTCCCGTGCACATAACATTGCATAGCACAAAAAGTGTGTAGATTGCATTACATCTAGTACAAAACACCCGCTGTTGTAGCATATCGCATACGTTTTGTACTAGGAAGTAAAATCCCCACCCAAATCTAACTCTCTCTGCATGTGTTACATCTGCCCCGCCTGCAGTGCACATGGTTTTGTCCATTAGAGAAAGAATTTTCTTTTGCGAGTGATCTAGAATCAGGCCCTAGATGCAATGCGATCGAGTACAAAATGCATGGAGCACATTGCATCATGTATGGGCACCTTTAGTCCTAATAACAAACCAGCATCCTATTTAAACACAACTCTGGCACTGGAACAGTTTCAGGGTCAGGATCCTTGATTTGCCCCAGAGTTACTGTTTCAAGGCTGCTAATTTTATCATTTATAGTATTTGCAATGTGATTTGGGCACAATATCAGCACCCAGGATCACATTGCAGAATGTGATATCAGCCAGATGTTTCATCTGGCACTGGCCCTGTGATATACTGACAGTGGCGCCATGGCTACTGTGCTGTCCCGCTGCACACAAATATACTGCAGCCATTTCTGGTGAGATTTTGGGGAACTCTCTGCAGGCTGAAAATGCACAATGTACCCAATGGTTTACAATGGGCTAATGCATCTCATAACCAGGGCCGTTTTTACAGGGGGACGAGCCGTGCATCTGCCCGGGGCGCCGCACGGCTCGTCCCCGCTTTTTAAATGCTGCCAGGACAGTCTGGGCGCCTGTATGCTGCCTCTGCTCTGGCTGTAGCTGTGTAGAGCAGCCGGGCGCCGGGCAGCGGCTACAAGCCTGCCTGCTGCAAACAGTGTGTGAGTGTTATTTACGTGCCCCGCTCGGCGCTCACACAGACACAGCCGCCTGTCACTCAATGACAATGTGTAGACTGACAGGCGGCTGTGGCTGTCTGTGAGCGCCGAGCGGCGCACAGGGCGGCGACTGGTGGTCTGGGTGGCTGAACTAGGAGCGGAGGCGGGCATAGGGGGAGCCTCAGCCGGGGAGACCACTCACAGCAGAGTGGACCCAGCGGTGGAGGCGGAGCTCGGTCACTGTGTCACCGAGCGGTGACTGCCGGGTAGTGCCTCCCCCTTCCTCTGTTAGCCAAGCAGGGGACAGAGGAGGGAGGTACCCTCGCGCTTATGCGCAGGCAGGCTGTCACTGCAGTGCGGAGGGACACAGCCAGCAGCCAGCAGACGGTGACCCACTCCACACGCTGACGCTGACTAAATTTATGTAAGTAACTAATTATGATGACTGTGCTTCTGCTGTGGCCTTGGGGAGAGGGGGTAGGGGAGGGTGAGGGATTTTGTCTTTTCGCCGGCGCCATTTTATATTTTACTGCGCACTTAGTCTGCTGCTGGCTCCTCCACTTCTTGCTCCAGAGTCACTCAGCCTCAGGCTCTTTGTCCATTCCCTACCTTACTGCTGTTTTCTGCACACTGCTGCTGCCTCACCGCAGCCTGGTGCTTTGTTGGTGAGTTTATGACTATTAGTGTGTTCTCCTGCTGTGGCGTGGGGGGGGGGGGGTCAGGTCAGGTTTTGGCGGGAGGCTTTTTGTTTATATGATCACTGGGGTAGAAGGGGTAGCCCCTTCTGCCTCCCCCCTACCCCCGCAATCATATATACTAAACACCCGCCCCCCCCCCTCCCCTCCCCCTCCCCTCCCCGGGTGACATACAGTACCCACCCTACTACCAGCCCCAGTGACATACAACACCCACCCTGTTACCCCGCCCAAGTGACATGCACTACGGTAGTAAGGGAGTAGTGCATTTCGTTGGGGAGGGGTAGGGCTGGTGCTGTATGTTACTTGGGGGGATGGGGCTAGTGTATATGATCACTGGGTGTAGAAGAGGTAGAGTGGGAGTGGGACAACTTGTTCCTCATTAGATCGCAGTGTTGTCTGCTCCACTCACCATTTACAATGTCATTGTCACCAGAAATTGCCTTGAAAATGCCCTTGCATCCATCCGTGTGTAGGGACCAAATTGATGCACGGCCTCACACATCACTATCACCCAGCGATTAATATCCAGCATGCTGTATAAATCTGTAATTGCTGATGTCACCAGAGAACACTGGCCCGACAGATCGCTCAGCACACAGTGCTGACACATCGCTGTGTGCTGAGCGATCTAGCATCTCTCACAACGTTTTAGCATCTCGCTGTGTGTAGGCAAGACTGCTCAGCATGCAGCAATGTGTGCTGAGCAATCTGTCAGGGCCAGTATTCTCCGGTGAGAACATTGGCGCTGACACCTATAAATATAGATTTATACAGCATGCTGGTTATCAATCGCCAGGTGATAGTGATGAGCATCGCTTATGTCCCTGTCAGATTGAATTTTCTTAGAGTTTGACCTTATTTTGAAATATTGCCTTTCATAGTGCAGTGGATATGGCACTTCTCAAGGTATGAGGACATTCTAACGCCCCCACACACTAGAGCACAGGTTGTCAAAGTCAGTCCTCCTGAACCCACAAAGTGCATGTTTTGCATGTCTCCTCACCAAATCAAGTAGATAATTAGCTGCACCTCTGGATATGTTTAAATGTGTAAGTAATGAGTGCACCTGTCGAGTGACCTGGAGAACGTGAACTGTGTGTGGTCCTGAGAATCGACTTTGAGAACCACTGTACTAGAGGATATTGTGAAAGATGTAATTCTGAAAGGGGCTTCTGAGCAAAATCTCTCACAATGGGGGTTATTCTAGTTCATTCTTTCTGACAAAATCCTTCTTAGATGGACAAAACCATGTGCACTGCGGGTGGGGCAGATGTAACTTGTGCAGAGAGAATTAGAATTGGGTGGGGTGTTGAAACTGAAATCTAACGTGCAGTTAAAAAATAATGCAGCCAGTATTTACCCTGCACAGAAACAAAATAAATAACACAAATCTAACTTTCTCTATACATGTTACATCTGCCCTACCTGCAGTGCACCTGGTTTGGCACATTTCCCCCCAAAAATTGTACTGTGATCAGATCAGAATAGGGGCCATTGGGTGAAAATTAATAGGATGAGAGATTCAGAAAGTGAGAGATTTGGTAAGAAATCTCCATTGTTTTTAAAGCGTCAATCATTTACACTGCAAAACCAGTTTGATTTTGCAGTGTAAATGATTGCCGCTATAAAAAAACTAGAGATTTCTTACCAAATCTCTCACTTTCTGAATCTCTCATTTTCACCCATAGTATATGATGGCATCGATATCATACTGTGAAGCATAATGTATCATGGGCATAATGGTATGTGCCTTAAAGTATTGGTGGTATTTTTGAGGAAACATAAATAATTTAAGGGGCATGAATCAGAACATATTTTTTCATTTGGTGACCATTGTCTGTGCGAAACTGGGGTGTAAAGTAGTTTTTTTCCGCAAAGCCACACCACCTTCCAAAGTTCACGCCCCTTTCTAAGAGGCCACACCCCTTTTGGGGGGGGGGCGCAATTTTGAACTTCGCCCTGGGCACCAAATAGTCTAGAAACGGCCCTGCTCATAACCCATAGAAACCAATCAGCAGGCCAGTGCTAGGGTGTCCGGCATAACCCTGCAAACTATAATTTAGCACCCTCCCTATCATAAACGATGAAGGGACAGAGTGCACTACAATAAGGTCATCAATTCTTTCCTGTGGAATCAATAGGCACCTGCACCAGCCTACCACTTGTGAGCATACTGGCCCCTTTGTTGGCCCCCTGCCTTGGCTTGGATTAAGAATACCCTTTCAATATCAAATGGCCGTATACATCTGAGGACATCACCGTTGCAGTAATTGCCAAGGGATATGCCTCCTCGAACGGCGTTGGGTAACTATAAGCCTCTGCTGGGCAGTCAACTGCTCTAAATTGTACAATTGGTATACCACCTATTGAATTGCATTTGAGACGGGACACTCTTCAACCAATTGGTACCAAATAATTGATCAGTGGTTCAGCCATTTTTATGCTACTAATTTTAACAGTATAATTTTTTTTTTACATATATTGTTTATTTATGTGTGTTGTATATTTACATGCTTTTTAAATATTGATATTAAATCTATAAATCTTTCATCAAACAAGTGCCACTTTTTCTTGTATTCTCTTTTTGTGCTATTGGGATTAACAATCCCATTTTTTGTGGCAGCTATTAGAGGAACACCTCTGGTGGTGCCTACTTGAGCTACCTTGGTAGTCTCACCCCCTTTGGCACCGCACGTTGTGCCCTGGATTCATATTATACCACACAGTAGAATCCCGTACTCTTATTATGCCACATTGTTGTGAACCTTATTTACATTATGCAACACAGTAGTGACTCTTCCACACATTACACCACACAGTATTGCCCCTTATACACATTATGCTACACAGTAGTATCTGATATGCACAATGTCCACAGTAGTATCCCTTATACACAATGCCTACAATAGTATCCCTTATACAGAATGCCCAAAGTAGTATTCCTTATTCATGATGCCTACAGTAGTATCCCTTATACACAATGCCCACAATATTACTGCTTATTATACAGATGTGTCAACATGCATCTATCCTTTGTGTGCTACAAGTTGCACATAATGTAGGAGCTATGTGTGATTCAGTAGCACTGACCTATTTTGTGTGTGACTTTTTCTGCTAATACTTTCTGCTCATTAAAATGATATACAGCATGCCTGTATTCAGTGTGTGACTGTGGGTGTATCTCCATAAGAAAACACTGTAAAATAGCATTTTGTATGCAGATACAGCCACACTTGCACACAGTATAATGCAGGGCTGGGCAACACCGGCCCTCCAGATGTTAGTGAACTACACATCCCAGGATGCTTTGCATTAGTCTTGCTATGTAGCCATGCTAAAACAGATGCAAGGCATGCTGGGATGTGTAGTTCATCAACATCTGGATGGCCGGTGTTGCCCAGCCCTGGTATAATGGTATACCAGTTATCATTTAATCAGCAGAAGCTGGTTGTGCGCTATAATAAATAGACAAAAAAGGGTTATACAGTAGCGCTGATGACCAGAGAAGTTTGTATAAATGAATTAATTATATTAATTAATTTATTAGCCTAATTGAACCCAGCTGCTGACTATTAGGGATTACCACACCCTATAAACAAAAGCAAAAGTATAGACAAGAAAGCTCTCAGGTTTTAAGGCAAAGAGGAGCCAGTTTAACTTTTTTGCAAAAAACATGTAATATTTATAACCATAGGAAAAAAAGACAATATACAATTAACAATAATAGTTCTCAAAGGTACCGGCCGATACCACTAAAATAAAAATCAATTTCACTAGGGTTTTTATTTAGGGATGCATCCAAAATAGATGAATAGAAAAAATGAAAATAAAAATCTGGTTAAAAGGTTAATAGTCCATCGGGATTACTCTAGCGTTAGTACCAACTGTGGGAGATTTATGCGGATAGAGGCTTAATTATCAGTAAAAGTACAGCCAATCTGTTAGTTTAAGTTAATGTGCAGCAGTCCAGCAGTAAAGGTGTTTTAGTTTGTTAGGTATAGTTAGTGATGAAATCAGCTGGTAATCACCAGTTCCTTAGCAGCTGGGTTACTGGCATACAGGTATATGGAGAGAGGGCGTACCCACATATGTAGATCTACACACCTCTTCTCTGCCCGTATGGAATAGCCGGCCGGCCCTCCTTTTGAACTTTAAACATCTCTTCCAAGTGGAGCTTGGCTGATCTTGCAGCGATCCGGAAAACAGGTTTGGAGACTACATATGTGGGTACGCTCTCTCTCCCTATACCTGTATGCCAGTAACCCAGCTACTAAGGAACTAGTAATTATCAGCTGATTTCATCACTAACTATGGGCGGTATTCAATGAGCCTGATTCGCCATGTTTTTATGGCGAATTTGTGCTGTTTGGCGAATTTTTGACTAAAACGGTGAATCACCCTATTCAATGACCACATGGCGAATACATTTGAAGGGTTTTTTTCGCCATGATTCACCGAGTAGCAATCGCTATCTTTTTATGGAGAAGTGGAATGTGAACTTTTAAAATAAAGTGTTTTGTTTTTTACATTTGGTGTCAAAAAATCAGGAATTTTATTCTGAGGAGGGGCATGCTATTTTTATTCATGTGCTGTAAGCACATGAATATATATTTAATTTAAAAATTTTTTTTTTTTTTTTTTTACACAGCAGCCAGCAGGGGGCGCCGGAGCCGAGACGCTCATTACATATTCATATATTCATATATTCACTGCACCCGATCGTTATGATCGGGTATAGTGAATATACGGTCCCCTGCTGGCACCCCCGGGGGGCAGCCTGTGCTGCCTGGCACCCGGGGAGCCCACCTCCCCCCCACAAACATTCTGGGGCAGGCAGAGAGACTTCCATCTCTCTGCCTGCCACCGTCCTCAGGCTCCCTGCGGCATTCGCCGCAGGAGCTCATATTCGCCAGTCAGGGGCAGCGAGCCCCTGACACGTTGAATACCGGAGCCCGCCGGCTCCGGAACGTGGCGAATGTGCAGCGAATCCTAAAAAGGATTCGCTGCACCTCGCAGGTATTCTCATTGAATACCGCCCTATACCTAACAAACTAAAACACCTTGACTGCTGGACTGCTGCACATTAACTTAAACTAACAGAATGGCTGTACTTTTACTGATTAATAAGCCTATATCTGGATAAATCTCCCACAGTCGTTATAATAAATATTGGGACCCACGCATCCTATGGGTATACTGCAATTGTAGAATAGTTTAATAACTTTCTTATTCCAGTTCAGTTCTTTTCAGGTGGATAATCTATGATCCAAAATAATCTGAAAAACAAAAATACAGACAATTCATGGTGCAGATTTAGGTTCTTTAGAGAGGAAGAAAATGAATCAAGTGATCGATCTTCTATACCCTTTTTTGGCCCTACGCAGGCTAGGTCAACAGCAGAAATTGAGTCAATGCCCAGTGAGCCTTTCGCCTTCCTCCTCAATCCGAATCTCTGTATTTGTATTGTTCTTTTCTCTATCTTTAGTCTAATTAATACATGTTTGTACGCTTATTGTTGTCTATGTTTATGTCAGTATATGTTGGATTGTACCCTCTCCCACCCCCTTCCCTTCTTTATTCTGCATTCCTTCCCCTTCCATGAGTAACGGAACAAAACCCTTTATAAAAATTATCTTGAACAATAAAAAATAATAATAAAAGATGGATGTCAACCAGGGTGACACCTCCAGGGTGTTAGGAGGTGTTAGATTTTTTAGCCTAGCACTCATTTGAATTTGTCAAAATAGATATCAAAATGATCAAGCAAACATTTTTATTTATCATAATGACCTGTAATGTTTACCATATATAGGAAATATAATCTTTTTTTACATAACATGTTTCATTTGAATTTGTATAATAAATGTGAGCGGCACTGTCATTTTATAGGCTATTTCGAACATTTCTCACAGAGATGTTGGCATTCAAAGGGTTAAAATTGGGTTGGAATTTCTAAAAACATTATTGTTTGAAATGGAAGTTAATTCTTCAAATTTGGTGTTTTTACTGCTGTGTGATCTGCAAACTAGACACGTTTTATACTGCTCTATAAAAAGGATGTTGTATAAGTACCCCTACATAGTCTTTGGATGTATATGTCCTGCCCCAAACAAGAAGAGGAAATGAGGAAAATGAACAATAGGTTTGAACCTAACATGCCTCCAACCAATAGGCAGTTCCTCTGTAGAGTCTTGGGCAGTATATCTTCTCCAGAGATGAGTGCAGAGCTGCACAGGGGATCAGAAGGGGACATCTAGTGCAGTCAGCAGTCATTTCTGAGCTCCCCTCCTCCTGTGTGTGGAATAATGTGTAATGAGCATTACAGAGTGTGGCATGATGAGTAAATGGGCATTATGGTGTGTGGCATAATATGCAATGGGCATTGCAATATATGGCATAATGTGTCAGGGAGAATGTGGTGTGTTGCATAAAGTATCACAGCATTATGGTGTGTGGCATAATATATCACCGGTATCATAACATTATCAATGTATTAACCCTTTGAGTGCCAACATTGCTGTGAGAGATGTGCAAAATATCCACTATAAATGCCAGAGTCTTAGTCAAGGAATACGAATCACTTTAGTTATTGTTGGCAGACGATCTGAGATGAATTAATTGAAGTTTAGTTTTATATTGTGCCAAAAAAGAACAGTCATGGGAGAGACGCTGGCATTTTTAGCAGATATTTTGCACATCTTTCCCAGTAACATTGGCACTCAAGGGGTTATTAAAATGCATTGAAACACATTTATTTTCATTAAATAACCCTACATTTTTAGTCAGCCATATTGCCACACCCAGAACTGCAAGGAAGTATGGAGTATAGGTAGTTTTTCACATATTTCCTTGCCCTAATATAATTATTATTATTGTAATTGTATTTATAAGGCGCCACAAGTGTTTCGCAGCACCGTACAAAGGAACAGTACAGGGAGACAATAACTTGGCATAACATTGAATAGATAACAAAAATAGAGTTCAAATAAAGAGCACCACAGTTCAATACACATTACAGCTTGGATATAAGTAGTGAGGACTCAATCAACATACAACTAGAGGCTAGATGTCAATGATGGAGATGAGTATGCGGACAAAGATGGTCATTGAGTGTTTGAGTATGGGAGAGCTTTACAACAGGAGGGAAGAGGGCCCTGCTCTGAGGAGCTTACAATCATAAGCTAATACTGTATGATTTGTTCCATTTTGCCTATCAGAGACACCTTTTATTTGGCAGTTTTCTGGCATCCACAGAGTAGTAAATATGGTTGTTGAAGAAGATTGGCATGGTTAAAAAATGGTGATTGGCAGCAATTTTTCTGTGGGATTTGCCTTTAATAAATCCAGCATAAGCTTTTGAGAAATACTCTGCAGGCATCCACAGCTAGGACATCAGAGCCGAAATTACAGAACAGAGCTCCCCAACAGATCTGTGTGCCTCATTACTATCCTCTTATCTGATGTGAACAATTTCTTTACCCAGGGTATTTCCCTTACATATTTTTCACCTCTTTCCCAGAAGGAAGGTAGTGATGTCACTGCAGTCATAGATGGCCAGAGAATCACATGCAATACAAATCACAAGAAAGGCCCTCTGTATAGCCAAACCACAAAGGAATCAATCCCTTACATTATTCACAGACTTATAGAACACATATGTCATTTGGAAAGAGTTCTGAGGTTGCAGGGTTACCCAGGAATGAGAAACCCTGGAGCAAACACAGTCACATTATTATTTACTTTATTTTCATCTTTAAATATTTATCAGTTTACTATTTAACATGCAGGACCATATAATGCAAACCGCTTTAGACAAAAAGTTCTTAATAATTATACAGAATATTCCAAATGTACAGTACTGTATATGAAAATGGTAATTGTTTTGGCTGCCAGACACCATGATGCAAGATGTATACTAGTGTCACTGTTTGTTAACTGTAGACAAAGGGACATCATTTTGATACAAAGACCGTATCCAGTAATATTTGCTTCCCATGTTATTCTTTCACCAGTTAAATAATAGAACAATTATAGCACATTCAGAACCATGAGATGATTATTTTTCACACCCTACAGTATTTTTAGCACCTTGCATGTGAAACAAAATGCATAAATTCTATATTGAAATTAGCTGCAACCCAGAAATGTCTTTTATCTTGTATATATAGTGGTAGAGACCATGTAGTGGAAGCACACACCCTACTTCCACACCCTTCACTTCTGTTTTTTTATTTTTGCTGGGAGTTATTCTGCAAGAATATAAAAAGCTAACTCTTTTTCTAATAGGCAAAACCATGCTGCACAGCAAGTAGGGCCTTATTCTAGTTCACTCTTTCTGACAAAATCCTTCTTAGATCGACAAAACCATGTACACTGCAGGTGGGGCAGATGTAACTTGTGCAGAGAGAATTAGATTTGGGTGGGGTTTTACTTCAAAGTGAGATCTATATTGCAGTGTAAAAATAAAGCAGTCAGTATTTACCCTGCACAGAAACAAAATAACTCACCCAAATCTATTTCTCTCTGCACATTTTACATCTGCCCCCCTGCAGTGCATATGGTTTTGTCCAGCTAAGAAGGATTTTGTCAGAGAGTGAACTAGAATAAGGCCCATAGTGGCGGTTTTTACCTACGGGCTGCAGGGCTGCAGCCCCCCAGGTAAAATCCGCCACTATAGTAAAGTCTGTGAGACTGCACTGGCTTCACTGCGACTGGCAGTGACTTCCAATTGGAAGTCCGACCTGCCAGTCACAAAGGCAATCCCATTGGGAGGTGTTCCCTCCCTCCGGGACGCCTTTCTGTGGGCTGCCGTGCAAAAACAGTAATTGCGCATGCGCAGTACCTATATCGGTACTGCACATGCGCTGGTCCCGGTGCCTGTCATTTGTATAGTACAGGCGCCGGGACCAAGATTGCTTCTATGGGCTGTAGCCCAAGCAGCCAATAGAAGGTGGCGCCTGTCATCACAGCACAGGCGCCAGGGACAGGAGAGGAGGCGGCGGCGACAGGGGGAGGGTGGTGCCTGAATCACTGCACCCCCACTGCAGCCAGAGGCAGACCCCCTCCCCCGAAAAGGTACGAACCTCCACTGGCATTGAGAGTTAGATTTGGGTGAGTTATTTTGTTTACGTGCTGCTTTATTTTTAAACTGCAATTTAGATTTAAATTTGAACATACCTCACCCAGATCTAACTCTCTCTGCACATGTTACATTGCCCAAACTGCACTGCACGTGGTTTTGCCCATTAGAGAAAGATTTTGCTTTTGAGATCCTATCTGAATAATCCCCAATGACAAACTTTAGCAGAGTAAGCTGTCCGCAGCCCTGTCTACACACCTCAGCAACTAAAACTGGAAGTGTATACTCAAATTTATGTATATTTTTATGGAGGTCACTTTGGCCCTTATTCTGATCGGTGTGTACTTTCCCGAATTCTTACGGTGCGGTCCGCACGCCACGCTGTGCGGTGGCGTGCGGCCAACGTCCGTAGAAACGCCCACGTGTCCTCCGCATTCGGACGGACTCACTCTTTAAGAACAGGGCGTGTGTACGGACGACATACAAACCTTGCGTGTGCGGTGGACACGTACAGATTCTGCACGGTCTTCCCGCGTAAGCACGGTCTTACCGCGTCAGAACGTACGGGAAGCTGTCCGTACGCACCGATGCGGAGTATTTACGCTAAATACCACACTTTTTTACAGAGTACACACAGCGATCACATGACCCACTAAGGCAATTAGGCAACCTCATTAAAAAGGGATTGTTATCTAGTTCAATCAATTAAATGCTAATCTATACTGAACCACATTCCTACTACATTCATTACACACATTAACCCTTACAGCATGTGACCCTAACATACATCTATATACACTATATACATTTGGCTTATTTAAAAGATTTTAAACAAGTTACACATATACTTTTGCATGTTAGAAAAAAACACGGACAACTTAGAACTGTAAATAACTATTTATTATGACAATTAACAAAAGTATTAAAAAATTATTAAAAAAAACATTAATTTTCCCCATCAAGGAGTCTGTCCAATTCGGACATCATCATCCGCATGTGGCCTCGCATTCGTAGGAGGGCCCCGCGGAGACCCTCCTCTGCTTGGGCAGGCTCATCTGTGGACCAAATACAAATTGAAAAATGAATAATGATATTCATGCATACATTTAACATAGTCATACCTACATTTTAAACATGCACCGTGACAGGTGTGTGTGTATATGTATATATATATTTATATATATATATATATATATATATATATATATATAGAGACACATATATAACTATATATATGACACATACACCTATACATACATGCATACATACTACATGGAAAGCCTGATTTTTGCCCTATACCCTTTACTCTGTAGAACACCTCACAGTCATACTGCTCCTTCTCAATCCAAACCCACCCATGACTAAGCTCTGAGAAGCATGTCACGCGCTGCACCAATCACAATTCTGCAAACAAAGTTCAGGGTCTGTTATATGATGGAGCCTGGCAGGGGAGTTACACAACTCTCAGGAATGCACAGTACATTGGTGCAATCAAGCATGGCTTGCCTGCTGATGGTCTGCTCCAGAAATCATTGTCATAATGCCAGTTAGGGGAAGCTGCAGCACTAACCCACTCCCATGCTCCAAAGCATTACTAAGACCAAATCAACACACAATTATGGTGCAAAACATACATGCAGACCGCAGGGGGTGGTTAGCTAGAGGAGGGCCCAGGGGCACTGACCACTTGTTACTCCAGTCTAAGCCACGCCTGTCCATACTCCATTTATGCCATACTGAATCTAGTTTACAAAGATCAATCACCAGTAAACTCTACTCACCTATATGAGGCTACAGATTGTATGCTTGCAGCAGAGACATGTAACCCTTACATGAGCAAGTCATCACTTTCTTCCAGGATACAGATTAACTACACAGGTTCAGTGGCACTTAAAATCGACATGAAAGCCATCCGCACAACCTGTGTCATTAATATGTGTCCAGGATGAAAGGGATGGTTTGGCCACCCTATCTAACCCCTAAGTGTGTCTGTTGCTACCCAGTTAGTTTTATCACTTTATAGTATTGAAAAAAACAATTGAATCACCAGTGCTACAAAGCAAATAGAAGATGACAAAAGGAATAATGAATCTTTATCTATACATACCAATTTCTGGTGCCTGCACCACCTCACAGGCCTCCTCTTCTTCTGTGGACTCCACATGAGCCACCTACTCCTCTTCTGCCACCTCGTCCTCCACTGCCACCACCTCCGCTGCCCACACGTCCTCCTCCACTTCCTCCCTTTCCTCTTCCTCCACATCCTCCACCACCCCTTCTTCAATGGCAACCTCCTCCGCCATTACTTCCTCCGCATCCTCCTGGGCCTGGGAGGCCTCTGAGTCTTCTCGGGCCTGTCTTGCTCGTTCCCGTGCTGTGTTTGGGAAAAGTAAAAAAAGTGCCAATTAGTGGTAATTTGTATTAAGCCTTATCAACCTATAAATGCAAAGGTTATAAGTACTGATAATTGTACAGCCAAACAGCTCCTTAGTGGCCTTTACAAAACACAGCCTGTAACATGGCAGGTATGCTGTGACATTTGGCCCATTGTAAGCATCACAAGCATTAATCCTCCCCAATAACATATTTTATGACCATTACAGTGTGTCAAACAGGAAGTAGCACTCATATTGTATGCCATGTTTAACTCATGATCAGGCTGGTGACCTTAGTGGCTTAAATAATGTCATGTAAGCAATCATGTACAAATGGCCATTTAATGTATAAACACTTACATCTCGCTATGCTGGCCCTGATTTGCTGGAGCAAATCCGGCTGGCGACGTCTCAAGTCTGACCACCGCCGCTCCAGCTGTGCGATGGTCCGCCGCACCTGCGTGCGGGCGTATATGCGCCGGCGGGCCACCGCATAGGCATTCCGCTTCTGGCGGTTAGTAATAAATGGCCCCGCCCGCCCCAGCCTGGTCTCCATAACGGAGACCAGTGTCCTCAGCTCCGCTGGCGAGAATGGGGCTGCTCTCCCATAGGCCGCCATCTTAGCAATGGCACTATTCAAGCAATCATGTCCTGTCATTGGTTGATCAGAGTGATATTTGGTATTAACTTTATTGTTCATTTTTACACTAACAGCGTGTATGCGCCCGAACAGACGGCTAACCCATTGCATCGCACACCCATCCTAAACAGACAGTGTAAAATAAGATGGGAACACATTATATATAATCTATAACAATCACCAAACATGGGTATAAGCAACAGGTGAAATAGTCTGCATCACTAGACACTTACACCTAACTCAACAAGGTACTAAACAGCTATTTTATAATGAAAGCTATGCAGCAGAAACATAGCAAATAGTGGCAGACCTTTTCCCAAAATTAGGCCATGCTGCCATGTGTACACTTACCTTCTACTGGCCCATACTACAGAGGTGGAATGAAAAGTAGCTAGCATCCAGCCTGAATTTGGAGTGCTTTCACATGTGATTTGGATGCTAGCACTGATTACTTGTGCCTAAGTGGTGGACTGGATTTACATATGGAATGGGTAGTGCCAGTTGTACTACATACCAAACAAGTGCACAGTACAGATGTACATTCAAATATACATTTCATGTGTGACCTCAGTTTTATTTGGTCATTGGTGTTCAAATCTGCATTTAGCTACTAAATCAGACTTACTCAGTTTGCCAGGTTTTAGAGAAATATTTTTCCACAGCAAGGGGCGTGCCGTATGCGCCGCACGGTTGACGCTGCCGTACGGAACGCGGCCGTACGGAACGCAGGTTGTAGCTGATTAACGCCAATTACAGAAATAGTATTTAAAGTTGTGCTAGAAAGGCAAACAGTTGTTGCAAACATGGCTGGCTCAGAGTCAGAGGAAGAACAGGTGGTGCAGAACCTCTTGGCCCGCATGGAGTCCAACACTACCTATGTCCCCCTCAACCCAGAGCAGCCAGATGGGCCATCAACATCACAACAATCGGCAGCTGGCCCATCCTCAGCATCAGCAGAATCATTGGGAACACAGCAGGTGGCTTCCCAACAGAGTAGCCTGGCCAGCACTTCAAGTACAGAAACCGGTGGCCGTGGCCGTGGCCGTGGCAGTGCCAGTGGCAGTGGCGGTGCCAGTGGTCGTGGCCGTGGTCGCAATCGGGCAACAGAGGAACCAACCACCAGAAACATGGCATATGAACCGCAGGAGCTTGCCATCCTGGTGACCCAGGCACGGGATTTGATCGAGTGCCCACCGGTAAAGTTGACACACACAAGGAGATGGAAGATCTGGGAGGAGATAACGGCGGAGATTAATGCGGTGGCTCCACAAGTTCGTGAGGCGGAGCACGTTAAGAAGAGGCAAGTACATGTGTGTTACATTTGAGCAGTACAAGTCCAGTAATGTTTACATTCAATATTAGATGGAGTTGGTCAATGGGTGGTCACGTTGCTTGGAGGCACAGACATGTTTGCCATGACATTGAATTGATAGTTATTGTAGGGTGACTGTGGTTGTATCTTCTAAGGGTTGTTTTTCAAAATGAATATAATGTAAGTTTGGTGTCAGTAGGCACATGTTGTATTATGTTTCAGATTGCAATGGGTGCTACAGCAAACATGAGGAGTGACATGTATTAATATGTACACTTTGATTGTAGGTGGCACGACTTCAAAGGCAACCTCAAGAAGAAATTGACCCAGCGGTGGGAACACAGCCACACCTCTGGGGCTGGCCCCATGCCTTCAAAGCTGCAGCTCACCCCCCTGGAACAGATGGCCGAGTGCTGCATTGCAGTGGAGGAGGTCCGGGGGGTGAGCACCATAGACAGCGAGTCCCCAGCGGAAGTGATGGCTTCTACGCTTGAAGGTAATTATTTGCCAGGCCATAAGTAGATGTTTCGAATTTTGCATGGAATGTGTGGTAATTGGTGTTTTCTCTTTCAACAGCATCCCCACCGCTTGGTCAAGAATCTCTTCAGGAGGTTGTGGAGTCCGTACCACCTGGCCCCAGTAGCAGGCCCGTGCAGCAGCAGGCGGCAATGTCCGCGGCTGAATTGTCCACGTGGGGGCATGTGCTTGAAAATATTGTGCAGCAGGGAGAGTCGGCATCAGAGCGGGTGCGTAGGGCCGAGGAGGTGCTGCAGGGTTTGACCACCAGCCAGCAGAGTATTGCTGCGAGCATGCAGGCTATTGCTGCTAGCCTGCAGGTGCTGGCTGATCAAGCCCTGCGGCAAAATGAACTCCTCCTCCGCCATAATGAACTTATGGTGGAGCTAGTTACCAGCAATAGGGTCCTAATGTCACCCGTTTCTGGTGCAGTCCCAACATCATCACTCCCTGCTGCCAGAGGGGGAAGAACATCCCCCCCCCCCCTCAGCATGTGCTCCACGTGACCCACCATCTGAGCGTGGCCGTGGGCGAGGCCGAAGAGCTGCTGCACGTGGCAAGGAGCCTGCCAGGGGCAAACGTGCCCGCAAATGAACTTGTGTCCCCATTAATCTCCACTGTTATGTCTTCCCAAATCTTCCATTGAGCTGTGTGTGTCAGCATCCTGTGTCAAATTCCGTGCCGAGGGTCACCACATTTGCCCGCGGTTCAAATGTCATGTTTGGTTCCCCTGTTGCCCTGTTTGGCCTAGCATTACTGTGTGCTGTACTTGAAGTGTTGGTGCTCTACTTTTGTTGTGAAGCCACCTGATGTGTTCCTAATGATTCTGCTGTGGCTATTTATTATATATTATTTACTTTTAGTCCTGTTAAGGTACCATTTATTTTGTGATGGTTTTGAAAATATTTTCTACGTTGATTTAATAAATGTTATTTTTGCCCCCCAAATGTCTGGATTAATTGATACATGCAGAAGTGACATGTGTATTAGTATTATTAATATGAAGTTGTGTTCATTATTTGCAGTGTAAAAGTGTGTGAAAACTGCTGCATATATGTGTGTGTTTAGTAATGGTCCATTTAAGGTGCATTGGTTTCAATTGAAGCAGTGAGAAGCGTGTATTTTACAAGTAATGAGTAAATTAGGTGATTGTATTGTGTTCAGCTGTCATTGGTTGAGGTGCGTCCGTCCTGATTAGGCGTTCCAATTGCCTAGCGCATGACCGAGTGGTGTCCGCTAAGCAATACTAGCCTTTTGGACACCACACATTTCTTCCCTTTTCGTTCGCGTGCATTCGGTGTGCTATCCGAATGCACGCCTACCAAAATAAGTGTACTCCCCCGTGTCCGCCCATGTTTCCGCCCAGTTTAGCCCACTTTGAAACTACGCCCCTGTGTCATTCCGCATGACGCCCATAACACGCCCATATTGGCCGAGTGATTGCGGTGCACATTTCTGTACGGTATTAGTGACAACAAGTACGGAGACCATGCGTGGCACATGCGCATGGCGTTCCCCACGCATGCGCAGACGGCTAAAAAATGCGATCCGAAAGAATTCGGGAAAGTACGCACCGATCAGAATAAGGGCCTTTGTGATTAGATCTTAGATCTAAAAACCGAACTCTATGTTATTTTGATGGCATATCGATAGCTCCCTCGTGATGTAAGGTGCCATTTCACACTGGAAATGATTGAAAATTAGTATTGATATTAGTAATACCGTAGGAACAACAGGTCCAAAAAATTACATAGTTTTAGCATTTTTTTACCAATTTAAAATAAATAAATAAATAAACATTTTGAGGGTCATTTTATCATAACCCAAATCTGGGCATTTATGCACATCTAATAAAAAGGGCCAGATGTAATGGATTGCGAGTCCGGCAACTATGCAGGGTGCCCTTTCAAAATTTAAAAAACCCTCTGAGTTTGGCTGCCAGCCTTGCAACACATTACATCCATGCCAAAGGGCGAGATGTTTGTACAGTACTGTTACTGTATATTTATTTACATGTATCGTAAGTTATGTGAACCTTTATATCAACTGCATAGATGTGTCTGCATCAATAGCAACCAAAAACTAGAACAAATTTCATGCAGGTGCGAAGTTGATGTATTGTAGCTTAACTAAACGTAATTTAAAAAACAATGCATGTCTGTGGGTCAGCACTGCCTTGCCTATGTTAATGCGCTTCTTTATATTTCCATGCAAAGGTGACTGCAAGTGAAACACATGTGAAAGATACCAGCAAATGCACTTACAGTATATTCAACCGTAAATTAGGCCAAAATTTAGTATTTTGATGAAGATTTAATATTTGACTTACCAAAATCTGCTCACACCAAGAGATCAAATATATTATTGCACCACAATCAAAGATAGTACTAATCTATATGGGGGTTTATCTTTAATTAAAAAATACCAATGTGTGCAGTCCCTTGGTAAGCAGAAGGCCTGTGACCATCAATGATTTCACATACTGTATATCTGACTTTGTTTTATACCATACTCCTATCCAGTAATATAAGTACTACATTGTAATGGCTGCATTAGAAATAGAGCCTGAGGAATCATATAGCAGTTCTGGTCTATACTATGTGCAGGGACTATGTTATTCACAGAGAAGACCCATTTAGAGTTTTGTGTGCACATGCTCAGAAGAGCAGAGATGGGACCTTGGGAAGTTGGACCAGCTTAGGCAAGCCATTCCCTAAAGTTTTAAATGGGGTCTAAACTTATCCTCCTGCTCACTAGAAGGATGACATATGTCCTCACTAGCAGGATGACAAGTATGAGTGGGACATCTGGTAATGCATGGTGTATTGAGGCTATGTATGAGGACAAAGCTGTAGAAATTACTTTGTAAGTGTGAGCCGTGTAGAGAGTTCTATGTTTCATTACATAGTTGTTTTTGTTATTGTTGCTCAGGGTCGCCCAGAGGTTGGTAAAAAGCTACCAGGACTACCTGGGGACACAGCTCAACTAGAAAACCCCAGCTATGCCCCAAGATGTGACCTACTATAAATCTGCAGCAGTTTAAATACATGCTTGTATCCTGAATAGAGATGCTTACAATTATTTATTGAATTGAACTTGAGGTCAATCAATTCTACAGTTTTAAAATTCAACAGAAATATATTGTACTCACATTGAAAGTACTTATTTGATGTTTTATTTGTAACTGTCATGGTTCAATAAAGAAAAAAAAAATGTTAAAAAAACAGAAATCCTCAGACTTTTCATTGACTTAAAAAGAAAATAAGCTGGATTTGAGCAGGGTAAGTAAATTCAGCAATATTTGAGCCAGTTCACACCAGTGAGCTGCCTCAAAGATGTCAAAGCTCAAATAAACAGTTTTCCGATGCAAAAAGTGAACAGCAAAATTCTAACTTTTGAATAAAAAATGTCGAAATAATGTTTTGTTGTCAATCTTATATAAAATACAGATTTTTACTTGAACAGTAAACTTTAAAGTGTGCACAATATAGGGTGCAGATGTTGTCCATAGAAACCAAATTCTAGCTATTATTTTCTTGAAGGTGCAAGGCAAATGATAAGTAGAATCTGACTGGTTACTATGGGCAACATCCTGACTTCTATAAACTGACACCTTAGTAAATATACCCCTAAATCTCTGGTCCTCAGAGGTCCCGCAATAAATAAATGACTTAACATTTATAAACATATCTAAAATAAAGGAGGGGAAAAAGTGAGATATTCAAAACAAGGTCAGCTTTATTTAATTTAATAAATGTATGGTGACAGAACAAAGATCGTCCAACTATTCAGCAAATGACACCATAACTTGTAATGGACAGCTATCCCTTTCATAACAAGTAGGAAATATCCAAAACCCATACCAGTACACAAGGTACAGATGAGACGTGAAATAAATGGGAGTACAGACTAGAGCAGGCTAGACGCTGGACTGCTGCTCTATCCTACCATTCATTATGTGGACAAAAAAAGACCCAATAATGAATAGAGGGTGGAAAAGAAACTGATCATCTCCACCTATCATGAACCCACTTAAACACCATTGGACCACACCCATAACTATGACCTACATAGAAACATAGAATTTGACAGCACATAAGAACCATTGGCCCATTAAGTCTGCCCTTTTAGGGTTATTAGGGTTAGGGGAATGGTTTGGGTATTAGTGTTAGTTTATAGATTAGGATTAAGGGTGAGGGTTTGGGTAATAGTATTATTATTAGGATTAATGATGAGGGTATTAGTGTTATTCGCCAAAGGTATCATTTATTTTGCAGTCAATTGAATGTAGCGGTAGACAGGTGACATATACAGAAATAAAACCATAATCATTGTATCATTTCTCATGACAATTTATGTAGAAATCTGTAATTACACTCTATCCATACATATAAGGACTCTTTCTACAACAAATCTTTTATTTTAGCATATTTGAATAAGTTATTTAACAATTCTTTGTTAAATATAGCCTATGTGTCTGGCACAGCAGCCTGGTCCATCACAGGGTTCCAGAGATCGCAAACGAGACACAATAACAAAAAGGTACACACATTGGTTATACATGTAAAATCAGTCATTACAGTTTATGGTGGTAATTCAGGTTGGATCACATAAGTGATCCAACCTGAATTATACCCGATGGTGAGGCTGCACGTGCGCAGGAAGGCTCATGCAATCTCAGTGCAGAATAGCCAAAGCCAGATGGATAGGCAGAGGTGGTCACGGGGAAGGGTGTATGGTGTTTTCAGAAATGGGGGCAAGTAGCCCCCATTTTCAGGGAGTGGCCAGGCCAAGGAACAGTTTCCTTAACCATGCAAGGCAGGCTGCAACAGGTAGCCTGGGTAAGGTTACTGATGGCCACATCACAGTTTGATGCAATTGCAAAAAGCAGGCAGGTGATGGTATGTACGAATAAGTGACATACTCTGTCTTCAAAATATCAGAACATACTATACAACAAGTGATAAGCTATTATAAACATAGGTTGAACTAGATGGACGCAAGTCTTTATTTAGCCTCACCTACTATGTAACTATGTAACTATGTAATAAATAAATAAAAATAATTTTGCATGATAGTCTGGTAAGTGCCCCTCATTCTATTCTATATACATGCATAAATAAAGATACAGTACAAAGAACTAGCAACCGCCTGTAAACTAAAATGTCTGCTGTTGCTTAATGAGCCAGGAGGCTGTTGAGCACAGTGGGTATGAGCAGCTAACCTCCTGAAGGTTACCTAGGTCTGATTAATAGTTAAAGTTGTGCTGTTTATTTTCCCCTACTGTAATGAAAGACGTGACGTTTAAAGTTATTTTTTATATGCTATGATTACATTTTCCCTCATCATATTGGAGCACAACATTTGAACTTTAAATGAGTATCGTGAAGTCAATTAGAAGTTGTGCAAGGTATAGAAATGAAAGAAAAGCCCTTGATATATTTTATCCATGTTAGCTAGAAGGTGTATAAAAATGAAATTAAAGCCCTCGATACCAACTTTTATCCATGTTAGCTGGGAGGTGTTTACAAGTACAATCACCATTTAGCAAGCTATGCTGAACTGTCACCAGTTCTTCAAAATCTGAAAACTGTGCCACTGTGTAAAAGGAGTAAAAAGAGTCTCAGCTCAGTAATACTGCTGATGGAATGAAAGGTAATAACATTTTATACCTTCATGCACAGCACCTGCCCAGGGGAGCAAGAGTTCTTCTACATTCCTGAACCCAGGTGAAAAGTGGCAAAAATTTAGATTGCCAAGCAGTCAGTTCTAATCTCATGTTACTTAGACTGTGCAGTATGTCTAACGCACCGGAGTGGAAAACTGTAAATGTTACAGCAAGCTATTAACCTTACTAGTCAACCACAACCTTTAGTTTCCTATGCTGCTCTGCTTTTTCTGTCTTTAAAAATGGTCTGTTCCAATATCCTTCCCTTCGGAGCAATTCTAGAGGAACAGAAGAGCTCTACAGATCTTAAGTGTTTGCTAAAAAGCTGAAGTCATCCCTCTCTATTTCCGGAGAATTGAGCTCTGAGAATGCTGTAAATATATTTGCATGCAGTAATTACTAGAACTTGATTAAAATATTTCAACTTAAAGTACTTTTATGGCTCAATAAAGCAAAACTGGTAGCTGTAACTTCGACAAAATCAAGTATGTTTTTTAAATTAATATGTTGCTTATATATATTTTCAATTATTATTTTGAATAAATAATTAATGTAGGAAATAGGAATGGATCATAACTGAAAATGTTGCAATTTACCAGACTGTTTAAATATGTGTTATTACCAATGGTAATTGAGACACATTGTTAAGATAGCAAAAATGTATTCTACAAAGATGTATTAGAAAAGCATTACGGTGTGTGGCTTATTGTGTAATGAGCATCACAGTGTATGGCATATTGTGTAATGAGCATTACTGTGTGGGGCATATTGTGTAATGGGTATTATGGTTTATGGCATAATGCGTCATGGGGACTACAGTGCGTGTGGCATAATGTATAATGGACATTGCAGTGTGTGGCATAATGTGTAATGGGCATTGCGGTGCATGGCATAATGTGTAATGGGCATTACATTGCATGGAATAATGTGTATTGGGCATTACTGAAGTGGACACCTATTATTTTTCTTACATGTGGAAGATACTGTAGGATATGAACCAAGCAAGGGTTATATTTTTAACTGTTCTCTGCAACAGAATGCAATAATTTATCTCACTCAAAAGTACTGTTTAGTTTTAAGTAATGGTTACATAAATAGAAGTTTCAGCAAAATTTTATATTTTTTCCTTGATATAGTTTCATTAGACATTACTGTAATGGCTGTTTTGGGCTTCTTTGTACTTGTAATGTCCATTAAAATAATTTACATATTGGACAATAATAGGAAGAGGAGATGACAAACAAAACATGAAGAGATGTGTATGCATAAATAATATCCCAGAACTCATGGCAATAATAATCTAGATAGTGTGATTATGATGAGTCATGTTGTAATGAGAATCATGCCTGGGACATAGCCTTACCAGTATACTGTATTCTTTATTTAGGAAGGACAGAGACGAATCGGAGGATGGTTAGAAACGTATGTGTAAACTTACTACCTTATTAAAAAGTATTGAATAAAAAACCTGAGGCCCTTTGGGTGACCATGGAAACAGTGATACATGCTATCATTTATATTGGTGTAATCTGCAGACCATCCAGTCAGGAAGAGAAACTAGACAGGAACCTATTGCAGGACATCGCTAAAATTGCATTACCAGTATAGGTAAAAATCTGAGTCTTTATATATTGGGATGTGTCTGTTGCAAGTTTCACTAGTATTAACATTCTGAATTCCTTGCTGTAAGTAGTGAGGGAGCCCACTCATAAACACTTAATACTTACAAATGGTGACAGAATATCTGATGTAAATGTGGGTGAGAACGTAGAATCCAGTGACCATCAAGCAGTATAGGTTAGTATAAAGACAGAGACCAACTCATTCCACACAAAAACAAATTGTTAGAATTAGGAAGATTGAAACGGGAAAATGTGTAAGCAATTCTTTGGCAAAGAGTAGAAAGTTGAAAGGAGTTTAGGAAATGTGGGACAATTAAAAGGTGCAATACTAAAAGCAACACAATTTGTATAAAATAGGATAGGAAAAGGAATCCAGTATGGTTTGCGAAAGTACTAGTTGTTATTGTGAAAGAATAAAGATGGCCTTCAAGAAATAAAAGGAAAGAATTAGATAGATAGATAGATAGATAGAGAGGAGGCAAACAAAACAATTGGATGTGCAAAGACACAAGGTGAAGAGAAGATGGCCAGTGGGCAAGGGAGCAAAACTGTTTTTGTTAAGGTATATATACAGTAAATGAAAGGAGGGGAAAAAAGACTAACTATAGAGGGAGATGTATTTTACATGGGATGTTGCTATGGACAACCAATCAAAATTGACTTTTTATCTATTTAACACATTCTAGAAGATAATAGTTAGTATCTGATTGGTATCTTATAGTAACATCCCATGTGAAATAGAACTCCTCTCTTAATAAATGTACCCTCTAGAGTGGGAGTTTTTTTGAGGGAGACAATGTTATAGCAGATTTTTTGCATGGCAGACACATTTTAATTCCCAAAAAATGAAAAATCATGCATTTGGATCTACAAAAAAAAAAAAAAGGCTAAATATAGTACCAACAGTTGTGAAATAAACTGAGGAGGAAAGGATGTAGTAGTCACTATTTCAGGTGACTTAAAGGCAGGCAAGCAATCCAACAAAGCAATGAAGGCTGTGATGAAGTCTGGTGAAGGTCGTATAAAATCACCATAAAAGATACCTCTATGAGCTTCAGACACACACTCCTTCTGTGAGTGTGGTACGTCCTACCCTTGTTACATATTTATGTTTTGAAGACAAAAATTACAGTCCTACACATTTAACCCTTCTTTTTGCTTCACATATACACCGTCTGAGACAACGGGAGAAGGAGAAAATTTATATACAGACAGCGCTTGGAATATATCCTTATCTTTCTTTGTATATCATTGTTTTACTTGTTTTGGTTGAACAAGCTTCTATGGTTATATCGAGCTGCTCCTCTGTTCTTGCGCCTTGGAAACCTCCAGTGTTTTATATTCCAAAGCAATGAGAAAGTCAAGTCAGATGCTTAGTTGCCCATGTAAAGAAGTCAGTATCAGACACAAAGAAGTAATAATGCAATTGGTAGGACCTCATCTAGAAAACGATATTCAATTATGGTGGCGATATCTCCAGAAGGCTATATATGCATTATAGAGACTGTACAAAAAGGCCAACTAAAATGGTGCATGGTCTCTATAACAAAATATACCTAGAAAGATTAAAATACTGTATATATAATTTGGACCAGAGAAAGGGGGAGGAGAAAAAATGGTACAGAAGGGAAACATTATTCAAAGGAATCATACAGATGGGGCCGGGCTCTTCTTTGCTGGCGAATCGCCAGAACGTCACCGCTGGCGATCCGCCAGCAGCCCGGCTCGTGCGTCTCAATCTCCGTCGGCGGGGAGATGGGAACCCTGTCCGTCTCCGCTTCAGGGAGACGGACAGGGTTAGGGGGGGTGTGGGCAGGCGGCGGGGACCACAGGTGACCGCCGACAAGCCGACGGTGACCCGGGGGAAGTGCTGGAAGTGGGATGCGTGCGCCTCTCGTGCGCGCGCGTCCCCTTCTCGCTATACAGATGGCGGCTGGTGGGGGATGGCGGCTGGCGTCGCCATCGCCATCCCCTGCAAAGATGAGACATGCCCCATTTTGTAGAAATAGCTAAAGGCCTTTAACCTGCATCATGTCTTGTTAATCTGTGGGGAGTGCCGCACCTCCAAAACCTGCGTATATATATATATATATATATATATATATATATATATATATATATATATATATGGGTGATAATGGTGGTACTAGCGCTGGAGGACCAGATTTTTTGGGATATTTCCAGATATTAACACACTAGTTGGTGTGGAATTTCTTATGCACTCCCCTCTAATCTTCTGGGTGGCAGCACCTTCTCCTGTGGGTTCCTGTTCCTAGGAACCCTCTGTATAAGAATCTGAAAAAAAGGGTGAGATGGGCGCCTAATAGTGCAGTAAATCCTTAGCAGGTTTTGTCTCCCTTCACCACATGAAGACAAACACACCCCTAATTCAAAGGTGTACCGTATAGGGTGGTTATCCACCACTGTTCTCTGAGCGTCTTTACACAAGATCCTGGGGCCACTGCAAATCGATCTCAAGGAACAATCCTCCACATTTCACTCCGCCAAATATTTGTATGGCATATACACATATAGGGAGAGAATGTAGGAAAAGAGGACTAGTGTAATACGTTCAACACATTTTATTTGCACCGCAAAAAAAAAAATATATATATATGAATTTGGTAATTGTGTAGTTTCACGGCGCCAGCATGGCGCCGTGCTACTTCCGGGTGTACGCTCGCCACGAAATATGTCAAAAGAAGTAACTTAACTCCATGCCAACATGGATAGTTCATACCTCCACTATCCATGTTGGCATGGAGTTGATTTTAAATAGCGTGGCGAGCGTAGCGTGGCGAGCGTAGCGAGCCACCGAGCCCTGCAAGGGGACTCAGATGCGCGGCGCCATGCTGGCGCCGTGAAACTACACAAGTACCATGAATTTTTATCACAATATTTAATACGGTACTCATATGTTTGTTGGGCGCCCACTAAGCTATTTGTTTAGTTTTACGCGCCGCTCGCCATGCTTCGGGCTTGCCACACTATATAAGATCAACTCCATGTGGACATGGATAGTGGGGGTATGAGCATGCTTACTATAGTGGGCACTCAACTAACATATAAGTACCTTTAGTACCTGGCTTACACCCATTTGACCAATATAATTTGTTTTTTGGTGGCTGACATATGATTTAATTCCAATATACTGTAAGAGGGGTTCTCAGAATCGTTCCTCAGGACCCCACACAGTTCACATTTTCCAGGTCACCCAACAGGTGCACTCATTACTGACTGACACATTTTAAAAGATCCACAGGTGGAGCTAATTATTTCACTTGTGATTCTGTGAGGAGACCTGCAAAATGTGCACTGTGTGGGGTCCTGAGGACCGAGTTTGAGAACCTGTGCCATATACCATTACCTATATGTCGGTATACAAAAGTGGATAAATGAGGATCACACTTCTATATACACACAAAAATCATCTCTGAGATTGGCCGGAATTATAAGAACACTCAGCTTTACATCATTTCTAATATTTTGCAGTGTTGCATTTGTGACAAGGAAACCATCACAACTCATTTTAATGTATATCCATTAAATATTATGTTTTAATACTGTATAGATGCAAGAATATTTCTCTATGCTTTAAGCGTGACCACAAAAAGAGTTTTATTTTCCTCTTTTCCGCCCTTGGTCCTAATAACATTCTAGTGGGACTGCCATGCTATGGAATCCTATCCTTATGTATCCCTCCGATTATACCTATAGATTGTAATCTTGCGAGCAGGGCCCTCCTACCTCCATATCGGTTTGTTACTGACCAGTTTGTTTTATCACTGTTTTTAATTGTAAAGTGCAACAGAATACTCTGCGCTATATAAGAAACTGTAAATAAATAAATATCCAATTAGCATTTACATAGCAAATTATAGCAATCCTAGATCATAGTCCAAAAATGTATAATTATCTCATTTATCATTCTTATTAGAACCTTAATTATAATTCTACAAAGGTAACTGAAGACAAACATGGTCCGGGGTATTTTGTCTTATCCGAGACAGACTTGTTCACTTGCTCCATGTTCCTGCCGCTGCCAATTCTCAAGGGACCTTATTCAGGTCCGTTCATTTGGACCCCTTCGTGTTTTACGTCTGCACATGCGCCGGGTCATTTTAGAGCATGTGCAGACGCAGGGTGTGTGCGCCCACCCATCCTTGCAGGCAGGGGGGGGGGGTGCGTTGGGCGGGGGGGGGGGCATTAGCAATTGGGAATGCCAAGTGTTTCTTGGGCATTGTGTCTAAAAATCGCCAAACATGCAGACCAGGTTCTGACAGGCGAATTGGCCAGAACCCTGCCCAGATCATTGACATCTGTGCATGGTCCTGTCTTAAACAATGTGTAAAAAAAAATTTTTTTAAACACAAATTCGCACATTTTCATGACTAAAAATCGCTCATTATCGCACTTTTTTGCCCGGAATACGTACCTCGTCAAATATGCGAATTCGCAGCAAAAAAATGTGATTTTAAAAAGTGCAATAAGGTGTGATTTCAAAATGTTACTAAAAATCGCATCCTATTAAATGTCACCAATGGAGTCAAATTGGGAGGTGTTCCCTCCCTCTGGTACTGCAAGACCAGGCTGCAAAGTATAAAGCAACAGGAAGCCAATCCATGCCTTTTGTCCAGCAGTCCATAGAAGCTGGGCTTTTGTGCAGGCACTAGACTCAGCCATCTCTTCATGCATGGGTAGCAGAACCGGGTATTGGTCATAGGGTCGACATGCATTAGGTCAACCACTGAAGGTCGACAGGGCTTCGGTCAACAACTGAAATAGGTCAACATGGCTAAGGTCGACAGGGTTGGAAGGTCAACACTTAAAAGGGTCGACATTAGTATCACATTTTTTTGGTCCCGAATGTGTGCTGCGCTCCCCATGCTGCGGGCACACTATTTTATTCCCCCACCAAGCCATAGTGGATGATAGGGCATGAAATACCACCTGTCGGCAAAAAAAACATGAAAAACTCATTCCGACCTTTTGACTGTCGACTATTTCATTGTCGACTTAACGCTTGTGTCGACCTTCCGACACCATCGGCCCTAGCCATGTCGAACTATTTAAGGTTTCAACCTAAGCTGGGTCGACATATTGACTGTATCCAGCTGCAGCCCCATACCCAACACAGGTATGAACCTCCGCGGAAACTTTTTATATTAATAGGCTTCCAGACAATAATAATGAAGCCTTGTTTGCTTCAACGAGTACCTACCTTTTCTCTGGCAAGCCAATGCTTCTAATTGGGGAGAATTTTGAGTCTCATGGGCTAACTTGTTGCAACAGCCTTTCCCCCTGGAGCTGTGACACCTGTAGGTGCATATTGTTTAAGTTTTTTTTTTTTTAGGTAATGCATTTAGCTGGTCATCAAGGCCCAGAACCGTCACTAGAAGTATACTGTGTAAATACGCCAAGTAGTACAAATATGTTAAGCACACTGCAGTGGTCCCAGTTTCAAATGATGCCACACAGAAACCTCAGTTCCTACTTGTGACTGTGTCAAACACTCCTGTCAGCCTGTACTGCATTCCAGCTCTGAGTCTAAAAGGATCTGGCACCGATAACCATAGGCAAGCCGATGACCTGCGCTTATAAGCTCCCCAAATAAGGATTGGTAATGGCACTGTGTGCTAATTGTATACACTCTTTGGCTGGCTGGCTGGCTAGCTGTGCATGCAGAGAACCACCTTCCTTGTTGCACGGGCATTGGGGATGTAGCTTTCCAGGGTTTGGGTTCATTGGATCACAGTGAAAAGGTTGACTGTGTATTGGTGGACCCCAAAAGGTTGACATGGAAAAAAAAGGTAGACACAAGCAAAATGTGAAAATGGTCATAAAAACGTTGACATGAGTTTTTTGTGAAAACCATATTGGTCATATGCTGTCCTAAACCATTATGTTGACCTTTTGACCATATGGACCTGAAGCATGTCGTCCAAAAGTGGTCAACATACGACTACCTAATTATTGTCAACCTAAAGTCTGGATACCATTTTCCAAATACATATAGAGTGTTAGAATATTGCACTCAGAGAGTGGAGACCTAATAGTTGTTAGGGCTATTTCACACGCTCCGGCTCCTGCCGGGCGGCGAAAACCCACACGGCCAGGAAGCCGTGCCACACACCATAGTTAATAATGGACACAAATGTGTCCATTCACACGGGACGCCTGGTTGCAGCCGGATCCCACCACTGGAAGGGACGGCTGCCGGGCTGTGGCCATCCCCACCATTGTAAACTGCTGTGTGCGGCACGGCTTCCAGGCCGTGCGTAGTTTCGCCACCCGGCAGGAGCCGGAGCGTGTGAAATAGCCCTTAGGGTGTACAGTATATACTCCTGGCATGATGATTACACTACTACTACCAGGGCCGTTTCTAGAGGCGGACAAGCCGTGCAGCAGCCCGGGGCGCCGCACGGCTTGTCCGCCTCTGATTAACAGCTGGGGCGCATGGCAGCTCCCACAGCGATGCCGCAGCCGCCTCCCTTCCTCCCCCTCTCCGGTCTACCTGTCCGCTGCTGCGGCTCCACAGGTCCAGGCACAGCTGAGCTGATTAATCCCAGGGGAGGGGAGTGCATCGCGCGTCTCTCCTTCCCCCTCGCTCACTGGGTTGTCAGCCAATTAGAGCTCGCGGGCCGGCAGCCAATCAGGAGCCAGCCCGCGAGATATGGCTGACCGCTCAGGTACACAGTGAAGGGGAAGGAGAGACGCGCGATGCGCTCCCCTCCCCTCGCCTGAGGGAGAGATGTGCGGTGGCCAGCCTCGGCGAACGTGAGTGGGGATCTCCTCAGCATCTTCACAGCGGACCGTCCTGCGCCTGCCACTAACTTGTCAGCACAGCAGATGATAATCCAGTACAGCGCAACAAGTAGGTGGCTCAGCCAGGCTGCATTAATATTAATATACTTATTTATTAAAAAAGTATATTAAATATACTTATTTAATATGCCAGCAGCCCACCAAGCCACCATGTGACATGAGCTCAGCCGCTGGGCCGTGGGGCAGGGTGCTCAGCCAGGCTGCACGATTTTACCATTGAAAGTATAGGAAAGGAGGCTTTGCCATGCCCCCTTTCCTATTGTGTACCGAATTCTTCCCCTCAGATGTTGGAGGGTATGTGTGTGGCGCTGTGGGGGCATATTTGGCATTGTGGGGGCATATGTGTGGCATTGTGGGGGCATATATGTGTGGTGCTGTGGGGGCATAGCTGTCACTGTGGGGGCATATATGTGTGGCACTGTGGGGGCATAGCTGTCACTGTGGGGGCATATATGTGTGGCACTATGGGGGCATATTAGTAAACGGCATCAGTTGTGCGGTAGCGGTGCGTGGGGCATAATGTGTAATTGTCATCATGGTGTGCGGCGTAATATGTAATTTGTCACCAAAGTGTGTGGCATAATGTGAAATTCTCATCTACTTAAATGATAATACACTATTTATCCGAGATGCCATTTACACATTATGCGTAAATGGCATCTCGGATAAATAGTGTATAATCATTTAAGTAGCCTGTCATTGTTTGGCCTTGATCTGTGAGGCATACTAGGCCTCTGTGTGGGCCTTTATATTTTTTATGTCACTGTGTGGCCTTCAGCCCGCCAACTTAAGTGCGGGAGGACAATGACAATTCCTGCGGTAACCAATGTCTGGACATGCAGGTTGCAAAGGAAAGATGTAAGGTAATTGTTTTCCTGCTACACCCCGCCCTTATATTAAGCCACACCCCTTTCAAATTAAGCCACACACCCTATTTTGGCACGCCATGTCATGTATTTCTGTGTGTGTGTGTGTGTGTGTGTGTGTGTGTGTGTGTGTGTGGGGGGGGGGGGGCGCGCATTTTTATTTCTTTGCCCTTGGAGCTAAATTGTCTAGAAACAGCCCTGACTACTACCTGAAATAATCTAAAAACAATTAATAATAATCCAATAATCAGGCTAAGGAAAAAATCCATGTAGATAAACCATTAAAGAAATTCAGATCCACACTACACAAAAATATTGTCATGTAAAAATATACATAGCATAAGCTAAAGACATAAATAGCCCCAGTGATGTGAGCAATTGTTTTCATACCATCAAGATGTTTAATGCTATAAATTCAGTAATTACATCCATCAAAACTTCTTATATAGGTTAATGGAACAAGCGAACAGATACAGATGGATTGAAATACAGATTAGTACAGTGTTTCCCATGTCCATATCTCAGTACATGGATTTATATAGGTCTCTGCTGGAGGAATGGTGTATTCATTGCTGACAGTCACATTTAACAAATATCCATAGGTGGTGCTAATTATTTTCTTTGTGATACTGATGAGATCTGGAAAACATGCACTGTTAGGGCCTCTGAAGACTGCAGCTGGGAAATAGTACATAGTACAAAATCTGATTTTAGGTGGTTAGGAAAAATGAAAGCCATATATTGTAATTTATAGCCTGTAAAAAATTGTGAGCTTCCTTAAAGAACCAGGGGGGTTATTCAGGTTGATTCGCAAGGCTGCAAATTCGCAGCCTTGCGAGTCCACCAAACCCCGCCTGGCGAACGACCCCCCCCCCCATCCCGGTCAAACATCTATTCGCATGGCTCGGGTAACCGCCCACATCTTTATAAAAAAGGGATTTTTGTAAGAACTTACCGTTCGAATCCCTTTCTCTGATATGGTCCTGGTGACACAGCTCAACACTGGGATGTAGGAGGGTCCGAAGGAGCCAGGCACCTATCCTAAAGTTTTAGAGGGTAGGCTCCTCCCCTACTGCATCCCTGGACTCTTCAGTTCAATCTTTCAAAGCCACTGGAATACATAACTCAGTACAAACGCCTGCACATATTATATGCACATTTTATAACAGAAAACTGTTAACTTTTAACCATTTTAACATGAACATCATGAAACTTCTGGCATACTTACTGAGCGTAAGGGAGGGATCGCTGTGTCACCAGGACCATATCAGAGAAAGGGATTCGAACGGTAAGTTCTTACAAAAATCCCTTTTTCTCTTTCAATGGTCCTGGTGACACAGCTCAACACTGGGACGTTCCAGAGCCGGTCCTTTGGGAGGGTACGCTCAGGTCTGCAGCTCTCAGCACTGCTCGCCCGAATGATGCGTCCTCCGACGCGAACTCATGGAATCTATAGAATTTGGCAAATGTGTGAACAGATGACCAAGTGGCAGCTCTGCAAACCTGCTCAGCTGTGGCCCCATGTCGAACCGCCCAAGAGGTGGCAACTGACCTGGTGGTATGCGCATTTATTTTGGCCGGTACTGGTCTACCCACTTTGGTGTATGCAAAGGCTATCACAGACCGCAACCACCTAGCAATAGTCTGCTTAGATGCAGGCCAACCAATTTTGTGTACGTCGTACAATACCAACAATGTGTCAGTCTTCCTGACACTCTTCACTCTGTCCACATATATGCGTAAGGCACGCACAACATCCAAAGTTCTCAACTTGTCCCTTTTCTTAGAACCCTCTGGGGGTTGAAACACAGGTAGAACTATCTCCTGATTTAAATGGAAGGTAGATACCACCTTCGGTAAAAACTGAGGCACTGTTCTTAAAACAGCCCTGTCATCATGAAAAATTAAGAAGGGAGATTTACATGACAAAGCTCCCAATTCTGAAACTCTTTTAGCAGATGCTACTGCTAACAAAAACACTAGCTTCCACGTGAGAAACTTAAAGTCAGCCGACCTTAAAGGTTCAAAAGGTGCCTTTTGAAGGCATTCCAAAACCAGTGATAGATCCCAAGGAGCTACTGGTTGCTTGTATGGAGGTTTCAACCTGGATACTCCTTGTAAAAAGGTTTGAATTTCCGGCAAAATGGCTATCTTTTTCTGGAAATAGATGGACAAGGCCGAAATCTGTACCTTCAGTGACTGAAGGCTTAGGCCCGATGAAAAACCATCTTGTAAAAATTCCATCATTCTTGATAGCTTAAAATGAGATGTATGAGCCTTTCTTCTCTCACACCATCGAATGTAAGTCTTCCAGACTCTATAATAATTTGCCGAAGATACAGCTTTTCTGGCTTTTATCATCGTCTGTACTACTGCCTCAGAAAACCCTTTTCTTTTCAAAATGGTGGTTTCAATAGCCAGGCCGTCAAAATCAATCGATCTGAATCCAGGTGATTGAACGGGCCTTGTCTTAGAAGGTCTGGTCTCAGAGGTAGACGCCATGAGTCCACAGACAACCTCTGAAGCCTCGAGTACCAGGATCTCCTTGGCCAATCTGGGGCCACTAAGATCACTGGAACCTTCTGCCCCTGTATTTTCTTCAGAAGTCTCGGTAACATTGGTACTGGTGGGAATGCATAAAGGAGATCTCCCTGCCAGTGAATAGTCATGGCATCCACTGCCTCCGCTAGTGGATCCCTTGTTCTGGCATAGAACCTGGGCACTTGACGGTTGATCCTGGATGCCATCAGGTCCACATCCGGAGTTCCCCACATCGAAGTGATTTGTTGAAACACCTGAGGGTGTAAGCTCCATTCCCCTTCCTTGAGCTCCTCCCTGCTCAGGAAGTCGGCTTCTATATTCTCTATTCCTGGGATGAATATAGCCGATACAGCTGGAACATTCTGTTCCGCCCATAGGAAGATTCTGGATACCTCCCACATGGCCAATCTGCTGCGTGTACCTCCCTGGTGATTCAGATACGCCACAGCTGTGGCATTGTCGGTCTGAATCCTCAAAGGGAGGTTCTGTAACCTGTCTCCCGCCAAGGAAATCACTTTCCAGACAGCTCTCAGCTCCAAGATGTTGATTGGTAACGCTGATTCCTCTGCCGTCCACAGGCCCTGAAGCCTGAGATCCAGGGCTATTGCCCCCCAGCCCCTGAGACTGGCGTCGGTAGTTACTATCAACCAGTCCCAGGTCTGTAATGACCGACCCCACTGAAGGGAATCTACTTCTGTCCACCATTTCAAGGATTCTCGGGTGTCCGAAGACAGCACTATCATCTCGGATTTCATGGTCAAAGTGTTTCCTGACCAGGCTGACAAAATGTTCCATTGGAACCTCCGAGAGTGGAACCTGGCAAATTGAAGCGTCTCGAATGACGCCACCATCTTCCCCAGGAGCTTGAGGCACCTCCATACTGAAATGCTCTGAGCCCTGAGAATCTCCTGGACTAGGGTGACCAGATCCCTGGCCTTTACCTCCGGGAGGAATACCCGATGAAGATGGGTGTCCAGTATGACTCCCAAGAATTGGAGCCTTTGTGACGGTACCAACTGCGATTTTTGCAAATTTAAAATCCAGCCGTGAGCCTGCAAAAAACTGATGGCCTCTGCCAAGTGACTCTGCAGCTTTGAACAGGAGATCGTCCAAATAGGGTATTACTGTGATTCCCCTGAGCCTCAGCACCGCCGCCATTACTGACATTATCTTTGTGAATACCCTTGGCGCGGTTGCTAGCCCAAAGGGTAACGCCCGGAATTGTAAATGCAGGTCTCCTATGGCAAACCTCAACAAGGTCTGATGCTCCGGGTGTATAGGAACGTGCAAATATGCGTCCTGGACATCCATGGACGCCAAAAATTCTCCCTGGTCCAGACTCAAGAGTACTGACCGTAGAGACTCCATTTTGAAATGGTCTACCCATAAATGAACATTTAGAGACTTCAAATTTAGTATTGGTCTGAAAGACCCGTCTGGTTTGGGCACCAGGAACAGCGTGGAATAAAAGCCTTTCTTCCACTCTGTCTTGGGGACTAGTGTAACCACCCCTTTTTCCAAAAGGGAGTGCGCTGCTCTCACAAGAGCTGTACGCAGCCGTGCCTCCTTTGGTAAGGATGTGGGAATGAACCTCTTCGGAGGTGGCCCTCTGAAAGGGATTTTGTAACCCTGTGTTATGATGTCTAGCACCCAGGCATCCTGGCCTAGAGAAGCCCAAGCGTCCCTGAAGTGTGTGAGACGCCCGCCCACTTTTGTCACTGTCGGGCAAAGCCCCTGACAGTCATGCAGAGGGTTTATCCTCTCCTTTATTGGCAGGCTTCTTGTGAAAAGAGCCAAATTTTGACTTTTGTGTCTTGCCTCTAGAGGGCTGAAACCTTCCCCTGAAAGACTGTCCTCGAAAGGACGCACCACCTCTAGGGGAGGGCCGAAAGGACGGCTTAAAAGCAGAAAATCTGGATGTCTGCTTTGCTGAGGAGGCCGGCAGGAATGTACTTTTGCCGCCTGTGGCCTGTTTTATAATCTCCTCTAATTCGGTACCAAAGAGTACCTTTCCTTTGAAGGCTAATGTTTCCAGAGCCTTCTTGGACTCATTGTCTGCTTCCCAGGCTTTAAGCCAAAGCACTCTCCTGGCATTAATGGAGACTGTGGACACTCTGGTAGCCATTTTAATAGCTTCCTCCTCTGCTTCAACTGCATATTCTGCTGCTGCCTTAATCTTTTCTGCAAGCAGTAATGCACCCGGGTCAGCCTGCAGCATGGTGCATAATTCACCAGCCCACTCTATCATGGCCTTAGAAACCCAGGCTGAAGCAATAAGGGGTCGTAAGGTAAACCCCACCCCTTCAAAGATAGCCTTGAGGTTTCCCTCCAGCTTTTTATCCACAGAATCTTTAAAAGCTGCACCGCCTTGTACTGGTAATACAGTAGCCTTGGACAAACGTGCCACTGAAGCGTCCACAACTGGGACCCTTTCCCAGAGCTCCGCATGAGACTCTGGCATGGGGTACAGATTAAGGAATCGTTTTGGCATCTGAAGCCTCTTATCAGGAGTTTTCCAAGCCCCTTCTAACAATTCCTGTAACCCCTCATCTGAAGGAAAAGTAACAGCCTCCTTCCGCTGTCGCTTAAAAACACCTTTAACAGGAGTCTTATCCTCCACAGTCAGCTTTAAAGCCTGCTTCACAGCTACAATGAGATCCTCTATACCAGCAGCAGAGTTCTCTTCCAAATCATCACCCTGATCCCAGGGGATGTCAGTATACTCTCCTTCCTCTTCATCTACCACAGTAGTTAAAGCATAAGACCTTCTAGGGGTCCCTGCCACATCATCCATTTTGTCCAGCATTTCACTGAACCTGTTAATACCTTTTGCAGTATCCTGCATCACCTGGATAAGTGCAGGATCTGCCTGGGTAAGAGGCAAGGAGCCAGACGACTGCTGAGATGATGGCATAGGTCTCTGTGATTCTACCAGCCCATCACTCTGCCTGTCCAAAAGCTGCACCAAAGCGTTTACTGACCTGCCTAGGGCCCTGGCCCACGCAGGTTCCATATGCTCTGCCCTATGGGGATCACTGCCCATGGGTCTCACATCAGCGCAAGTAATACATAAGCCCCCCTTGGCCATCTGCTCAGGGACAAATTTTTGTGTGCAAACATTGCACGCGCTCAGTGCATTAAGGGCTCCCTCCCCCAAAACCACAGCCTGATGCTCAGACATGATGCAAGTGATAAATGTATATCTATCAGTATACACAGTGCAAACAATGTACAAGCGTTTATACAGAGCAATGCACCCGGTCACTTATCTGTCTGTTGGTTTCAACTGCGGGGAAGCGATGCCCAGGAAATCCAAGTCACTCTGCCAGGATCAGTAAGCCAGCTCAGCTCCGCTGCAAGCGTTCTGAAAGGCGCCAAAGTCAGAGTGAAGGAAGAGACCACAGGTCCCTGCTGCTGCGGGGTCCGTGACCTTTTGGCGCCAACCACCCCCAGCAAGCCGCTCCTTAGGTAGGATTTCCTAGTTCCAGTGTCTCCCCCTCAAATGGGGATCACTTGGAACATGCCTGTCACAACGCTGCTGTCCTCTCATCTAGGAGCTCAGCGTGTAAGCTCCGCATAAAATGGCCGCCGCCATCACGGAGCGCCTGTCCCCCATGATCCCCACCTAAACGTGGAGCCGGTTTCAGGGTACTCCGGAGCCCAGGCAGTCTTTTAGAAAAGGCTATAAGCGCTGCACAGGGAGACCAGACAGTGTCTCCCCTGTGCACAGTGAGCTGACAGGACGCGCTTCTGTCAGCTCCTGCTGCGCTAGCAGTGTGAGGATTCACTATGAGAATCCTCACACTGTGCCTACCTAGCTAGGGTAAAAGTTAATAAAATAATAAAAATCCCCTAACTACTCTAATTCTTCGGCTGCTCCTGCAGCCCTTTAGAATAGCACCCACTCCAGTGGGCACCTAACACGAACTGAAGAGTCCAGGGATGCAGTAGGGGAGGAGCCTACCCTCTAAAACTTTAGGATAGGTGCCTGGCTCCTTCGGACCCTCCTACATCCCAGTGTTGAGCTGTGTCACCAGGACCATTGAAAGAGAAAGTGACTTTTCAGTCACTTACATTTGTGTGCACGCTGGATATGGGCGGGCAGCTGACCTCCGGTGAGGTCAGCTACCCGCCCCCCACACCCGTGTCACTGCCTCATTACCATGAGAACGCCCAGCGTTCTCCTGGGAATGCCCATGGAACACTGGGCGTTCCCATATGGTAATGGGGCAGCCCGCCCCCCTCCCCCACCATGGAACCGAAAGGTCGCCGTGGGTGCCTGCACCATACGCCTGCACATGCGCAGATACCCGCAGATCTGAATAAGGCCCCAGATTTTATATATATATATATATATATATATATATATATATACTTGAAAGAAGGACACAGCCACAGGCGCTCTTAAGCCAATGTTTCGATAAGTTTATCTTATTTTCATCAGGGCACTGTTAGGGGACCGAGTGCTCCTAATTGCGGAAGGCAACAGGACCAGGATCGTATGTATAGCGAGTGCCATTATCTATTTGGACTTTATATATTGGAGATATATATATATATCAACAAAAGATGGGTCCGGCAGCGATTATTGCACAGGTGGGTTATTTAAAAAAGTCTAGGGTTGAGTTCCATATTAATCCAATGTGATTGCTGTTCTATAAAAGAACTCCCCACTGATTCACACATTTTCTGTAGCTGCAATGATTACATAGCTATGTGACATATTTGACATTCACAGTGGAAATACCTGCATCTTGTACACATTCTCCAAAATAAAAAAAACTGATGTATATGTAATTGTACGTGAAGTTCAGCACTCTCATTTGTGGTTTGTTTCTCCAAAGAGTGCTCATGGTACATTTTTGCATTGCAATGTTGAGGTCAGGTTCCCTCAAAAGGCCATGTTTTTAAGTCATATTTAATTATGCATAGGTGAGTAATGTTATCCTAGATGCTCTAGCAGACACCTTGAGCTGGTGGGAATATTGGAGGACAGGAGAAAACTGGCCTTAGGTGTTGTGAAAACAAGTTTTTGTTAGTGTTATCCTTGTGACAGTAATATCATACAAACATTGTTGACCTAATCATGCCGGAGGGAGGAGGAAGTTTCTGTCTTTTGTGATAGATTGACTATAGTGTTTCACCACACGTAATCCAGTATTTAGCTGCAAGGGAGCGCTTTCTGCTTGTGAACAGGATTTTAAAGTGGAGATTAGTAAACTTTTAGCCCTCCGCAAAAGGCAGAAAAATAACACCATACTGTATACCATTGATTCCCAAAGTTTTCTGAATCATGGGGTCCAAGAGTATCAGAATTCTCTTCACGGCACCCCTAGGCCAAAAGTATGAGAAATTTAGGAAATAATAGATTAAAGTAAATTGTGTTTATACAAGTATCATCCTTAAGGCCCCCATACACTTATCCGAGGTATTGCATGCAGCCTCACATGCGATACTTTGACAACTGCCTGCCTTGGAGCCGACAGCATACAATGCATTGTATGAGACCCACAGCACCTGCTGCTGGCTCCGATAAATCTTATGTGCAATCCGCAGTCCCTGCTGCCAGATCCGATGCGCACCGGACTGCTCATTGGATCAGAGGTTAAGCGCATATAATTTGGGCACTTTTAGCACAATTTCTCAGCCTGATCTGTCTGGCCCAAATTATATTGGCACTTTTAGGCTCAGTTATGTGGTGAGGGTCCAGATCTGCTTCTGTTTGTCTAAATATGTTATGACTGGAAGCCACAAGCACTGGTTTTGACCATAAATAATTTGAATTGATCATGCACCATCAACCCAGGGCACCTCTGCAAGCGTTCCGGGGCACCCCAGGGTATCAGGGCACAGAGTTTGGGAACCACTGCTATATACAAATTAATTTGTCACAAAATGATTAATACAGGTAACATTGGAAAGTTGATAAGGAATGCATTATGTGATGGCAACAGCTATCAAAAATAGACACTTAAATGATCCAGCAAAATCATTTTGGTAGTTTTTCCTTTCAGTTTTATGTTTATTAAACGTTGAGAATGTTTTTAGGATAGGATTCAAATGCTTTATAGATAGGTGATGGTACCTGACCTTTGTAAATCAAATCACTCTCGTACACGTCCCCTTACATCTGTGTTAACAGTGCTGACCACTAATGTTACCTAGACATGATCATACATGTATTTTACAACCCAATCGAACCTTGGGGGTGATTCAGGACAGCTCGCTAAGCAGTGGTTATTCACTGCTTAGTGAGCAGCTTAACGCCAGCTCCATCACTGCATCCCCTTGGTAATATGCAAGGGGATGTATCCGAACACATCCCCCTCGCATGCGGCCAAAGGGGAGAGAATTTATTCGATGGCAGCCAAACAGTGAATGATTTCTCTCCCCTTTGGAAATAAATGTCATTCTAAACGGACTTATTTCTGTCGGTGTCCACCGAATATGGGGTAGACGTTGACGTCATGTGGCATCGACTGCCCCCGGCAAGCAGTGGCCGTATTTGTTCCCAAGGGAATTCCCAGCATTTTCATGGGGGCGCCCATAAAACGCTGGCCATTCCCCTGCTCTGGCCCAATATCCACCCCTGTGGAGCGAACAGCTTGGCGAGTGTGAAACTCGCCAAGCCATTGGCTCCTGAGGTCTGTGCATGCACACATGCCCACCATCAGAACGGGGTAAAAATGTGTCCATTTCAATCAATGTTGAATTAGACCCCTTGTGTAATGTTAGTAAGTCTGATTGACACACAGGTCAGTGCTCTTCTTTTATAATGTGTCCTGCTTCACTTTGAATTTAGAAAAAGACCTTATTGTGAATAAATCTCATTTTGTTTACCTAATATATTAAAGAGCATATTAAAGTATAAGGTTCAGTGCTCGAAATGGAAATTTTGAGTGGGGGTATGAAAAAGTAAAGGCTGAGTCCTTAAGTGTAGTGTACCACAACATATACCCCTTATGCACCACAATAGTAGGACCCCTTATACTATCTAGTACTAGTGCCCCTTACACATAATGCCACATGGAATGAACCAAAATTCACATCATGCCACACCGAATGAACCAAAAATCACATTATGACGCACAGTAGGAGCCAAAATTGAGGGAGAGAGAATGACAGCAGGGATATATGGACAGAAAGATTAACAGCATGTACAGAGAGAGCAGGACGGCTGGGACAGAGAGGATGCAGCTACAGGGTGGGAAAACTGGGCAGAGGAAACACAGGAGCTGGACAGGGTAGGAGAGCAGGGGAGGGGGAAAGCAGACACCAGGCCGTATAGGACAATGAGCAGAGGAGGGGATACAGATGGTGGGCTGGGTGGGAAAGTGAGAGAGCAGATACTGGGTAGGATAGGAAAACTGGAGGGGGGTGGTTGGGGACAGAGATGCCGGGTAGGATCGTACAGCGTAGGACACACACAGAGGCCGGGAGAGGGGGCATCCTGTGATGAGTGCCGGTGGCCAGCGATGATGCAGGAGCGTGCATTAGTGCTCACAGCCAGGCCATACCCCCTTGGGCAGCTTTTGAGCTGAAAGAAGCATAAATTGTTACAGTGAGTTGCTTTCAGCTCAAAATCGCCCAGTGTGTACAGGTCTTAAGCAGTATATGTCTTTAAAATGGACTTTATCTATGCTACAGTATGCTTTCTATGCAGATTGATTTTTTACGATAGTATGATATTATATGTAATGTGATGTAATTCAGAGTTCTGTAACAATGATTGTCTGCAAGATTGGCATAATCATTCTAATGGACAACACCATATGCACTGCAGGTGGGGCAGATGTAACATGTGCAAAGAGCGTTAGATTTTGGCATTTTATGGTTTCTGTGCAGGGTGAATAGTGGCTGCTTTATTTTTACACTGCAATATAGATATCAATTTGAAGTACAAACCCCACCGAAATCTAATTCTCTCTGCACGTTACATCTGCCCACCTGCAGTGCACATGGTTTTGTACATTCAAGAGTGATTGTGCCTTTGCGAGTGAACCAGAATAGCCTCCTATATCGGTATGTATGATACAGGAGAATAATTTACAGAATTACATGAGACATTGTATTTTAAGAATTTTAATATATATCCAATAAAGTTATGTTTTATGTAGTTAAATTTAGTGGGAGGTAGGAATTCACCTATTCCCCTTTCCTTTGATTCATTTGAATCAGTGGGTTTCACCCATTTATGAGTGATGTGGTACAGAAACATCCATTTTATGTAAGAGTATCCTTCATGACTATCAAAATACTCTGGTGCAGGAACTTTCTCTTTTATGAAGTACTATGAGCTTTTACAGTTCACCCTGGACCAGGATCCTCAGCACCCATATTGGAGCTCTTTGGATCCTCACCCTGGAGGGGAATATTTTATGAAACATCCAGCGTTGATTTGGTAAGTAGACACACCATGCACACACTGTCACGAACCATTATATAGTTCAAATATGTCCCTTATATAGTATATCATATGCAGTCTTCCTGTAATTGCACTACCCCATCTCTATTAAAATACATCACAAATTCCTCCCTGATGTGTTTTGCACATGCAGTGCACATTTCTAAAACATCAGATGCTGCCATAGGGGACCTCAATCCATGTCCTCCAGCTTCTCTGGGTCATCTGGCATAGTTATGCCTGTTCTTTGTTTGATGGCTTTCCGCCTAAGAAAATGATGCAGGACACAGCATACCAAGATGACCCACTTGACCTTTCACAGATGTAGGTTGATGGCTGTGTGGAAGATATTGAATTGATCACTTGGGATGGCAAATGCTTACTCCACACTACACCTTGAAAGTAGTTGTAGATAAGTTTCTCCTTGGTCAGCATCCTTTCTGCATATGGCTTCATAATGTGCTAGTGTAGTGCAAAGGTCTCGTCAGCTAGGAACACAAAATGAAGCCTGTGCTTTGTTTCTTGAACAGACCGTAAATCAAGGGTTTTGGACATGAGCTTATCGTAGAAAGCTGTCTGATGACAGAATTCCCCATGCGAAGCACAACCATCCTGGTCAACATCCACAAATAGAAAGAAGTACTTTGCATTGATCACAGCCATCGGAACAATGCTGAAGAATCCCTTGTAATTATAGTAATAGGTTCTGCCGTTGGAAGCTTGGGTTATTCTCACGTGTCCAATCGATGGCTCACCCGCACTTAGGAAAGTTCCTTCATCCTTTAAAACTCCTCTAGAATACCCTTTCATTCTTCCATGGTTGTAGGGAACTAGAACTAAATAAAACATGTTAATACATGACCTTTATGCAGAACTATTTTATTAATATATATAAATATATATATATATATATTTTTTTTTTTACAGAATTCAACTGGACATCAATATCATCAATTGGCAATATCATCCAGGAAATAAGCAGCATCGACAAAATAGAGGGGGGGGGGGAGTTTCAAGCAAGCTATTTCACTAACCCCCCAAAATAATGGTAAATTGCGACAAATACAAGGCTACAAGCAAGCTCTGCTACAATTTCCGAACCATCAAATGATATTCACAGTCTGTGCAAATGTAAGGCTGACCATTCCACAACTCTGACAGGCTGATGCTGACGCCACACACCCTCCCTTAAAACTCCTTCATTTTTTCTGACACTCACAGAAAATGTCTGTTTACCACCCACAAATGCTTACATCCTGTCAGTAAAAAAATATGTATTTCTATCATTATTGTGGCTAAGGTATGTGTGCTACAATCTATTTGCATGACCGTCGTTCAATAATCAAATGGATTGTGAATTTGCACAACAGCAATCAACTCTGAAAAACCAGCTATATCGCTTGGGTGGGAGTTCAAGCTATCTTACCTCTGTAATAGATAATTTCTTATAAGACAGTGGGACTGTGTGCTATATGTGGGATCTAGGTATTGTGTTGAGCCTAAAACTATTAAGAAACCTAGCTTTGCTAAGAAGCAAAAGAGAAATGGCAATATTTTTTGCACACAATTCATTGACCAGTATTCTTTATTTCCACATTATTGAGTAAACAGAATTGGATGATCATGCCAAACCAGGATGGACTAAAGAGCCAGGAAGTAGCCTACATTTTCAATAAGGGTGTGTTGCATGATCTATTTATGTTTGTAATGGACTGTTCTCTTTCTGGCATTCTTAATGAACTGTTTGCAAACATGAAAAATGGAGGATGCTACTTAATTTTGGACAGTGCTGTATACCCATTTATCATATAACTACAGCGGTTTCTCAACAACCGCCATGCTTATTAAGACAACTTTGGTCATTATCGTTCCCTGGTACATTATTACCAGTACTGGTCATTTTGTAGTTACAAGGGCACCTAGCTCTATAAACATGTCTCTCAATTGAGTTCCAAAAGACTATGGTGGTATAAACAAGATACAGCCTGCATCAGCGTTAACAGTTTATGGAGCTTGTGGCATCTAAATCAGTGCATCACAGACCACATACTTACATACAAGAGGCACGTTCAGTGTTATCTTTTTCCAATATTAACTCATGCTTTTCACTTTTTTTGCAGCTCTTCAAAGAAGTACAATCGCCTATTTGGGATGCGGATGAAAATGGTTGTGCAACTCAGACAGTGATATAGTACTTTAGAATGTAGCAATTATTACCTTTGGGGCAACTATTTTCTGCAACCAAATTAAAAATATATTTGTTTAAATATTTAGAGGGGTTTAGATTTTACTGAAATAAAAATAGCTTAACAAATAAGGTTCCATTATAAAACATTGTATAACCACAATATTTACAATAAATGCATTAAGTAAATGATCCCAATCTAGAAACGCTCCCTTAGTTACCGGTCTCATTCCTTTGTATTTAATATTGGACTAATATAACAACTCTGTTCCTTCAATATGCTTTCCTCCTTTAATACACAAAGGAAAGTGTGATTGACAAATGCATTTGCTATAAAACATTTCTAGTAAACTAATTGTCATGCAGACACAGTTACTAGTAGCAGTCTCTCATCCGCATTTGTATTGCTATGTAATTTTCATCCTATGCAATTAGATGAGAAGCGAAAGTGGTAATTTTCAGCTTTCCCATATCATTCTATTATCTATATTAGAATGACCGTGGACACACAAGTGAAATGCGGACATCTACCATTTCACCAAGATCATGTGTATATTTAAAAAAAATTGTGACCTTGTATATAAAGTACTAAAAACTATATAAAAGCAGAGATGGAATGATACAAGATAATACCTGGGCAAAAAAATCCTTTATTATGAAATAAGAGGTAATATGGGGACACATTTTAATTGAAACTTGTTGCAAATCAAACTATTTCATCTTACTGAAGAATATACTGGAGCTGAAAAAAACTTTACTGGCATATGAAGTGTGTAGAACTATGGAACCTGTAGACCATGGTTTCACATAAAGTCAAAGAGGATTGGCCTTGGGTAACGCAACAGAAGCAATTTTGATATCATTAATCTAAGAATAATTGAATTTGAATAAAAAGCTACATTTAAAAATAATCTGCGATTACACTGGACATAGATATATTGATCTTTTTATATTTTCCCATGTATCTCAATGTTGAGAAAGCTGCAATTTCAGTACACCACGAACTGCAAATTATACAACTACTACCTCATATAATTACCTTTAAGTTTAACCACCTCATAATGTTTAACGCTTGTAGAAATATTGATGAAATTTTTTTTTTTTTGGGGATGTGCAGATTACTTATTTCTCAGTAATAAGTAAAATATAATATTTTTACCAAAAGACAATTATATAAAATTACCAAAAATAAATTAATTGGGTTTTAGATTCTGAAAAATAAATAAAAAAAGTCATCTGCTATGCTTTTATAAGCACTTGAAGCAATGAGACCACGGATTTGAATATTTCCACAAATGTGCTAGTAATTCAATAGAAGTGAAAGTAAAATCCAAAATGCTCGGGACCAGAAGAAATTTTGGAAAACAGATTATTCTGTATTTCAGAATATTGTATATTCCAATGATGTACCTTGTATGCATGTTGTAAAAACACATGAAATACACACAAATATATTTTATTTGTGCATGCAACAAGGTTTCAAAACATGAAACTAAATTTGTATACTATCTCAGGTACTGAATTTGAATGCCAAGCAATAATTTTCTTGCACATATTTAATGCCAGTTACATATCATGTCCGCAGTAGTGCGGTTAAAGATGTCCCTATTAGTGTTTTTGGCAAGAATTTTTTCCCTTCACTTTCTGGAATGTATTGTTTTTGGAATCATTTGAATAACTAATATTTGGATAAGGTATGCTCAACTTGTATATCATTACTAGATAGGTGGATATCAATGTAATTTCCGACTGTCGGGACAGTCAGAAATAACCAATTCTACGGCCTGTATTCAATCTTCCGACTGTCAGAAACCGTGTGGCCGTTTTCGACAATGCAGATTCAAGTTTTTGAAAAGTCGAATCTGCACGAGCTTCAATGCAGTCGAAAACTGCCTCATTGAATAGATGCGTGCCAGAAATATCGGCACACATTGAATACCCCAATGTTATTACTACTAACTTTATTTAAATAGTAGCCACATATCACTTTGTTGTTTACACAGCTTGTTAATCATTTACATCAGTCCCTGCTACTGTGGGAGGTTACAGTTTAAATTATCTACCAAAAAAACACACGTTCTAAAATACCATTGTGTTTTTGGACTGTGCAAAAATTTTCAAGCACCCACTGTAAACCCATATAAACATGGAGCTCATTACCATCCATTAATTTGGATTTATTGTCCCCAGAGTGACCTTGCCCGTGCCATTATCTGCTTATCCTCCACACATCTTGATTTTCAGTAGTCAAATAATGCTCCACTTAAATCTTTTTAAAATCACTATGAAAATATTCCTACCCCCACAGTAAAAATCAAAAAACAAATCCATAAGAGACTGAAAATATCAGACCATTCAATAGCACATTTGTCTATTAAAGAAATTTTAGATGCCCAAGTTGTTAAAAAAAAAAATTCCCATAAACAGTGATGGATGCCAGGAACACGCTTGAGTCTCACATTATCACCAACTTTTTCCCTTTTTTAAATCTAGTTTTATAGTAACCTGGGATGCTTCATGAGAATGTATAATTACACTATATGTTAGCCTAAACAATTCTGCCGGCATTATCACGCATACATTACAATATAATGGTATTTTACTTTTACAAATTGTTTGTACCTAGCCCAGAAATATGTAGTTATGCAGAAATCACTCAGAAATGTCACTATATAATTGATTTAAAATTCATTCATTAATACAAAATTTTTGAAAAAGCAGGAACAAATATACAATGTGAAGTACACTTAAATAAAACCCAAGTTATGTGTGCCCATCATCCAACTCTGACACTTGCACTCAATGAATTTTTGTAGTAAATACACTTTATATGTACAGCCTCTGAAAACATGTTTCTAGTTTACAGAGGTTCAAATACATTTTGTGATATTCAATGCATTCGTTGCTGTCCATTTACAATACCATGTTTACACGCATCAAAGAGTCCAATTGTTTTTATAAAGTTACAAATTTAAAATGTAACAAAAAATACTTTGAAATTTTATTGTCTTAGAGATTGGTTGATAAATTATGTACTGGTTTACACAAGATCCTGTGAAGGTGCATTCATAAATTGTAGTGTTAAATACAATTAAAACAAATCCAAACGGCAAAAATTACCCCTTCAATTATGAAAAGCGCTGCGATCCAGATGCCACAAGCATTACAGTGGTTATAGAACAGAGCATTAAGCTACAAGTGGACCAAGTAGTCAAACTTAGTATACAGATGGACCATGTTTACTTGAGACAGGCGCTAGGTCATACATGACGGCATGGAAAAAATGGAATGTGCTGTGCGATACCAACTGCACCCACACAATAAAATGTGTTTGTATATGTGTTTGTATATTCATTGATGAATTTGTATATGTGTTTGTATATTCATTGATGAATTTGAGCAAAGCGCCATATGTTTGACATAAACGGGATCCATCTGAACAGTCATGAGTCAGCAAGCCGCTCAATGCTACTGTTTTTTACAGCAACAATCCCAAACTGCATAATCTGTGTAACACTTGCTACTCATGATATGGCTAACCGTTTACATTGAATCTCCATCACAAGAGACCAAAATGTGAACACCACACAAAAATAAAAGTAAAACGTGCAAAAAGCGGTTTTGCTGGAGATGTACAACATCGTGATACAGAAATTAAGAGAGTGGGTTTTAAAGCTTAAGCCTGGCAACGAGACAATGGCATCCATTCAGTTTAACATAACCAGGTGATGAAGGAAAAAAAAATTAAATAAGAAATTAAAAATAGATAAACCCATCATGAAAGAAAATTAACTATAAGTTAGGTGGATCCTTCAATAATCAGCTTTCAGACAAAATTCTGTTTTCTAATGAACACTTGTGACATATAAGCATTTCTCTTTTTTAAAGTTTGCTTTTTGTAAGGCAGTAAAGAACAAAAAAAAAAAAGATACAAATCAAGATTCCAGTAATTTTAAATAAAATGCTATGAAATTCCGTTTGCCTGTAATGCTATCGGTAAAATACGCAATTGGCGGTGAATGCAATTCTGTGTGTGTCTATTTATAGACTATATGCCTTACTTTATGCACTGGAATGAATCTGATAGAGGAACCATGCTGTAAGTACATGGATTGTGTAATGTTGAAATCTATTGAAAATATTGGGATAATTTTACCTTGTGGGGATGTAACAACCGTGTCATTCTACATTTAAAGTGTAACACCTTCAATAAGTTTTACCGATAGCAATAAGAATTAAAAATGTACCTGCACGTCAAACAGTGTCATAAAAATAATAACATTACACTATACATCTGATTAACAGCAATTCCTGGAACAAAGCCTTACAGTGTATAAAAATAGCTACGTAAAAAAATCTTACATAAAAGGCAAACAAAACAAATTGTCAGTGCAGACATTTACATAAAAAAATAACAGAACACAACATGGTAAGCTATCGTCATGGCTGTTGGAACAGTTTTTGTTGATCCTTTGCAGATATAAGTTTTCCTCATAATCCTGTGACAACTTGGTACAAATGTTTAATACTTTGACCATGAAAATTTGCAGTTCCATTGTATATATTCCATTAAGTACAATCCACAGTCATGCTTCAAACTGCTCATCATGGTTTTCCTGCAAACGTAAAACAGAAGAACTGAAACATAACACAACAAACAGACCATGCATAGTTCATTTTGGACATTAAATGATCATTTAAGACTATAAGACTTTAAGGTATATTTGCTAAGAGGCAGCTTTTCAAATTCCGATGCTTTTGAACCATTCTGGATATATGATTGAACCCTTTTAGTACCAGCGTTGCTATGAGAGATCCTCGCAAAATATCTGCTAAAAATGCCAGCGTCACTCACAGCCATTGTTCTTTTAGTATAAGTAAATACAAATACATCTAAATCGGTTCATTGAAGTTTAGTTAAATATTTCACCCAAAAGAAGAAGTGTCGCTGTGAGCGACGCTGGCATGTTTAGCAGATATTTTGAGGATCTCTCACAGCAACGTAGGCACTCAAAGGGTTAAAAGAGCTATAATTTTAAATGCAAAACACTCCTGGATTTGCATTAATATTATAGCCAGTTACACAGTTATGCTGCTTTAAACTGAAATGTCCCTTCATTTTAGTGGGTTTTTAAAACCCTCTTCTATAACCACTGTATATTAACACTTAGCCATACAGCATTAGAAGCTATTAGTCACATGCAGGCCTGGCAGTTGTCTAGTAGGCAACATAGGCTTTGCAAAATGTATTAATTTAGATGCACACTGACACACCTAGTCGCTGCCGCAATCCATACACAATGCGGCAACTATAAAACGTAGCTGCATCTGTATTTGGAAGAAACTGGTTTCTACTTATTAAGCCATGTACTGGCGCATGAAACAAGCTGCCTCCACTAGTTAAGCAGCAACCACACATTATTGATTTGCACATTGTATAGGAAAACTTATTTTATCCTTTATCATAAGCTGCGTGCACACTTGACAAAATTTTAAAGGATGTCGCCAGCTTGTCACACCGGGCATTGGCAAGTGCTGGCACCCCATGGGCCCCGTTGCTCAACTGTCATACAATGTGTACCCAGCTTAAAAGCTTTGTACTTATGTGTGTATGGTTCTATAACCTTTAAAGTGACCACAACTGGTAGAGATGCAATTAGTGAATTGTACCTTGAGTACTTTCTCACACATATACTTCTTATGCTTCAGATTTGTGATTATTTTCTTCTAGCTTCTTATTTTCTTCCGTGTTTCCAAGTTCTTTACCTACATGTTTCGATCCTGTGCTATATAGCATGCAAAAAAAGAAAAAAAAAAAAGAGTGTTAAAATATAATAAAAAAGCAGAAACACATCTAGTTACAGTTCAAGGGACAAAAAAATGTATTCACTTAAATACAGCAATAAAAAGATACATTGTAGTGATATTACAGACCACTAAGTTTTTTTTTTTTTTTTTTTTAAACAGACAAAAATACAAATGGGATTTAATGGCAACCAACTATCTAGCCAATGTTGCTTTATAAATAATCATTACACTGTTGATCAGTTTTAATTTATTATTTTTCACTGCATAACAAAAAATAAATGAAAGCAAACGCCAACATTTTGATGTCAAACTTATTTGATGAAGCAATCTTTGTGGTCCACTAATGCGCAGAAACAAAAAGGTGGTGCTAATGTTACATCTGTTCGAATGTGTAAATCAAAAGAGGCAAATTAATCAAGAATGTCAGAGGCAAAGCCTTCACAAATAACTATTTTCTCTAAGGTTAATTTGTTTGCTAGATAGCAACAGCAAAATGTCTGCTATGACAGATTAGTGATGTACAAGTTACTTCAGGCTAAGAATGTTCCACATACTACTGCTATTTACTGTGCACCAAATACAGCCACAATTTGGCAGTAATATATTTCAAAGGATGTCTATTGCAGAGATTAATAATATATATGAAATAACTAAAGTTGTCATACTTAACTAAAATACATTCAGGAATATGAAATGCTTATTTCCAGCAGAGTAAACTGGGAGCAATGGCATTGCACCTATGGACGTAAGGTGGTAGTCTAATGGTGTGTACACATGGTAAGATTTACCATTCAATTTTGACAATATACTGTAGTCAAAATCAGTATTGTATAGACATCCAATGGAGAACGAACAAGGTTTTAAGCTTGCAATCCCGATTTGATTCTGATGCGCACTCCTGTTCAGCTGAAACCGAAAAGCCAAATAGACAGTGCAGCAATGACTATATAGTGCAGATTAAATGTAGATAGTGAGAATTGAATCGAATCTTAGTCAAACAGCAAAGGAATCTCACAGTGTGTACACACCATAACATGGTAGTAAAAGGAATTCTGGATTGTGAACTATATATGGGTGATCTGAATGCTCTCTGTATTGTTGATGGGTCTCTAGAACTAACGCTACATTCATAATATCATTTACAGCTCATTCAGTAAATAAAACAATGGTTTTGATATTGTATTGGATGAATGCTATCTGATAAGATGCCACTCACATATACAGACCACAAAGTTCCTTTATTACAAAATCATGGTGAAAGGGTAAAGACATAGATCTTTAATTTCCTATTTCTTCTGAATTGCGGATTGCTGTATTAGAATACACATGTACATAATTGAACAACTTGCTAATTTTGCCAACTTGTCAGGGATATTAAATGCTCCTAGAACTGCAAAATAGGTCAGAAATCGTAATCACTCATGGATGATCCAAACTGTTTTACACCATTGTAGCATGTATAGGGATGGGACATCGAAAGAAAACATCGGTCAAATGATGTTTTTCAACATTGGTTGCAAAACATCATTTAGACCTAAACATTGGTACTGTGAACCCGATGTTAACCAATGTTTCGATATTTTTTAAAATAAACTGGTTACCAAAGCATATAATACACTAATAAGCTTCTGAAATGATAAATAATCCCTCTATTAAGTTTATCTTGTTGGAGGCTTACAGTTCATACACACACAATGGATATATGATTCATGTTTTGGGGTAAATCAAATTTGTTACGGAAGGAAAAAAACATGAAGCATTAACTATCAAAACTTTATTGCAACAACTCACAATCTGCTATTTTTACCTAGATTTTTAACTGTAGCAACAGGCTAATAACTTATGTTGATCATAGAAAATAGCAAAAAAACTGTACACACAGTGCAACATAGAACATACTACATTGTTGCTTAGAATAACCATCAGAACAAAGATGCGGGAGCCAGTGCAACTGCAAATTAATGTTTGAAACACGTCTGCATTTGACAAACCAGCCCCCATCCCCTCCCTCAAATAGAAACTACTGTACCTGTATCTCAGTATCTGCGTCCGCTGTTACTAATAAATCACTGCACATGTGCAGTGTGACTGACATTGCATTTCAAAGAAATAAACTGTGCAAATGTCTGCATCCACAACTGAATCAGGCCCTTTGTAAGGTGCTGTGATATGCTTGCTGCATAATAATAAATCAATTGATAGATTGTAAGCTTGCGAGCAGGGCCCTCATACCTTTGACTGACTGTAAATACCCAGTTTGTTGTATCACTGTCTCCTTTGTAAAGCGCAAGTGATTGTGCTGCGCTATATAAGAAACTATTAATAAATAAATAAATATGAAGGGAGTTCACCACAATGTCACTACTAGTGACTATCGTATTATACTGTTCATTCTAGCACCCGCTATCTTTGAAAACCCATGCAGTTCCTCTTCCCTGCCTGGAGAGTCAATGTCTGCTGTAGTGCTTCTAGCACAGTGTGGTCTGTATATCAGCACTGATATGCAAACCAGACCTGTGCAGCACCAGTTGCAGTGAGGCAGGGGTGGGGCTGTCCTGTGTGCTGCTGCTGAATGGCTGGCCAGACTGTCTTTAACTGTCAGCTACCACCCACAGCAGCAGCACACAGCCACACACACATATGAAAGCCCAGCCAGCAGTGATACTGTCATGTTTGTTAATGTTTTTTTTTTTATCAGTCTCTTAAGTTTTTAATGAATATAAATCAAGTAGAGAGTGAGCTGGCTGCAAAGCATTGAAAGCAGCACACATTGACACACAAAAGAAAAAAAACATTGGAAGATTGAGACAAACATTGGGGGAGAAATCTAGCGATGTTGATGAAACATTGGATCCTCAACATTGCAGGGTTAAACATCGAACATTGGAACCATAAATCCGATGTTACCGATGAAACATCATATGATTACCCATCCCTAAGCATGTATAACAATACGATACCAAAGATTATACTATTAGTTATGCACCCAGTTTATACTCATGTGGCTATCTGTAGTAAACATTACATTGCATAGACTAGGAAAAATCTACCCTATCTGTCACTGCATAATATGCATATCCCCTTACCAACCATTTTAGCTGGTCATTAACACTTTTTCAAGTAGAAACATGTTAAAAAGAGACCTGTATCACTTTTGGGTTCTTATGTAATCACTTAAGATGTCATTTGGGAAACATATGTATTACAATTACAACTAATAGAAGTCACCTTGAAATTCTGTGATCTTAATAAAAGCATTTGGCTTACAAAATTAAATTTCCTATGGCCAGTGAACTGCAAAGTGACTTGTAACATCCGTGTAATTTACAGTAGGGCATGCATTATACTATAAATCTCCCTAATGTGCTTGCCATATGCACCAGGCTTTCATCTCCTGAAGAACTACAGCTGTGGTATATTTGGAAGTTTTTTTTCTAGAGAGGTTAATGCCCAGTTAAAAAGAAAAAGAAGTAAAAAAGGCAGGCAGTGGGAAATGTATTAAAAAGTATTAAAGCTATCCATAAAATTGTCTAACCTGTACAATTTAAGGTTTTTGGCAGTTTAGACTAAAGATTGAAACACTGGAATATACTTCAGTGTCCTATACACATATCAAGATTACCGTAAATATTTGGATTCTTCAAACTTTGTTTGAAAACAAATATAAATTATAAGCTGTATTGCCGCTATTCAACTAGCCCCAAAGACACACTGGGTGCGAAAAATACTATTTTCCCCAAAATGTTTTTTTTTTTTTTACTAGAAACAGCCCCATTTTCGGATGGGTTACAGGGATTAATTGTATGGCCCGCAGCTACACAATTTAATACCAGCCTATGAGCGATTAATATTTACATAACATCCACACTAGCTGATATTTTGTATGCTTAAACAGTAAACAGGTTCTTCAAGTGTTATTTTTTAATTCATTGTTCTTATAGCTATACTTTTTCAATTATATTTCTAACAAGAGATTAGCATTGATTCAGTTTTAATATTTGAACAATAAAAGGATCATTTTTTTTATGAAAGCAGCTATTAGCAATTTTCATTACCGCAGCATCCAAGTGGCCATTTTTATTGGTCAAAAATACATTGTACTAGGGAAAAATCCCCAATCCCATATAATTTGCCCATCTAATGGGCTCTTATCACAAATAAGGCATTGTGTGCCACATACTACTGGTAAAAGCAAGTATCGGGGCTAAGGGATGCCAATAGTGCCCTAACAGTCTCCTCGACAATTTTGACTCCTACTTCAGAACTGATGCTGATTTTAGTTCTACCGGCTATACCCCTATTTATGCTGTATTTTATTAACAAACCCTGTACGTTACCTTGTCATTTGTTTTTTGTTTGCTATGTACGGCGCTGCGGACACTTTGTGGCGCCTTATAAATAAACTACTACTACTAACTTGTAAGCATGGGGAAGAAATATGGCTGAAGTGTCTTTGATCAGAGAATGATTGTAATTGCCAGATTATCTCAAAAACTGTTGATATCTTAAACTTCCTGCACAACATTAACTAGAGTTTACAGAGAACATTGTTAAAACCAAAATAACCAGTCAGTTGCACTGTGAAGAAATGCCATTTTAATGAGAGGTCAGAAGAGAATGGCTAGTTCTAGATGACAGGAAAGCGTGGCTCTCAAAATACCATGCATTACTACAGTGATGCAGAAAAGCATCTCTGAATTCATCAAACCTTCTCCACCCCTAAACATGACAAAAAAAACTCTTGTTCATCCTATCAGCAGTTGGCAGAAAAGCCATTATCCAGCAGTGGATACATGCTGTGGCTCCATCCCTGAAGATGGCAACTTCCAGATTACTTTTCTTGTTTACCATGGACAGGCTGGAGGCGTATACTTAAAAGGAATCTATGACTTCGGTCCTGCTCCAGTGTTGGGATAAATATATCCAGACTTTGCCTCAAAGGACTAAATTGGCCATCGAGACGTGCTTCAGCCCACTTCCTTCTTATTTTCTCTCCATTTTCTCTCCTGCTGGATCGGTGTGTGGATGGGTTGATGGCTTGGATTTAAGAGCGGTTGTTGTTCTTTGATTTACATTTTAGATTGTTACTGTGTTTCAGGTAACTCCTTTTCTTTTTTTTATTTTAATTGTATGTGTCTTTTACTCTAGATTTAAGTTGCTAGTTTCATTCAATTGACACTGGTTTTGGAAAACTTTTGAAAATTGTGGATTGATCCTCATTAATGCCTTCATATACTTTTCTGTCATTTATATCGGTCGTGTTTTAGGAGGATCAATAAAACATTTTGAAAAAAAAAAAAAAGACTGCTACCAGGTCCTGATTCACCATTAGGCCAATTTGGCTGCCTCCCAGAGCTCCAGGAATGAAGGGGGCACCTTGAAGGTGACTGCCGTGGAATAAAATTAGGGCCTAATTTGAATCCATGTTTGTTAGCAATCACCCATCCCAGAGTATTGGGGGTTGTAAAGCTCTTAAAGTTGAACCATTAATTTATGTACATTGGGCTAAAATGCCAGCTGGTCAGCCTAAAATCAAAGTCTCCATCACATGCCACAAGCATTAGATCCTGCATGCCAGTTGACTAATCTTTGTTAGATGCACATGACAGTATGACTGGTGAGTCCCGAGAGCCCATAAATATGTGTATAGTGGCATTACAAGAGGAGCTACATGTGTATTAGCCTACTGCACCTGGAACCTTTAATCTGACCCTCCCTGCTACACCAGCATACAAATTCAATGGGTTCAGCGTATATAAAAAAAAAAAAAAAAAAAAAGCTACAATGGGTACAGTCAAGGACAGCGCCACCACTAGGCAGCTTTAGGCAATTGCCTTTGGGTGCCGGCCACTGGATGGCGGCACTACAGGCTGCCGAAAAATTAATTTTTTATTATTTCCAAATCACCTCTGCTCATCAACTGAGCTCAGTGGATGGCTGTGGCAGGGTGTTAATTTCCCACAAGCCAATTTTTCAGTCCCCCGTAGGGAGGTGTTGGTCCTGTCCTCACTAATGACAGCCCCTCCTCTGGGTGCAGGGCCAGCCTCCACAGGATTGTTCCGTCCAGTAACAACACCTCACATAGCTGCTGCTGCCCAGTGCTCTGCACTAACACACTGGCCTGCAGCCCGCTCCCCTTTGTTTCTTGCACAAATAAAATTACACTTGTATTTCATGTGTTTATACAACATAAATGCAAGATACTTCAAGATACCTCATTGAAATATAAAAAAAATCTGAAATACAGAATAATCCATTATCCAAAATGCTTCTGGTCCCAGGCATTTTGATTAAGGGATACTCAACCTGTATGTAGTATTCAAATTGTAAACAAGAAGAAAAAAAAAAATCAACAGTTCTCCAAAAAACTTTCAATAAATGAAAAAGACATTGCTTGTTTGTTCCTAACCCTAGCCCGACCCCCTTTGAGTGCCAGCTCACATTTTTTATATAATTCAAATAGGTTATGTAAAAAATATTATATTTTCTATATAAGGTAAACATCACAGATCATTATGATGAATAAAAATGTTTGACAATGTTCACACCTATTTTGACAAATTCACTTGGAACTCAAAGGGTTAATAATATTAATAATAATAAAAAAAAAAATACATATTTCCAAGACCGTTCATCAATTTCCAAAGTAGTATGTGATGCCAGAATGTGGCATTTGCATTTACACGGCATATTATGGTGCATAAAATGAAGAGAGATAGTAAAATGCTTACTACAATATAACCTGCTTTAAAAATTTGCTACGGATGAAAAAATATGCAAAGACATCAATTTTTAGCTTACAGATGTCTGTTGATCCTTTTTAAAACCATACAGTACATAATATGTATAAATCTCATCTCAAGCTTACTAAAATGATCTTTCAAATGTGAATAAGAGATACTAAAAATGTTCAAAGTACTGCTATTTCAGGTGGAAAACACTATAATCTCTAACACGGGCAGCAATAATGACAGGTGCTACTTGCAGGAATATTTAAACATTAACAATTTTAACTACTACAGTGTACTGCATACCGTGTCTATTGAGCTTTTCTCAAATAAAACACACACACACACACATATAAATATTACATATTATAACTCTGTTAAGTATACTACAATTACTCAACATAATATGCATGTGTCTTATTGAAGTCTAAAGGGGGTATTTAATATTAATTCCGACTATCTGAACATTCCGACAGTTGGAATATTAAATGTTTCTGATTTCAAATCAACAGTCTGAATACAATCTTCCAACTGTCATAATACACATTTGTCAAAAATAGAGAATAAATGAACAGTGGCACCAGCGCTTCTATTTGGGGATACACTTACTTAGACCACAATCTTTCAGCTGCACCTGCTTTGAAGCTCAAGAACCCAACAATTTTAATATTTTGTCGAAAATGGCACACAGATTCGACAATCCAGTGTCAACAATTCAGACGTACTTCAATGCAGTCAGATATTTGACGATATTTCGGACTGTCAATAACATTGGCGGACATTGAATACCCCCCATGTCTGATATTTTCAAATGCAAATATCAGCCAGTGATTTCACATATATATGCTTATAAATGCCTTCTGGAAAAGAGAAGAACGAGATTGTCCCCAAGAGTACAATCTTGAGGGGTTGTACAATGGATTGTGCACACACAATCATGCAATGTGCGGTCCCACCAGTCGGAATGGTTGGTCCTATATTTAGACTTGCTGCACATCTGATCAGTTGTGATTGGGAGCAGATTGCATGTGCATATAACCGGCATCATTTGAGTGACAGTTTTCAGGCAGTTTAGATACATACAATTGATTGCGAGATGACTGGTCATATGCAGCAGCTGGATTGTACGATGGATTATGCGCACATTGTATGTCCAAAAACAAACAATTCATGATTGTTTCCAACTTTTCCTTCAACATCCTGGCAATTGTTGGTGGTTTTTGGACACACAATGTACTCACAATCCTACTAGGTTCAAAAGGATTGGAGTACCACAAAGTGTTTTTTTTATTTTTTTTTAAAGTTTACAGGTTGCCAGGAACTACCTGTCTGCTCACATCGGGCTGCACTACTTCATTATTAAATAGCCGAAATGCAGCAATCCTCTGAAAACTGGATAGGAAACTTCTGTGGTTCCCAACATCTTAACTGCCACGGGCCGCCCAGAAGTTGCACCTCTCTTCTCTGCTAGGCAGGGAGGAAGTGTCAAAGGACCCCGGTTGTATGAGCCATCTAATGAAAGCTTACATATACGTAAAAGCACATGCAATCTGCTCTCAATCCCAACTGATCTGATGTGCAGCATGTCAGATCAGAGGACCAGTCCTCCAACCCCCCCGGGGTCAGAATTGCACGATTGTGTGCACAATCTGTATACAATCCTTCGAGATTGTATGATTGGATGCAATGTCTTTTAGGTGTATGGGGCCTTTAGACTGCCGGGAAGTTGAAGGGACACAATCATGATTGTGAGCAGGTTGTTCTGATGTATAGCCAGCTTTATACACATCTTCTTCAGAATTAATCCAGGAAAATAAAGTCTACTAATACAGTAAACACTATTCAATATATATATATATATATATATATATATATATATATATATATATATATATATATATATATATATATATATATATATATATATATATATATATATATATATATATATGGACTTTGAAAGAGCAGTCAAATGGTATTCACCATTACAATAAAGTCAATGTACAGGTTGCAAAAATGCAAACCGAAGTTTACTAATCCTCTACATACAGAATTTTGCTAATGCTGCTGTTTGACCAGTAATTGCACTAGATGACTGCACTTAATATAAAATACAAAGCCAATCGCAAAACTGCACAAACATGCAATTATTTCCTTTTCTGAAAATATTTCCCCATTGGACACCATTCTGTGCTTTTCTCTAGACTTAGAACTCGCACCCACTTTGGAGGTATTTCGTTACTCATACAACCAAACAAAATTTCTCCTAGAGACCAAACTTTCTCTAGGTGCTCCTTTCTTAAATTTCTTGGACAACTCTAGCTACCCATTACTATCCCTCCAAAATAGATTCCCAAACCCTTGCAATTAAAGTCCAGGTTGTAAACATATCCATGCTTCAGTCAAGATGATGCATTTAAATCATACATGCACACTTTTGAAAACCAGAATACAAGAGATTAAAGCAGGATGTGCCACACAGTGCAGTCTAGGGGGTGTGTCATACTGTTCCCGAAGGGCAGAAATAGCGCCACATTTGGGTGTGTCTATGCTTTCTGTTGCAAGATATTTCTACCAGTAAGTAACAATATATCTTTCCATGATAAGACATGGTCTTATTTTTTTTTCAGTCCAAAAAACACCATAGAGCTTATGTTCGGGGTACAGCTTATTTTCGGGGTAGGGCTTACTGTGTGCTAAAGCACCTCAGTCCAGCTTTCATCCACATCATGCCCCTCAATCACTTTATACTTTAAGCACAACTGCCGCTTTACTTTAGTTTTCCTTCCTTTCCGCTCAGTCACTCCGCTCCCGTCTGTGTACAGACTCTGCACAGTCCTATATTTAAAACCAGGATTGGTGGAGTCAGGAAACTCTAATCTACAGAATCCTTGCAATGCTTACATGTATTCTATGGGCAGTATTCAATGCTCCCGATTCCCTTGAGGCGTTGAATAGGGGGAGAGGGAGAGCTGGCAGCGAATGCTCCAGCCCTCCAGAACGCTGCGAATCCTAAACAGGATTCACTGCACATATATCGATAGTTATCATTGAATACTGGCCTATGTATTTTAAGTTTACAAGCAGGATATAAAGCTTTTTTGCTAATAAATAACCAGTCTTGTTTTATATTGAGGGTTGCCCATGAATGTACTTTGGAGCAAAACAAACGGTCTTTAATAAAGAAATTCAAGTAAGGTGTGATAAGATTTTTAAACTAAAGATCACTAAGCCAATATCTAAGTTAACCCCTTCAGTGGTGGGTTTTTCTGGGGCAGGAGTACCTAAATAGGACAGGTTTTTCCTGTCCCAGAAAAATTGTCCACTGATGGGGTAGATGAGTCCCAGCGCTCCCCTCCCCTCCTGTGAAACCCCCCAGCCCCTCCACTCCAGCGGTCTTTAGCGGAGCTCCCCTGCCACTGCGGCCAATGGCAATCATAGCAGCACACTGACCGGCAGCAGGCACGGGGATGTTCGGGGCGACTCGGGAGGACTCGGGCGCCCGAACACCCGAATGATCCAGAGTTCCCCGAGCCGTGCCGAACATCCCAGAGCCTGCCGCCAGCTCTCCCTGCGGCGGCAGGGGAGCACTGGCGTATGATCGCCGAAACGAAGGTGGGGGGTTTACAACAGTGGAGGTGGGGAGGGAGCTGCCTGGTGGGGGTCGCTGGTGAGGTGATGTGCCAGTGGTGCACACCTGCAGGCACCACTGGTGCACACCTGTAGATTTGTGGCAAGGCCGGAAATTTTCCGTGACTGCCACTGAAGGGGTTAAACACATTAGTGTAACCACCCTAGGATAGTCAATTAAGCACACTGGGCACATTATTTGGCATTGTACTACACAACTCCAGTTCCCAGGCATTATTTCCAGTCAACGTATGGTATGTTAGACCGTACCATACATATTTCAAAAACCCTAACTTTGAACATGAATAGCCTAAGTTAAAACAGCAATTTCCATAATGTAACTTTTGTTCTCATAATTCTAGTCAACCACATCTAACATTTTTATTCATATTTCTGCACACGGAACAACTGAGAAGCCTTTTCTTTTCCCTGTAAGTTAATTTCTATGAATACATTTTTGTCTTTTGGCCATAATTTACTTCTACATAAAATTCTTTAGCATACCAACAAAATCCCATCAGTGAACGCAATAATAGCACAATGAATGGACATTTAGGATGCAAAAAAAAAATAAAAAATAAACGTATGCACCTTCACTTAACTTTGCACTGCGACATTGTGAAGCATAAGAAAGTTGCAATTTATGTCGGTTGGTACATTTATAGTCATTAATAAGCATCATTTCAGAATGCACAAGATTCCGCAGGGAAAAAAGCTTTTTGTGCGGTCAAGTGTTATTCTAATAAATGTATTTAAGTACATGGAAAACCAGTGATGTGGGTTTTAAAACTGTACCATGAGTAAGAACCTAGAGGACGAGTGCAAACATTCAAATCTCACACTTGTTCTAGAAAGTAAATCTCTTTTTTCAGGCATGATAGCCTCTGGGCCAACTTAAACCCTCTGCCAACAAACAAAAATAGGTCAAGGCAACAACAGATCTTATGCTTGAAGACATCAGCTCACACTAATTGGTAGTATATTTTGAAAACCCAATATATAGTGTATAAAGCTATGCATAGGAAACTTGAGTACATTAAAAACTCCTTGTAAATACAGAAACCCCCTGTGTGCTTCAGGCCAATAACACCATTCTAAGCTCTGTAATGGAGAGGAGTTTATATTACTTCTGGAATCAGGTTACACTATGGTTTATAACCTACGTAATTTGTACAATGGGCTCCAGTGACCATTCTAAGTATGCAGCAAATTCCAGATACCTTGATCTTTGAACATAAAATTAATTGCTCTCCAAATCATTTATCATACACTAGTCTGATGTGATGAACAGGCATCTGGAGGAATACATTTATAGCAAGACTGACAGTATATGGTATTAATAGGGAACATGTGTTCCGGTCATAACGGTGGAAACAAACTTGTGTGGCAGCAGCATAACTGTGTATAATCCAATAACCAAATTTTAAAACCATTGGTGAAGCCTAAAAAATATCCTTATCTGCATAATCCTTGTGCTGCCAACACTTTTTTGTAGGCGGTTCCTGATTATGACAAAGGGGAGGCTGATCTCATAAATGCCTCAATTATGGTCTCTCCCTGACAATCCATATATTTCCAGAGAAAATTGTTAGACTACACAGTTGATAGTCGTAAAAAAATATTTTTATCATTCTATTCATTAATAAAGTCAAAACTCTAGAATATACTGTACTATGACAGGTGAGGTTCTGCCACGCCTACCTTCCTGTAACTGCAGACAATTAACAATAAAGACAGAGGCCCAAATCACCATACTTTCATCAGTAATTTAAAGCAGACATATATATTTTTTGACATTTATAACCAGTATCACAGATCGTATATGAATCAGCCTAAGAACATACTGTAAATGAAATATCTGGGGTGTTTATGCAGTGTTTTCACCTCACTGCAGCAGGTTACAAAGTTAGGAGGCAGGCATTGCACAGCAACATTGACTGGCAACATGTCTTTGTTACAGAAATTAGTGGTGTGGAATGGTTAAAATAGGAGTATTGCCATTGGAGTCACAACAAAGCATCAGCTTTCTTACATGTACTGGATTCCATAAAGTACAATTTCTTAAGGATACCCACTTACTTTAGAATTTATTTAAACAACTGAAAATGCATATAGACCAGTTATATAAAGACGCAATATATGTTTCATTGTGTGTCAGTAACACAAAACATAAAATGCACATGCAATTGCTTATTTACAGAATCTTATTGAGCTAATAGGCTACAATTAAAGTCACCTCCGAAAGTGGGGAGATATGAAACTAATGTGCAATACAGAAATTTATGGTACAAGGACTTTTTTTTTAATTTCACTGGTGCTACATGTAGTTACAATACTTGCATTAGGAATGCGTCTTATTGTGTGTACACACTTGTACAATCTGCATGAGATCCAGATAAGATTTTGACTATATAGTCAAAATCTCATCTGGATCTCATGCAGAAAGTCTTGGCTGCAGATCTGCACAATATAGTCTAAAATGTATTCAGATAGTCTAAAATGTATGCAGATAGTCTAAATTGTATACATAGTCTAAATTCTATACATAGTCTAAATTGTACACAGTGTGTACACACCTTTACACATAGAACTGTATCATCAGTGTGTCATAACCTGAAGACATTAAAGGGGTATTTGATAATACTTTGTAACACAGCTGCAGAGGAATGTCAGTTTAGCACTGTGGGCCAGATGTATAAAGCCTTAACTAGTTATAAAGTGGAGAGATATAAAAAGATAAAGTACCAGCCAATCAGCTCCTAACTATAATTTCTCAAACAGATCCTGTAATGCCGCAGTTAGTAGCTGATTGGCTTATACTTTCTCTCTCTTTATCACTCCACTGTATCACTTGTTAAATCTTTATACATTTGGCCCAGTGTATTAAACCTTGATGACTTCATCTTGGTGCTTAATGGCACAGTACTTTAATACTTTGGTATCCGAACTTTGGGTTGCTATGCATTAGGTTGACCGCTAATTGTTGACCGCTAATTGTTGACACAAGCAAAACGCCAACATGAAAAAGTCAACATATGGATTTAATTTTTTTCTACATTTTTAGAACTTTTTCATACTTCACTGTACCCATTGAAAGTCCCCGTGCATGGCAAAGCGTGCCGAGTGCAGCAGGGGAGAGGGGCACCTGGCTTAAAGTACTGTAAGTGAAGCATGACATACGGTAATATTCGGGAGCCATGTGCTCAAATATACAAATTAACAACAAAAATGTGAAAACGCAAGCATACCATATCAGCATCATCCTTCTGCTTGTGTCAACCTTTCCCATGTCAGCCTTATGCAGGTCTACCTTTTGGGGTCCACCTAGACACTGTTCACTCAATGATGCACACACACACACACACACACACACACACACACACACACACACACTACATTTGACCACAGTAAGTCTTAAAATAAAAATATTTGGATAATTTAATAAAGAGAGGCTGGATCTAAAGGGGCTATGTTTACAGCACCACTATGGGCATTGTACAGAACATCTGTTCCAGAGGAGAGACCAGATAAATGGAGGCTGGTTTGCGCCTTGCCTTTCACTTAAAAGGACAAACAGTAAGAGGATGCATGTTATGTAGGTCCATGTGCGCATTGTATCTAAAGTAACATTAAGGGACAAAAAAAAAAAAAGTTTTGTATTATATTTATAACCTAAAAAAGGATTTATATTAAATGGAGCATTTCAGTTTACATTCAATCTGTTCATTTCCCCAAACTCTCTCAGCTCCAGTTATTTTTGCTACATAGAGCAAAGAATAAAAATGTAAACGGTGATCTAAAAAGCACACGGAACAATTTGTTTTATTATAGTGGTGAATCCATGCTACCTCTAAGCTAAACAATGAACTACACATTCTAAGAGTGCATGCTGACACAGGAAGGGTTCTGGCAGAAGTGTTATTAAAAGTCAAGAAGGTAATTGCTTTGAATCTAAGTAGGCTGCTGGCTTTGGCAAGATGCTGTTCTTATGACTGCTGCTATGTGATTCTTTTCATAGGCCCTCATCCATAACGTGAAAAAAGGATTTGATCTTTTACAGAAAATGCAGCAGGTGGTCTGTGAAAAAAGATGCTGCCTTATCAATAGGATTCCAGACCTAGTGAAATGTTAACACCGTCATGAAAAGTTAATAGTGATTTGGGGTGAGAACTGAAGCAAAGTGTAACACATTTAAGATAGAAATGTACATATTTTTGAAGACACGGTTTGATAAAAGACCAATGACACCAACATTATTAAATAGTGTACACACTACACAGTTCTGTAAGCCTGTATACTGTACCATTCCAACTCTATGTATAGAATGTACTCCAAAAACCATCATTCCCGATGTGGTGCATAGTATCACATCGCCTCACTGCAGGTGCATACCTGGCATTAGTAAGTGTTACAGACTGTTCAGTAATAACCAAGAACAGTTACCAGCCTAATATATCCATAACTGTTGACAACTCGACAATCTACCCTACCCTCCAAACTAGTTGCCTAGGGGTCATCCTCAACTCTGAACTGGCCTTTCTTCCCCACATTCAATCTGTCTCCAAATCGTGTTACATGCATCTAAAACACATATCCAAAATATCACCGTATCTCACACAAGACACTACTAAATCTCTTATCCATGCACTCGTTATATCCTGCATTGATTATTGCAATAGTCTCCTAACTGGTCTTCCCAAGAACAGACTCATGCCACTGCAATCCATTTTAAATGGTGCTGCAAAGCTGATCTCCCTTGCAAGACGCCCATCATCTGCTGATCCGCTATGCCAGTCCCTCCATTGGTTGCCTGTATCTTACTGTATTCAATATAAAACACTTCTACTCGCATATAAAGCTATTAACCATACTGCACCAGCATATATCTCTTTACTTATCACAAAACATCTCCCATCTTGGCCACTCCGCTCTACGCAAGATTTGCGTCTCTGTTCTGCACAGATCACCAGCTACCATTCACTATTACAGGATTTTCATCAGGCTGCTCCCATAGAATGCCCTTCCACGCACAACAAGACTCTCCACTAGCCTCCAAACTTTCAAGCGTTCTCTGAAAACTCACCTCTTCAGGCAAGCCTATCATATTTAAGTACCACAAGTATAACCCTCTGAGGCACTTATGTATTATTTAGCTTCCCTTCTGGACTTGTAACTTGGTGGGACTGCTACGCTATTACTGGTGCCTGTCATTGTGTTTCCCTCCTATATCCGTACAGATTGTAAGCTTGCAGCAGGGCCCTCCTACCTCCAAGTCTGTCTATTGTTAGCAAGTTTGTTTTATCACGGTCTACTATTGTAAAGCGCAACGGAATCTACTGCGCTATATAAAGAAAAAAAAAGTGGACTCAGCGCAAATTCACTATTACTTCTAATGTGTAGCTGCTAATTAAGGGGTACTCATCCCCTTAAATATAGAAAAAAAAACAAGAAAATAATGGAAGGCAGCGCTATTGAAAGTAATTATTTATTACTTTCAATAGCGCTGCCTTCCATTGTTTTCTTGTTTGCGCTATATAAGAAACTGTAAATAAATAAATAATAACTTTACAGTTGTGTGTTCATCTGGTCCAACACAGAATAGAAGCAGAGTTAAGGTAAAATCATGTGACAACTTGAAACCTTCTAGCTTTGGAAGGCTGTGATTTACAGCTGGAAAGTCTTCAAACGGATGAGATTTATGAATTACACACATGGCTACAATGTCAATTGTCTTTAGTGCATGACTGTGATGTCATTTTAGCCATTTTCCCAGTGAATGTGAGTGAATGAGCCCTGAGCGTAATTGACTAGGTTATGTCTAACCACAGGGAGTTGCAATAGCCATGCACAGATATAATAATAGTGGACTACAAGCTTCAAAATATATGAAAGAATGTACGGCTGCAAAACATTTCATCATTTATGTCACTGGTATACCCAGACAGAACATTATACAGGTAACCATAGAGCTCTGCAGATATCAGCTCTGGGACAGACCACAGAAATGGTCAACAGCCAGTGGCCAAGAACCTATTAATAAGTGAGAGCTTTGGCTCTTGCAGCACAGAGTTTAGTAGCCGTATCATCATCATTATCAGCTTCTCTAGTGCCCTTTAGTAAACAACTAGTAGAAACTAAAACAATACAAACAATGCCATTTAGTCTTGGCGGAAAACTTTTGCTAGACACATTAGTTAAAAGAAAGGCATTAATCATAGTCTCCAGGCAAACACATTTAGTAACCCATGCCAATGTACACTATAGAGATTAAGAGCCACTGTTTATACACAAAAGGTATTTGCACCACTAACCACACCCATTTGCTAAACATTCCTCTTAAGTCAAATGTTGATATAACAACGTAACGTTATAAAGCATGCAGTTTTTTTACTTTTGTTTAACTCACATCTTTGCAAAAATGTATATAATTTGTCACTTGCCTATCTGGATTTAAATAAATAAAAATGCACATATAGCTGAGCTGTAGATACAAGCCATAGCTAGTTACTGCTCTTCACACACATTTATACACACAAAGTATGAAAGATCCAGATTGTGCGAAACCATCCATAACATACAATACCTATTCTGCCTGCTACAGAATAGCTTCTTACCAATCACTTTTAGGGCTGAGCTATTGAGCCCTGGAACTGATGCTGTGCCTCCTAGTTCCTAACTAGAAAAAAGGACTCTAAAAAACGATCTTTCTTTTGCGGAGCTAAGTACTCATTGCAGTTTTTATTTAAAGCTTAAACAGCGTAATAAGCTTACTGTTTTTTATATTCACCCAAACTGCCCTCTGTTCCCCATACCCACCCCCTTCATCCCTATCTGTATTAATTGCATGTATATCTGTTTTTTTAGAAAAAATTCTATATATTTTGTGCAGAACTGTATATTAATTAAAAAAACTTTCTTTTAAATCAATTACTTCATACATGTACAAAATTATTGCATAAAAATTATCCATTGCATAAAATAGTCCAGTCAGGCGCTGGGTTTCTCACCATACCTTCCACAAACCTCTGTCCGATTTGCCAAGTCGGTTTTTAGAGAATCGGGCTGCCACTCTACCGACTTTATCGATATAAAAAAAGTCTAAAGTGGTTTCCAAAAAATTATACACCATACCTATATATGGGTGATTAAATGCGCCAGTGTCCTAGAGCTACATCCTACCATCTATCTATCTATATATCCATCCATCCTTTGGAAAGGACCAATAAATTAACATATTCAATACATTTTGCAGTGCCCTTTTAGAGCAACACCTGTATAAATATTTGTACTGGTCTATTACAGACTATCAACAGTATAGTCAGCCATAGTTTCTGCAATGAGTAATTTTCTTTACAACAGCTGCATTCCCATTTTATACATCAAACAGCAGTGATAGCGGATGTGCGATAAATCCTTTGTTTAACTTATACAAATCACCCAACCCAGCTACATTGTACACCTCATACAGACAAAGCACAAATCAAGTATGCACTCTGGCCCCTGGAGGTGCAATGTATATTTTGGAAGGAAGAAACACATAACAGGTTTACATACTGGCTGTCGGGCAGAGCTGTCCATTTAGTATACATGAAGGACATGTACGCAAACTCTTACCATTAGGATATGGCTACTGTTTACTTAAGGGCATAAATATTCAGACAGTGTAATTCCTATCTGATGACTTAAAGGTCTAGCAATCACTACAGAGGAAAAATAGATTCAAGGCATTTCATATACAAATATAGCTATAGGAGGGAGCTAGTAAGGCACTTACTCACCCAATGTAGGTCAGGTAATGCTAAATAGATCTAGTAAATGTAACATTTAAAACATGAAAAAAAAATTCCACAATGTTTAACAATCTTACATTTCAATAGTCATTATACAGTGCAGTCTATACTGACAGATCCAGAAGGATTAAAGTGCATACACACTGAGGGATTTTCCCCCTGCTCACTGATTTTTCACCACTGTGAACCGCTTTAGAAAGCTGTTCTGTCTGCTGGTAAAACCACAGACAAACTGCAGGAGTGCGCATCAAACGGCAAAGCTGAGCTGCTTTTAGCTCAAAATCTCCCAGTGTGTATGGGCCTTTACACTTCTTGCTCATATCTTGACATTGCACAAATGCATATGGAGATAAAAAATACCAATAAAATAAATGAAAATGTTCACCTACCCTGATTTCTTAATGTATATCCAATAAGCTAATCCAGCAACCAGTGCAGCTAGTAGAAGGCCGACGACAATTCCCACAATAAGTTTTGCATGGTCGTTACTGTCACCTAAAAAAGTAGTTATGGTAATAGAAAGAAATAGGATTGGAATAAAGCAAAGCCCATGACGGATATAATAAAAGTCAGCGGTTTACAAACACAGAGTGTAAACACACCAATCTGATAAATGGAAATGAGAAAACCTCTGAACTGCTCTGTAAATTTACCTTTCCCTTAAAAACATGAGATACAAGGATGACTTTGAGACTTGCTTCATATCATTCTCTCAGTGCAGACACATACTAATTGCATTTCTTCACGTACGTTGTCAAGTATTTAGTATGCAAAACAATATACACCACAACATCTACAGTCAGCCCCACCACTCTGCGTGTTCTTTTCACCTTCCCAAACAGAAGATCTGACTTACAAAGACGGTAACAGTAGCAGCCTGCTAAGAGTTAAAGTGCAGCAGAAAGATTGATCTCATCATTGATATTGTGCTGTGCAAAATCACCAAGAAACATAAAGGGAGTGCACCAAGAGGAAGCTGGAAAACGCCTTACTCTACTATACTTACCATCTCTATCATTAGGCTCAACTGGCTCTGGGCTCTTGACTGAAAGGCAAAATTGAGAGGTGAAATTAAAAAACTATTTCTGATGAAGTATGAAAGTCACCTTCACCATCATAAAGTGTGCTAATCTTCGTCAATAAAACCACTTATCCCTTTGTGCAAGTAAAACAATTGAACATGTTTCACTTTTTCACAACTGCTAAATCGAATATCCTTTGCAGAATCCTCCTCTACACTCAATGACAAGGTTAGTGCAGACAGAGGAGAAGTGCATAATGAGAATTCCCAATTCACAGCTAACACTTCATTTAGGCTGGAAATCGGCTTGCTAAGGTGGGAACTTCGTCTTTTTCTTTTAGTTATGAATTTCGGAGGCATTTGCTTTCTTTCTGCAACAATTTAACTGTAAGCTTTCATATGCACATTGTATTTGTCACCATTCCATTCATACACACAATACTATACAACGTGGACTATGGACTGAATTTATGGCAAAAGTACTGTACACTTAAAATATGATAGGAATTTGAATGATAAACAGATACGGATGACTGTTACAGATGAAAGCAAGATAACGCATTTTATTTGCCAACATGCTTGTAGATGCTTAAAATATCGGGGAGTTTGGAACCCGTACTTACTGGCGAAGATGTTTAGAGAAAAGGTTTCCTTCCCCAGTTTGTTTTCAGCGCTGCAGATTACGGTGACGTTCTCTTCTGGGGAAATGATGATTTTGGCAGAATATCTTCCATTACTTAATGTGGTCTCTTCAGTCTATAGAACGATAAATTTAATAAAAAGTGATTCACTGCTCTGAAAAGATTTTTTTTCAAACTGACCCAATATGCATCTGGTTACCGATATATCTATTTGTATTTTGTTACAATAAGCCTTTCAGGATTACTACATCGCTGGAGCAGCTATGACTTTTAATGCAGGCAGACATATGCATAAATGGAAAAAGGAGGGATATGATTGCGCTAAATTGATGGCAGAAAGAGGCTGAAGATAAATGTAAAAAAACACTTTTAATTAATACAATTGTAACACTAAAAATTGGCAAAAGTATGCATAAAACATATCATTAAAACGAACAGGTGTATGAAGGTAGCTGCGTCCAATAAATATGATCAGATATCACCTTATTGTGGACCCACAGTTCATAGTGGGGAGATGTGAAGTCCTCCAGACAAAGTAATGTCCCGTCCCTTACGTTGCTTCCTCCAAATTGATAACGGGGGTCCACAATAAGGTGATATCTGATCATATTTATTGGACGCAGCTACCTTCATACACCTGTTCTTTTTAATGATATGTTTTATGCATACTTTTGCTAATTTTTAGTGTTACAATTGTATTAATTAAAAGTGTTTTTTACATTTATCATCAGCCTCTTTCTGCCATCAATTTAGTGCAATCATATCCCTCCTTTTTCCATTGTTACATATAGGGACTGACAATCCCTTTTTTGATTGCTGCTGGCATAGTTTTGTAGACATATGCATAAGCCATTTAGAGCAATAGTATTCAAGCGGGGACCTTTGCTTCAAGTTTATGAAAACTGCTCTAATCTGCAATTAGCTACATTCATAAGGCAGCTTTTTGCTGCTCAATGGGTAGTAAAACAGACAGTTTATGTGCCACAAGGAAATGTTTCACCTTAAAAAAGGTCCATTGCCATGTGATTATACACGGCAATAATTACACCAAGTTTTAAAATATATTCAACTTAAACTATGGAATATTACAAATATATACTGCAACTTCACATCTGCAAGGTAAATCATTCATAAAGAATAGGTACAGTTGCCATACTGACTGATGGACAGATTACTTACTTTATTTAAGTACACTCCATTGCCCAAACTGAGGCACTGTACTTCAGGTTTTGGAAATCCATCTACCTCATAGAGGATTGTTTTTGACTTTCCATCAGAATTAGTTTTTTTGGACAGTTTAATCCGTGGCTTACCTTAAAGGGGCAAATAGAACTTTAAATTACAGAACCAAAAAACACATACATACATACATACATACATACATATACAAACACACACACACACAGCTAGCATAATAGGGTCCAATTTTTACAGCCAATCTTAATGGTCAATGTGCATGCCATCATTGGTTCACAGAATTTGATATTAGATATCTTGGCCCTTATTCCCATCTGATAGCAGTACAAATTTGTTCTCAAAATGGGCAAAACCATGTGCACTGCAGGTGGGGTAGATGTAACATGTATAGAGAGTCAGATAGTTATTTTATTTTTGTGCAGGGTAAATACTGGCTGATTTATTTTTACACTGCAATTTAGATTTCAGTTTCAACATACCCCACCCAAATGTAACTCTCTCTGCACAGGTTATATCTGCCCCACCTGCAGCGCACATGGTTTTTCCCATTTTGAGAACAAATTTGTACTGCGCTCAGATCGGAATAAGGGCCCTAGTCTGCCCATGTACACACACACACTTACATACTAAGGTTTATTCAACATTTATGTTTGGAGGCAATTCATCTACCAATATATTTTTGAATTGTGGGAGAAAACCCATTCGTGAGAAAATACAAAATAATGCTAACCATTACACTATGTGCATTCCATGTTTAATCATGATATAAAAGGAATTCCCACTTTTTACGAAGAGACATCTAAAGTACAAGATAATATCCGAACTCTCAATACTGGACATTGGGCCCGGTTAATATTTTAACTGCATGTGTGCCATTATGGTCTTGCAATGCAGTTATAAAGCAGATTTGCTCACAAAGTGACTAACCGTCACGGACCATTTGGGGTAATTAATGGGGTGTGGTGGTAAAAACGCTGATATGTTGTGACCGTTTTCAGGGTGTGCCTGAATCTACATTGGCTCCGGTCTCTCGACATGCTGCATGACCATAGGGCTACGAAGAACTTCCGTAATCAGTTGATCTGCAAGCAAAGCTGTATTTTTGTACAGAGCCATATGGACTTGCAAAGCCATCTGTAGGTGTCTCAGTACATTTCTGGGCAATGGCAGCATTAGCATATTTCTGCAGCAAATATGTACCAGTTCTGTAACTGTAAATGCCTCGGTGTACATCTCTGATTTATGCCTACTGTTATGTTCATGGACATGCTGTATCCATGCCCGGCGACAGGGGGGTCAACGGGGGACAGCCGTCCCAGGCCCCAATGACCTGTGGGCCCCAAGGCCCACCAGCCAACCGATCAGCCTTCCATCCAACCTGCCTTCCCCTCGCTAAAATGTCCTGCAGGGCCAGTCTTGGATCAGAAGCCTGCGTCCTGGTGCTGCTTGCTCAGCCTCTCTCCTCCCCCGAACACAGAGAAAAGGGGGCAGAGCTACACAGGACTTGAAGGGGTGGGGCTACATGTGACTCGAGTGACAAACCCCTGCTGTGCTGCATGAGCCTGGTTAAGAGGAAGAAAAGAAACTGCTGCCATTCCAGGGCCACCCACAATGTGAGATTGCACTCTGTGGGTATTTCTAATGTAAGTGCTTAGTGTGTGTATATGTAAAGTGTGTTAAGGTGCAGGATACAAGGGTAAGGATTAGGCTGCAGGGGTAGGGTGGGTTATGGAGCACGTCAATGTGAGAGCACAGGCCATGGGCTGAGGGACCGAGTCAGTGTGATAGAGCGCAGACCGCCGGGTGAGGGAGTGTGTCAGTGTGATAGAATACAGGGTAGGGAGTTCATTGTTGTGAAAGAACGCAGGGTAAGGGAGCGAATTGGTGTCACAGTGTAGAGCGCAGGCCGTGGGGTAAGTGTGATAGAGCCCAAGCCGTTGGGTGAGGGAGGGCGTCAGTGGGAAAGAATCCAGTTTATGTTCCAACAAAAGGGGGGTTGATGGCATTTAAGGGGCTGGGGGGCCCCCAGATATATCAGTGTATGGGGCCCCAAAAAGTCTGTTGCCGGCCCTGGCTGTATCCACAAGTGCTACTGACCTTCTACAGTAAGTCGGAGTGTCTTTTTTCTTCTTAGACCATCAACTTCCATAAGGCTGGTCTCACATTCATAAACACCGGAATCTCGATATTGTAGGTTTGTAAATGATGGTTGCATGAGAATTTTTTGGTTCTGTTAAAAACGAAATTAGAGATCATTATCTTTGATATGAAAAAGTGCTAAAGATAGCAATAAGAAAGTAGTAACAAGGACAACATATGGGCAACATAGTGATCAAGAGCCGCAACAGAAATAACAATCTATATTCACTACCAGACATATTCACTGGTTACCTGCATCACAAGTACATCAATCTTTCAGTAGGTTAAAAAAAAAATTGCAAAAATGCTGGGAGCACATACAAACTCCACATAAGTGGCTCTGATAGGACTCAGGCCTATGAACCTCAATTCTGTGAGTTTGCCCTGCACTTACCACGTGTGTGTGTGTGTGTGTGTGTGTGTGTGTGTCTTGACAAAGGCCCAGAACGAGTCATTCTCTGGGATCTTTGTTTTTGTATTTATTTATTAACAGTTTCTTAGGTACTTATGTAGTATCTGGACGCCCGATTTTTTGATTGTATGCCTTAACTTAAGGCATACAATCAGATGCGATGCGATCGACCCGATTTTCCATAGGATTCATTGTAAAAATGGTCTTGTTCATTTCCCTACTATCCAAGTGGGCATGGAGTTGGATATAAACCTGTGGCGAGCAAAGCGAGCCACTGAGCCCGAAGCGTGGCGAGCGCAGCGAGCCCCGCGACGGGAAGCAGATTATTTAAAATGTATTCCATGTCACCAAAATAATCTGCTGCGCTCGCCACGCTTCGGGCTCGGTGGCTCGCTTCGCTCGCCACAGGTTTATATCCTACTCCATGCCCACTTGGATAGTAGGGAAATGAACAAGACCATTTTTACAATGAATCCTATGGAAAATCGGGTCGATCGCATCGCATCGCATCTGATTGTATGCCTTAAGTTAAGGCATACAATCAAAAAATCGGGCGTCCAGATACTACATAAGTTCCGTTTCTTATATATTCATATTACACAGCGCTTTACAGAATATAGTTGAACACTCACATCAGTCCCTGCCCCAGTGGAGCTTACAATCTATATTCCCTACCACATGTACACGCACACACAGACATTCTAGGGTTAATTTGTTGGGAGCCAATTAGCCTACCAGTATATTTTTGGATTTGTGGGAGGAAACCGGAGCACCCAGAGGAAACCCACGCAAACACGGGGAGAATATACAAACTCCACACAATTAAATCCATGGTGGGAATCAAACCCACCTCAGTGCTGTGAGGCAGCAATGCTAACCATTACACCATCTGTACTGCCCAAATTAAGCATGTTCTATTATTATTTGATATAGCCATATAAAAAGGTAAACATTACAGGTCATTATGATGATTAAAGAAGTTTGCTTGCCAATTTTCACACCTATTTTGACAAATTCACTTGGCACCCAAAGGGTTAAATATCTTGCAAACCCTGTCAGTCTATGTACTCATGTGCTTCATTCTGTCTGTCAAGTCCTTTAGTCTGTGAACTCTGACCTGTCTATGCATGTGCAGTCAGACATGAGATGAACACCCTCTTGTTTCTTGTACAGCCGGGTAATTACATTAACTATTATATAAGGGAATCTGTTTAGTTAGGCATGCATTAAGAGATTTAGGACTGTACTGTAGGTAAAAAGGTTACATATCATATAAACAATCACCAACAATATAACTGTTGTTGGAGACAGCTCCATAAACCATATTTTGCCAGTTATATTGTGTACAGTTAGCACAATAAGACTTTTGTTATTTTGTACATTCATGTAAAGGTCAATGCGGCAGATGATCAGTGTGTGCAAATTCAGGATATGATAGATCTAGGATGAGGGAAGATTGAACAAAAACTTACTTTCATCCACGTAACAGAGACATTTTTACTAGCAGAAGGAATGCATGAAACAGAAAGACTGTCTCCAATTTGTTTGGTAACATCTCCACTAGGTGTCAAGGACAAATCCAAATCTGAAAGACATGACCAAAGTAAAAAACAGTGTCAAGAATAGACTTTTACATTTTAACAAGCACTGCTTAGTAGGTAGCAGTTTCTATTATGGCCAAAACAAAATGTACCCCAAATTTTTTTTTTTTAAAGAATGAATAATACCTTATTATATAATCAAAACTTCTGAAGCAATATTCTTGAACACTTACATACATTTTTATTTTTTAAATGTTGCATTTTATAATCCTATGAGGTGAGGTCATCAGATCATTTCTTGTTATATTTATTTACAGTTTCTTATATAGCGCAGTAGATTCAGTTGCGCTTTATAATTGTAGACCGTGATGGAACAAACTGGGTAACAACAGACAGACTTGGAGGAAGGAGGGCCCTGTTGCAAGCTTACAATCTATAGGGACATAGGAAGGAAACACAAAGACAGGCACCAGTAATAGCATAGCAGTCCCACCAAGTTGCAAGTCCAGAAAGAGAGCTATATAATACCCCTTTTACACCAAAACGCCGGGTCGCACCCGGCTTTTTTAGACCCAGGTGCGACCCGGCGTTTAGTGCAATTTACACCGGACAGCCCGACCCGCACCCCCTCCTCCCGTCCCGGTGCTTGGAGATGACAGGATGATGTCATCTCCAAGCGCCAATCACCGCCGCCGCCGGACCGGAACGCTGCTGGGGGCAGCCCAGCACTAAGGTAAGCTGCTGGGCTGCCCCCAGTCACCGCGCGCACCCCCCCGCCGTCGCACAGGAGGTGAATGGATGCCGCACACAGGCATCCGTTCACCTCCCTTCCCCATCGCCGCTGCTGTCTGCAGGGTATAGCAGACAGCAGCGCCGGCTGTCAGTGTCAGGCTGACAACCTGCGGATGCTGCGGTCCGCAGGTTGGACGTTCCCCATTCATCCGACCCGGCATTCCCATTTACACCGCCCTCTACCCAGGTCCTAGCCGTGTTCTACCCAGGTCAGGACCTGGGTAGAAGTCCCGTGTAAAGGGACACGGCGTTAGGGATTTACACCGCCGAAGATCCGGGTCTGATCCGCCGCTGACCCGGATTTATCGGCGGTGTAAAAGGGGTATAATACATAAGTGCTTTAGAGGGTTATGCGAGTGGAACTTAAATATGATAGGCTTGTATAACAGAGCATTGACAATTTTATACAGTTACTATTAGAAATATCTAAAAATATTCAATTTGTTTTTGAAAACCTGTGATTAGCTATGCCACTTTTAGGATTTTCGACTTTAAATGTAGAATATCATATCATCCAACATGAACCCTTCCATGAGGTACCAAATGCTCTGATACTGGGCTTCACACTTATTTTATGATTGCCAACAGCTGTGTTAAATGCCCAATTCAGGTGACTAATTGAAACTTAAGAGGAGAATTAATATGATGCCCCTCCCAATAATGTATAAGTATAGCAATTCTAAAATTCTAATAGTATAGCCATTACAGTCCTTTACAGATTTTGAGGATATCCGTGCTTGAGAGCAGGGGACTTAAAATACCTAAAACAATTTTACTTAACCATATGGATTTAAATATATGAAGCATTGATATTCCGAAAACATGAGGACACTTTGAATATCCCACATTGAAAAATTGATATGTATAATTAGGCAAACAATCTGCACTTTTCTCTGTTTTTTAGGGCTAATGGGGTTTACCATATTCAAATGGAGGGCCATATTTTTTGCCAAGTTAAAAATTAGTAAGCAGTGAAAAACACCAGGATTGGGGAAGAAGAGCCATTGGGGCAAATGTATTTAAATGTATTAAACCTGTTGCAGGGCATGCTGGGATGTGTAGTTTAACAACAGCTGGAGGGCCAAAGAGCGCCCCATCCCTGCATAAGGGAAGATGCAGAGGCAATGAAATAAATGCAAACATGTGTCTTTAAATATACAAGATAAGGGTAGCAACTGTACACCTGCAGCTGCTGTGGAACTACAAATCCCAGCATAGCCTGCCACATTTTTGCTGTCAGGGCATGCTAAAAAACTGGCATGGCTTGCTTTAATGTATAGTTCTAAAACAGCTGGAATGCCACAGGTTGCCTGCCTCTGTACTACACCACTAGAATACTTGGGCACAAAACTGTAGCAAACAAAGAAAGATGCTGGACGTGATGGGTCTGATTATTAGGCAAACAAGTCCAAATGCCCTAAAAGTTCTGTGAAATAACTGCAAACACTGCACGTATTATAGATAGCAATTGCCCAATTGCCATAGCATCCCTATGCACACAAAGTTTAAGAGAACAGTGATTGATCTGCCCATTGTCAGATCAAAACTTTCCCTCAATAAGGTACTTCTGCTCTATCGCTTGTGAGTGTCATGGATGTGTTAATTCATGGCATGCGGGCAGAGATGGGATGCCTGCTTCAGATGGAAGATTTGCATCCAGCATGCTGTAGGGGTAAACCTATACTAATGATGACAGCTGGAGACAAACACCCATGGCCAGCCAGCCTATTGAAAGAAGATGGGTGGATACTCTGTCTAGACTGGTGATACCCAAAATGAGCATAAGGTAGCAACAAGTGGAATTCGAATGGCTGACAGAGCATGTTACGCCATATCAGGTGTCAACATTGACAGCAAAAATTTAGATAAACTAATTTTGACCTCTTGCATCAACTTTGTGCATATCAACCTATTGATGGTTAACCTAGACCAGTGGTCTCCAACCTTTTTTGGGTCGGGAGCTACTCGCGACAAAATAAACCACCCGAAGAGCTACTAAAGTAAAAAATGTTAAAAAATCTGCATAATATAAAAAAAAACACACTGCAATGCCCCAGACATAATATGGCACACACTGTAATGTCCAATATGTCACAAACATACCTCCCAACACTGGAGGCAGAGGAGAAGAGACAGCTACGCGTGCCGAAGGCACGCGCCAAAAATTAGAGGGTTCAGCTACTACCGTGGAACTCCTGCGAGGCTACATCCCCCATTTTTTCCGCTATGGGGGCATGGTCAGCTCTCTAAGAGCTGTAGCCACATGGGGTGCGGCCATGGAAAATGGGGGTGTGATACACATATGCCCTCAATAGTGCAGTGCCAGATACACATGACCCCAATAGTGCAGTCCGTGATACCCATTATAAATATGCCCCGCACCGTGATGCTCCATTATACAAATGCCCCACACCGTGATGCACCATTATACATATGCCACACACCGTGATGCACCATTATACATATGCCACACACCGTGATGCTCCATTATACATATGCCACACCGTGATACTCCATTATACATATGCCACACCGTGATGCTCCATTATACATATGCCACAATGTGAAGCTCCATTATACAAATGTCCCACAGTGTGATGCTCCATTATACATATGCCACACCGTGATGCTCCATTATACATATGCCACACACCTTGATGCTCCATTATACATATGCCACACCGTGATGCTCCATTATACATATACCGCACACCGTGATGCTCCATTATACATATGCCACACCGTGATGCTCCATTAATCATATGCCCCACACCGTGATGCTCCATTATACATATGCCACAATGTGAAGCTCCATTATACATATGCCACACACACAATGCCCATTATACATATGACACACACCGTGATGCTCCATTATGCATATGCCACAATGTGAAGCTCCATTATACAAATGCCCCACAGTGTGATGCCCATTACACATATGCCACACACCTTGATGCTCATTAATTAATAATCATCAAGGTATCTGGGGCATATGCCACACATGATGCCCATTATACAAATGCCCCACAGCGTGAAGCTCATTATTAATGAGCATCAAGTGTGTGGCATCGTGTGTGGCATATGCACCACACACCTTGATGATTATTAATTAATGAGTATCAAGGTGTGGGGCATATGTTTAATGGGCATTATTTGTGTGGCATATGTTTAATGACTCATTAAACATATGCCATACACATGATGCCCATTATACCTGTGGCGTCGATAAGTGCGGCAACCCGTGGACAAACAGTGTGCGGTGACGGGCGGGAACTCACTCAGGTCCGTGCGCTGCTGGGGAAACCTCTCCCTTCGCTCCCGGGCTGTCAGTCACTCCAGGGTCCCTCTCTGCAGTCTGTCGCCCCGGTACGCCGCCATGTTACCGCATACATACCAACACAGCCAATGAGTGGCAGGAGGACTCCGCCCACGCGTGCTCCTGCTGTGCTAGATGCCGCGAGGCGCATGCTGCTGCTGCGCCCGTGCCGCTTGATGGCGCTTAGAGGCGGCCGCACTTACCCTGCCCAGTCGCCGCCATTACACGAGCGGCAGCGGGGACTGGAGTCCCCGAGCTACTCTAAAACACCCGGCGAGCTACCCGTCGCTCGCGAGCGACGGGTTGGCGAACGCTGACCTAGACATTGTGCGTGAGCTATAGCACAAATGTAAAAAGCAGACAGCCACTATCACACGAAAAAGCCGATCCGTAGTCAGCCATTAAACCTCTGGAGCGGTTAGAAAAAGTCAACCCAATATAGCCTTTTATTAAATAATACAAGTGATTAAATGAACTGAAATATAAAATGACAATGTAAAGCTGAAGTAGTAATGAGAATGCACCAACAACTGCCATTCAGAGCAGAAACAGGATACACCGTTTGATGGCATTAAGGATGAAAGGCCGAGAGATTTGAGCTAAACAACTGCATTACTGTGACAGCAAGATCTTCAAGTAAATGATGTGCGACAACAGCATATATATATTTTTTATATTCTCTGGTTTGCAGTTCTGAGTATCTCATTTAAATTTGAACTTACACACTTCTATATCACAGTATCATTGGTATCACTTTTCGTTATTTGTTTAGTTTCACGGCAGCCAATATATTGGTCGATCCGGTTTTTTACCTGTTCATAACCCAACTATCCACTATGCATGGAGTTGATTTTATATAGCGTGGCGAGCGCAGCGAGCCCGAAGCGTGGCAAGCCCCGCGAGGGGGCGCAGATTACTGCGCTCGCCACACTATGTAAAATCAACTCCATGTGTAGTGGATAGTGGGGTTATTAACAGGTAAAAAAAATCGGATAATCCGATATATCAGCCGCCTTGAAACTAAACAAGTACCCTCTTCTCTTTTATTTGTTTTATTCCCCCCCAAAAAACAAAGTAAAATGTGAAAAATTATAAAAAAATAATAATAATTTCCACAGTTCCAGTGCAAATAAAACAAATGTTATCCCATGTAAATGAAAATCATGCTACATCATGTATCATAATTTGTATTGCTCAAGATCCGGAAAGAGGAGTGTTTAAGATAAGACAGAAAAGAAATATATTTAAGGTGAACTTAAACCTACTTACAATGCACAGTTACCATTGTTGAAGCGATCATTATTTTGTTTATCAATGAGCATTTGTAATCCCCTGTTGCATTCCTTTTTATGTCAGTTATATGGTAGGCACTTGAACTAAGTAACCCTTCATCCTGACCCTGTAAGCAAAGAAAATAACTGTAGAAACACGTTGTAAATTATGACTATAACATACCATAATGTACAAAGAAATTAATTGTTTAATACTACAAAACATGTTTCATTCAGTTGAATATAAATCTAGTAAGATGTGCGTAAGAGAACTTGAGGTTTGGGGGGCAAAGAATAATGGATTTATCTTCAGAGATTTAGAAGGCTGTTTATATTTATTTATGGTGCCCATACACAGTGAGATTTTTCCCGTGCATTGCATCAAATCGTAAGCGATGCGATTAGAAGACACTTTAAAAGTACCTTTTGTACTGTGCAATGAGATGCCCGCGGGAGCGCGCATCGCATGGTGCAATTGCATTGTGTATGGGCACCTTTAGTCTTAATTAAAATGATACTTGAAAGCCAAGAAAAAGATGGATTTGTTGAAAAATATGTCCGTCAAAACTACAGAATACATATGTTTTTGGAAAGTAGAACTTTTATACAG